>NC_090981.1:12500-348781 GCF_040807025.1 Struthio camelus
AAACAAGAAGTTCTGGCAAATAAGACCCCCCCCCCCCCCCAAAAAAAAAAAAAGTCTCTATCCCACCTACCATATACCAAGTTTCCTCAAAGTGCTCTCAACACAGAGGCTCCTGCCCAGATCCACTCCAACTGGTAAAATGCAGCTGAAGGACCAACAAGGACATGGAAAGCTAGGCTGTTTGCATTGCATTTCTGAGATTAACTTCATATTCCCTCCTTGCTACTGCAGCACAATGACAATTAAAGTCATCTCACTGAAAAATCAAACCCAATTATGATTAAGCCCATGGCCCTCAAGGACTCAAATACAAACCTATACACAACCCATGAACTCTCCTCTTCCTGCACAGCCCTCAGCACTGAGTGAGAAAAAACTGCTGGACTTTTCTGAACTGCCAGGAATCGATTTTCACTCTGGCCTGCCCACCCCTTTCTTATTTCCCAGTCCCTGAACCCACAGCCACCTGCTCTTTTGGTGGCTCCTCTTCTGACCCCTACCCTAGCTTCTGAGACTATATACTTCCTTCCTTCCTTCCTTCTTCATGTCAACTCTGTGCTCTTCTACAAATCTACACACTACAGAAACTCCACCCACTTTCTCCCTGAACAAGGCTGACAATAGTGCTGAGGGGTAACAGAACATCCAGCAAGGCACCCAGAAACTGGCTAGAAAGGCTGAAATCCTGAGGAGGACAATACCTCACACACATCTCAGCTACTGAAGACACTACCATAAAAAACACCTAGGGTACAAAACTAGGAAGAAATGTTTTCCCTGAACCCCTCCTGTCTCTTCTTTTCTGCAGTCCTGCAGAGCAACAAACAACTCCCCAACTCTCATCATCTCAGAAGAGCCCAGTGAGGAAGCTGCATCCCTTCCACAATAAACACAGAAACACCAGAAAACAACACTGACAGTCAACAAAAGATACAATGGGATATTCAGAAGCCCTTTTTCAGCCCAAACAACCCACACCGAGATGCTACCCAAGAAAAACCCATCTCCTACAAACACTTTCCTCTCATAATCACAGCTCCAGCTGTCTCACTGCTCTTCTATTGTTGAATAGCCTTTGCATCTCCAAGTGCACAAATAGGTCTTCCAGGATAGTTGCACATCCTCAAACACTGTTATTTGCTAAACCCATTACAGACTACCACTCCCACAGCAGATCAAAAGCAGAATGAACTCAGGGAGGAGAAACTCCCGCTTTATGTAACCCTAGGCCCCACCCACTGCCCTACCCAGAAACCCTTTGGAGGGGAGGGGCAAACAAACAGCAACCATAAATACATAGGGCTAGGCAGAAGCAATTCTCAGCATCTAGAACAGAGAGGACAGAAGGGATAAAGAGACCTCTTCTATGAAATAGAACATCTGTTTTGTTACTGAGACTTCATATAGTATCTACATGATCAAGAGGTAGGTCATTAAACTCCTTTTTACCCTAACTAGCACAAGCCTTCAAATTAAAAACTACAAATGAATTCTGGTTATACTTAGAAAAAAACCTACAACATTCCACAGTGCCTACAAAGGGAATGCTATACCATAGTCCTCTAATGGGTTCAGGTCTGCATAGAATACAGCTGCTCTAGCAGGCCAGCGTTTCCTGAAGGGCAAACTAGGATATCAAAATGAACTCTGGGAACAAGCCCTCTGCTGTAATAGGAGCACTTCCTAAGAGGGATGGGTCCTCTACAGTACCTAAAATGATGAGAAAAGAAGTCAGTGGCTGGAATGATTAGTTGTCGAGGAGAATACTATCTCTGTATCACTAACTAGAGGACTGACACAAGGAGATCTCAGGATGGCTCCTGAGGGCACAAGAGGGATGCTAAGAGGGCTGAAAGACCAATGCAGCATTCTGGGGCACAACAAAGAATAATCCAGAATAAAATAAAGGGGTTCCTCACAAGTCTGCAGGAGCAACAGAAGTCTATGCAACACAACAAAGCTCTACAGAGGACTCCAGATTGGATTACACATTTCCAATGGAGACTAGAAAACAATAAAAACAAACCAGTAGAGAGTAACTAGAGTTTCCCCAAGGGTCCAAGGGAAAACAAGGCTGCTAAGACCACTAGATGATGAACAGAGAGCACTGTTTAGAAAAGTTCTGAGGACACTACAACAATCCTAAAGGATTGACAGAGCCAAAAGATGGCTCTGGGAAAAAGGCAAGCTGAAAGAGAATTCCAGAGAGCACTAGAGGGGTGCTAAAAAGCCTAGATGGCCAACAGAGGTCTGTGGGGGAAAGATAAAAGGCCAAAAAAGTGGGGGGGGAGAAAGAAAAACTGAGGGCTGTTAAAGGGACTGCAGGACCAACACAGAGCTCCATGGGGGCGACAAAAGACTCCAGAAACATTTTAAGGACATTACAGGGGTCCTAAATCAGTCTAGAGGACCAAGATACACCTCTGGAAAATTAGGAAGGCCATAAAAAGACTCCAGAGCACACTACAGGGGTTCTAAGGGGTCCACATGGCCAAAAAGAGACTCTGAGGTGCAAGGAAGCCCTCAAGAGGAGTTCAGATGTGACTACATGGCTCAACAGGGGTCTGGAGGGCGAGAAGACAGCTCTGGGGAACAAAGAAGGACAAAGAGAGGTCCTGAATGCACAAGACCACCAAGCACAAAAAACTTCTAGGGCACAATTTTGGCCAAAAGAGGGTTCCATGGCAGACTAGAGAGCTACAAAGACAGCTGGAGGGCCAAATGAGGGCTTCAGGACACAACAAAGGCCTCCAGAGGGCTTTGGGAGGGACTACATGGGCTGGAAGTCCAAAAAAAAGCTCTGTGGCACTAGGAAGGCTGGAAAAGGAGTGCATATCACACTAGAAAGGTACTAAGGGGCCCAGGAAGCCAACAGAGGTCTGCAGGGAAAGATAAAGGAACAAATGGGGAGAGACCAGGCAAGAACAGAGAGCTTTCAACAGGGACAAAGAACTAAAACATGTCTCTGGGCATCCCAAAGGTCTCCAGAGGGCTCCTGAGGGGAAGAGAGAAGTCCTAAGAGCTCTGGGGAGCCCAAAGAAAAGGAAAACTGCCAAAGTAGTCCCAAGGGCCCTCAAGGGGTGGGCCTAGCCCCAAAAATGCCTCTGGGGAAGAGTGTGGAGAGCTTAACAGGGGATTCTGGGGCACCTAGACAGCGCCTAAGGGGTCTGGAGGGCCGGAAGACAGCTCTGGAACAACCCAAAGGTCTCCCCAGGGGCTCTGAGGTGGATAGAGCAGTGCTAAGAGCTGTGGGGGGCCTGAAGACAGCTCTGGGGCACAGGGAAACCTGCAAGAGTAGTCCCGAGGGCACCGGAGGGGGCCCTCAAGGCGTGTGCCTAGCCAAAAGACAACTCTGGGGAAGGAGGAGGAGCTGAGGAGGGGGTCTGGGCCACCTAGACAGTGCCTAAGGGGTCTGGAGGGCCAAAAGAGTGCTCTGGAACACCCCAAAGGTCTCCCCAGGGGCTCATGAGGTGGACCGAGCAGTGCTAAGAGCTCTGGGGGGCACCCACAAAGCTCTGGGGCACAGGGAGAGGTCTCCCCAGGGGCTCTGAGGTGGATAGAGCAGTGCTAAGAGCTCTGCGGGGCCCGAAGACAGCTCTGGGGCACAGGGAAACCTGCAAGAGTAGTCCCGAGGGCACCAGAGGGGGCCCTCAAGACGTGTGCCTAGCCAAAAGACAACTCTGGGGAAGGAGGAAGACCTCTGGAGGGGGTCTGGGCCACCTAGACAGTGCCTAAGGGGCCCAGAGAGCCAAAAGAGTGCTCTGGGGCACCCCAAAGGTCTCCCCAGGGGCTCATGAGGTGGATAGAGCAGTGCTAAGAGCTCTGCGGGGCCCGAAGACAGCTCTGGGGCACAGGGAAACCTGCAAGAGTAGTCGCGAGGGAACCAGAGGGGGCCCTCAAGGCGTGTGCCTAGCCAAAAGACAACTCTGGGGAAGGAGGAGGAGCTGAGGAGGGGGTCTGGGCCACCTAGACAGTGCCTAAGGGGTCTGGGGGGCACGAGGACAGCTCTGGAACACCCCAAAGGTCTCCCCAGGGGCTCTGAGGTGGATAGAGCAGTGCTAAGAGCTGTGGGGGGCCTGAAGACAGCTCTGGGGCACAGGGAAACCTGCAAGAGTAGTCCCGAGTGCACCAGAGGGGGCCCTCAAGGGTTTACATGGCCCAAAACCCCACTCTGGGGAAGGAGGAGGAGCTGAGGAGGGGGTCTGGGCCACCTAGACAGTGCCTAAGGGGTCCGGAGGGCCGGAAGACAGCTCTGAGGCACAACGAGTACTGCAATTGTAGTTCAGAAGTCACGCGAGGGCTTCTAAGGGCTCTCCATGGTCACAAAGAGACTCTGGGGAAGAAGGAAGAGCTCTGGAGGGGGTCTGGGCCACCTAGACCATTCCTGAGGGCTCAGCACAAGCAAGAGACAGCTCTGGGCAGCAAGGAAGAGCCAAAGAGTGGTGCGGAGTGCTCTAGAGCGGTGCAAAGGGGCCTAGGGAGCCAAGATCCAGCTCTGGGGCAGAGGGAAACCTGCAAGAGTAGTCCCGAGGGCACCAGAGGGGGCCCTCAAGGGTTTACATGGCCCAAAACCCCACTCTAGGGAAGGAGGAAGAGCTGAGGAGGGGGTCTGGGCCACCTAGACAGTGCCTAAGGGGTCAGGAGGGCCGGAAGACAGCTCTGGGGCACAACGAGTTCTGCAACTGTAGTTCCGAAGTCATGAGAGGGCTTCTAAGGGCTCTCCATGGCCACAAAGAGACTCTGGGGAAGAAGACAGACCTCTGGAGGAGGTCTGGGCCACCTAGACAGTGCCTAAGGGGTCCAGAGAGCCAAAAGAGTGCTCTGGGGCACCCCAAAAGGTCTCCCCAGGGGCTCTGAGGTGGATAGAGCAGGGCTAAGAGCTCTGCGGGGCCCAATGACAGCTCTGGGGCACAGGGAAACCTGCCAGAGTAGTCCCGAGGGCACCGGAGGGGGCCCTCAAGGCGTGTGCCTAGCCAAAAGTCAACTCTGGGGAAGGAGGAGCTGAGGAGGGGGTCTGGGCCACCTAGACAGTGCCTAAGGGGTCCGGAGGGCCAAAAGAGAGCTCTGGGGCACAACGAGTACTGCAATTGTAGTTCAGAAGTCACGAGAGGGCTTCTAAGGGCTCTCCGTGGCCACAAAGAGACTCTGGGGAAGAAGAAAGACCTCTGGAGGAGGTCTGGGCCACCTAGACCGTTCCTGAGGGCTCGGCACAAGCAAGAGACAGGTCTGGGCATCAAGAAAGAGCCAAAGAGTGGTGCGGAGTGCTCTAGAGCGATGCCAAGGGACCTAGGGAGCCAAGATCCAGCTCTGGGGCACAGGGAAACCTGCCAGAGTAGTCCCGAGGGCACCGGAGGGGGCCCTCAAGACGTGTGCCTAGCCAAAAGACAACTCTGGGGAAGGAGGAGGAGCTGAGGAGGGGGTCTGGGCCACCTAGACAGTGCCTAACGGGTCCGGAAGGCCAAAAGAGTGCTGTGGGGCATCCCAAAGGTCTCCCCAGGGGCTCTGAGGTGGATCGAGCAGTGCTAAGAGCTGTGGGGGGCCCAAAGACAGCTCTGGGGCACAGGGAAACCTGCAAGAAGAGTCCCGAGGGCACCAGAGGGGGCCCTCAAGGCGTGTGCCTAGCCAAAAGACAACTCTGGGGAAGGAGGAGGAGCTGAGGAGGGGGTCTGGGCCACCTAGACTGTTCCCGAGGGCTCGGCGCGAGCAAGAGACAGGTCTGGGCAGCAATGAAGAGCCAAAGAGTGGTGCAGAGTGCTCTAGAGCCTTGCCAAGGGGCCTAGGGAGCCAAGATCTAGCTCTCGGTCACAGGGAAACCTGCAAGAGTAGTGCCGAGGGCACCAGAGGGGGCCCTCAAGGGTTTACATGGCCCAAAACCCCACTCTAGGGAAGGAGGAGGAGCTGAGGAGGGGGTCTGGGCCACCTAGACAGTGCCTAAGGGGTCCGGAGGGCCGGAAGACAGCTCTGAGGCACAACTAGTACTGCAATTGTAGTTCAGAAGTCACGAGAGGGCTTCTAAGGGCTCTCCATGGCCACAAAGAGACTCTGGGGAAGAAGGAAGACCTCTGGAGGGGGTCTGGGCCACCTAGACAGTGCCTAAGGGGCCCAGAGAGCCAAAAGAGTGCTCTGGGGCACCCCAAAGGTCTCCCCAGGGGCTCTGAGGTGGATAGAGCAGTGCTAAGAGCTCTGCGGGGCCTGAAGACAGCTCTGGGGCACAGGGAAACCTGCCAGAGTAGTCCCGAGGGCACCAGAGGGGGCCCTCAAGGCGTGTGCCTAGCCAAAAGACAACTCTGGGGAAGGAGGAGGAGTTGAGGAGGGGGTCTGGGCCACCTAGACAGTGCCTAAGGGGTCTGGGGGGCACGAGGACAGCTCTGGAACACCCCAAAGGTCTCCCCAGGGGCTCTGAGGTGGATAGAGCAGTGCTAAGAGCTGTGGGGGGCCCAAAGACAGCTCTGGGGCACAGGGAAACCTGCCAGAGTAGTCCCGAGTGCACCAGAGGGGGCCCTCAAGGGTTTACATGGCCCAAAACCCCACTCTAGGGAAGGAGGAGGAGCTGAGGAGGGGGTCTGGGCTACCTAGAAAGTGCCTAAGGGGTCCGGAGGGCCGGAAGACAGCTCTGGGGCACAACGAGTACTGCAATTGTAGTTCAGAAGTCACGAGAGGGCTTCTAAGGGCTCTCCATGGTCACAAAGAGACTCTGGGGAAGAAGGAAGAGCTCTGGAGGGGGTCTGGGCCACCTAGACCATTCCTGAGGGCTCAGCACAAGCAAGAGACAGCTCTGGGCAGCAAGGAAGAGCCAAAGAGTGGTGCGGAGTGCTCTAGAGCGGTGCCAAGGGGCCTAGGGAGCCAAGATTCAGCTCTGGGGCAGAGGGAAACCTGCAAGAGTAGTCCCGAGGGCACCAGAGGGGGCCCTCAAGGGTTTACATGGCCCAAAACCCCACTCTAGGGAAGGAGGAAGAGCTGAGGAGGGGGTCTGGGCCACCTAGACAGTGCCTAAGGGGTCAGGAGGGCCAAAAGAGAGCTCTGGGGCACAACGAGTTCTGCAACTGTAGTTCCGAAGTCATGAGAGGGCTTCTAAGGGCTCTCCATGGCCACAAAGAGACTCTGGGGAAGAAGGAAGACCTCTGGAGGGGGTCTGGCCACCTAGACAGTGCCTAAGGGGTCCGGAAGGCCAAAAGAGTGCTCTGGGGCACCCCAAAAGGTCTCCCCAGGGGCTCTGAGGTGGATAGAGCAGTGCTAAGAGCTCTGCGTGGCCCAAAGACAGCTCTGGGGCACAGGGAAACCTGCCAGAGTAGTCGCGAGGGCATCAGAGGGGGCCCTCAAGGCGTGTGCCTAGCCAAAAGACAACTCTGGGGAAGGAGGAGGAGCTGAGGAGGGGGTCTGGGCCACCTAGACAGTGCCTAAGGGGTCCGGAGGGCCAAAAGAGAGCTCTGGGGCACAACGAGTACTGCAATTGTAGTTCAGAAGTCACGAGAGGGCTTCTAAGGGCTCTCCGTGGCCACAAAGAGACTCTGGGGAAGAAGAAAGACCTCTGGAGGAGGTCTGGGCCACCTAGACCGTTCCTGAGGGCTCGGCACAAGCAAGAGATAGCTCTGGGCAGCAAGAAAGAGCCAAAGAGTAGTGCGGAGTGCTCTAGAGCGGTGCAAAGGGGCCTAGGGAGCCAAGATCCAGCTCTGGGGCAGAGGGAAACCTGCAAGAGTAGTCCCGAGGGCCCTCAAGGGGTGGGCCTAGCCCCAAAAATGCCTCTGGGGAAGAGTGTGGAGAGCTTAACAGGGGATTCTGGGGCACCTAGACAGCGCCTAAGGGGTCTGGAGGACTGGAAGACAGCTCTGGGGCATTCCAAAGATCTCCCCAGGGGCTCTGAGGTGGATAGAGCAGTGCTAAGAGCTGTGGGGGGCCAGAAGACAGCTCTGGGGCACAGGGAAACCTGCCAGAGTAGTCCCGAGGGCACCAGAGGGGGCCCTCAAGGCGTGTGCCTAGCCAAAAGACAACTCTGGGGAAGGAGGAGGAGCTGAGGAGGGGGTCTGGGCCACCTAGACAGTGCCTAAGGGGTCCGGAGGGCCAAAAGAGAGCTCTGGGACACCCCAAAGGTCTCCCCAGGGGCTCTGAGGTGGATAGAGCAGTGCTAAGAGCTGTGGGGGGCCTGAAGACAGCTCTGGGGCATAGGGAAACCTGCCAGAGTAGTCCCGAGGGCACCAGAGGGGGCCCTCGAGGCGTGTGCCTAGCCAAAAGACAACTCTGGGGAAGGAGGAGGAGCTGAGGAGGGGGTCTGGGCCACCTAGACAGTGCCTAAGGGGTCCGGAGGGCCGGAAGACAGCTCTGAGGCACAACTAGTACTGCAATTGTAGTTCAGAAGTCACGAGAGGGCTTCTAAGGGCTCTCCATGGTCACAAAGAGACTCTGGGGAAGAAGGAAGAGCTCTGGAGGGGGTCTGGGCCACCTAGACCGTTCCCGAGGGCTCGGCGCGAGCAAGAGACAGGTCTGGGCAGCAAGGAAGAGCCAAAGAGTGGTGCAGAGTGCTCTAGAGCGGTGCCAAGGGACCTAGGGAGCCAAGATCCAGCTCTGGGGCAGAGGGAAACCTGCAAAAGTAGTCCCGAGGGCCCTCAAGGGGTGGGCCTAGCCCCAAAAATGCCTCTGGGGAAGAGTGTGGAGAGCTTAACAGGGGATTCTGGGGCACCTAGACAGCGCCTAAGGGGTCTGGAGGGCCGGAAGACAGCTCTGGAACACCCCAAAGGTCTCCCCAGGGGCTCTGAGGTGGATAGAGCAGTGCTAAGAGCTGTGGGGGGCCTGAAGACAGCTCTGGGGCACAGGGAAACCTGCCAGAGTAGTCGCGAGGGCACCAGAGGGGGCCCTCAAGGCTAGTGCCTAGCCAAAAGACAACTCTGGGGAAGGAGGAGGAGCTGAGGAGGGGGTCTGGGCCACCTAGACAGTGCCTAAGGGGTCCGGAAGGCCAAAAGAGAGCTCTGGGGCATCCCAAAGGTCTCCCCAGGGGCTCTGAGGTGGATAGAGCAGTGCTAAGAGCTGTGGGGGGTCCGAAGACAGCTCTGGGGCACAGGGAAACCTGCCAGAGTAGTCGCGAGGGCACCAGAGGGGGCCCTCAAGGCGTGTGCCTAGCCAAAAGACAACTCTGGGGAAGGAGGAGGAGCTGAGGAGGGGGTCTGGGCCACCTAGACTGTTCCCGAGGGCTCGGCGCGAGCGAGAGACAGGTCTGGGCAGCAAGGAAGAGCCAAAGAGTGGTGCGGAGTGCTCTAGAGCGGTGCCAAGGGACCTAGGGAGCCAAGATCCAGCTCTGGGGCACAGGGAAACCTGCAAGAGTAGTCCCGAGGGCACCGGAGGGGGCCCTCAAGGCGTGTGCCTAGCCAAAAGACAACTCTGGAGAAGGAGGAGGAGCTGAGGAGGGGGTCTGGGCCACCTAGACAGTGCCTAACGGGTCCGGAAGGCCAAAAGAGAGCTCTGGGACACCCCAAAAGGTCTCCCCAGGGGCTCTGAGGTGGATAGAGCAGTGCTAAGAGCTGTGGGGGGCCTGAAGACAGCTCTGGGGCATAGGGAAACCTGCCAGAGTAGTCCCGAGGGCACCGAAGGGGGCCCTCAAGGCGTGTGCCTAGCCAAAAGACAACTCTGGGGAAGGAGGAGGAGCTGAGGAGGGGGTCTGGGCCACCTAGACAGTGCCTAACGGGTCCGGAAGGCCAAAAGAGAGCTCTGGGAAACCCCAAAGGTCTCCCCAGGGGCTCTGAGGTGGATAGAGCAGTGCTAAGAGCTGTGGGGGGCCTGAAGACAGCTCTGGGGCACAGGGAAACCTGCAAGAGTAGTCCCGAGGGCACCAGAGGGGGCCCTCAAGGCGTGTGCCTAGCCAAAAGACAACTCTGGGGAAGGAGGAGGAGCTGAGGAGGGGGTCTGGGCTACCTAGAAAGTGCCTAAGGGGTCCGGAGGGCCGGAAGACAGCTCTGAGGCACAACGAGTACTGCAATTGTAGTTCAGAAGTCACGAGAGGGCTTCTAAGGGCTCTCCATGGTCACAAAGAGACTCTGGGGAAGAAGAAAGACCTCTGGAGGGGGTCTGGGCCACCTAGACCGTTCCTGAGGGCTCGGCACAAGCAAGAGATAGCTCTGGGCAGCAAGAAAGAGCCAAAGAGTGGTGCGGAGTGCTCTAGAGCGGTGCCAAGGGGCCTAGGGAGCCAAGATCCAGCTCTGGGGCAGAGGGAAACCTGCAAGAGTAGTCCCGAGGGCCCTCAAGGGGTGGGCCTAGTCCCAAAAATGCCTCTGGGGAAGAGTGTGGAGAGCTTAACAGGGGATTCTGGGGCACCTAGACAGCGCCTAAGGGGTCTGGAGGACTGGAAGACAGCTCTGGGGCATTCCAAAGGTCTCCCCAGGGGCTCTGAGGTGGATAGAGCAGTGCTAAGAGCTGTGGGGGGCCCGAAGACAGCTCTGGGGCACAGGGAAACCTGCCAGAGTAGTCGCGAGGGCACCAGAGGGGGCCCTCAAGGCTAGTGCCTAGCCAAAAGACAACTCTGGGGAAGGAGGAGGAGCTGAGGAGGGGGTCTGGGCCACCTAGACAGTGCCTAAAGGGGTCTGGAGGGCCAAAAGAGTACTCTGGGGCACCCCAAAGGTCTCCCCAGGGGCTCTGAGGTGGATAGAGCAGTGCTAAGAGCTGTGGGGGGCCTGAAGACAGCTCTGGGGCACAGGGAAACCTGCCAGAGTAGTCGCGAGGGCACCAGAGGGGGCCCTCAAGGCGTGTGCCTAGCCAAAAGACAACTCTGGGGAAGGAGGAGGAGCTGAGGAGGGGGTCTGGGCCACCTAGACTGTTCCCGAGGGCTCGGCGCGAGCAAGAGACAGGTCTGGGCAGCAAGGAAGAGCCAAAGAGTGGTGCGGAGTGCTCTAGAGCGGTGCCAAGGGACCTAGGGAGCCAAGATCCAGCTCTGGGGCACAGGGAAACCTGCCAGAGTAGTCCCGAGGGCACCAGAGGGGGCCCTCAAGGCGTGTGCCTAGCCAAAAGACAACTCTGGGGAAGGAGGAGGAGCTGAGGAGGGGGTCTGGGCCACCTAGACTGTTCCCGAGGGCTCGGCGCGAGCAAGAGACAACTCTGGGCAGCAATGAAGAGCCAAAGAGTGGTGCAGAGTGCTCTAGAGCCTTGCCAAGGGGCCTAGGGAGCCAAGATCTAGCTCTCGGTCACAGGGAAACCTGCAAGAGTAGTCCCGAGGGCACCAGAGGGGGCCCTCAAGGGTTTACATGGCCCAAAACCCCACTCTAGGGAAGGAGGAGGAGCTGAGGAGGGGGTCTGGGCCACCTAGACAGTGCCTAAGGGGTCCGGAGGGCCGGAAGACAGCTCTGAGGCACAACTAGTACTGCAATTGTAGTTCAGAAGTCACGAGAGGGCTTCTAAGGGCTCTCCATGGCCACAGAGACTCTGGGGAAGAAGGAAGAGCTCTGGAGGGGGTCTGGGCCACCTAGACAGTGCCTAAGGGGCCCAGAGAGCCAAAAGAGTGCTCTGGGGCACCCCAAAGGTCTCCCCAGGGGCTCTGAGGTGGATAGAGCAGTGCTAAGAGCTCTGCGGGGCCAGAAGACAGCTCTGGGGCATCCCAAAAATCTCCCCAGGGGCTCTGAGGTGGATAGAGCAGTGCTAAGAGCTCTGCGGGGCCAGAAGACAGCTCTGGGGCACAGGGAAACCTGCCAGAGTAGTCCCGAGGGCACCAGAGGGGGCCCTCAAGGCGTGTGCCTAGCCAAAAGACAACTCTGGGGAAGGAGGAGGAGTTGAGGAGGGGGTCTGGGCCACCTAGACAGTGCCTAAGGGGTCTGGGGGGCACGAGGACAGCTCTGGAACACCCCAAAGGTCTCCCCAG
The DNA here is from genome assembly GCF_040807025.1 of Struthio camelus. Taxonomy (NCBI): domain Eukaryota; kingdom Metazoa; phylum Chordata; class Aves; order Struthioniformes; family Struthionidae; genus Struthio; species Struthio camelus. The sequence continues at coordinate 24,334 of NC_090981.1, forward strand.
GGGCTCTGAGGTGGATAGAGCAGTGCTAAGAGCTGTGGGGGGCCCAAAGACAGCTCTGGGGCACAGGGAAACCTGCAAGAGTAGTCCCGAGTGCACCAGAGGGGGCCCTCAAGGGTTTACATGGCCCAAAACCCCACTCTGGGGAAGGAGGAGGAGCTGAGGAGGGGGTCTGGGCTACCTAGAAAGTGCCTAAGGGGTCCGGAGGGCCGGAAGACAGCTCTGAGGCACAACGAGTACTGCAATTGTAGTTCAGAAGTCACGAGAGGGCTTCTAAGGGCTCTCCATGGCCACAAAGAGACTCTGGGGAAGAAGGAAGAGCTCTGGAGGGGGTCTGGGCCACCTAGACCATTCCTGAGGGCTCAGCACAAGCAAGAGACAGCTCTGGGCAGCAAGGAAGAGCCAAAGAGTGGTGCGGAGTGCTCTAGAGCGGTGCAAAGGGGCCTAGGGAGCCAAGATCCAGCTCTGGGGCAGAGGGAAACCTGCAAGAGTAGTCCCGAGGGCACCAGAGGGGGCCCTCAAGGGTTTACATGGCCCAAAACCCCACTCTAGGGAAGGAGGAAGAGCTGAGGAGGGGGTCTGGGCCACCTAGACAGTGCCTAAGGGGTCAGGAGGGCCGGAAGACAGCTCTGGGGCACAACGAGTTCTGCAACTGTAGTTCCGAAGTCATGAGAGGGCTTCTAAGGGCTCTCCATGGCCACAAAGAGACTCTGGGGAAGAAGGAAGACCTCTGGAGGGGGTCTGGCCACCTAGACAGTGCCTAAGGGGTCCAGAGAGCCAAAAGAGTGCTCTGGGGCACCCCAAAAGGTCTCCCCAGGGGCTCTGAGGTGGATAGAGCAGTGCTAAGAGCTGTGGGGGGCCAGAAGACAGCTCTGGGGCACAGGGAAACCTGCCAGAGTAGTCGCGAGGGCATCAGAGGGGGCCCTCAAGGCGTGTGCCTAGCCAAAAGACAACTCTGGGGAAGGAGGAGGAGCTGAGGAGGGGGTCTGGGCCACCTAGACAGTGCCTAACGGGTCCGGAAGGCCAAAAGAGAGCTCTGGGACACCCCAAAGGTCTCCCCAGGGGCTCTGAGGTGGATAGAGCAGTGCTAAGAGCTGTGGGGGGCCCGAAGACAGCTCTGGGGAACAGGGAAACCTGCAAGAGTAGTCCCGAGGGCACCAGAGGGGGCCCTCAAGGCGTGTGCCTAGCCAAAAGACAACTCTGGGGAAGGAGGAGGAGCTGAGGAGGGGGTCTGGGCCACCTAGACAGTGCCTAAGGGGTCTGGAGGGCCGGAAGACAGCTCTGGAACACCCCAAAGGTCTCCCCAGGGGCTCTGAGGTGGATAGAGCAGTGCTAAGAGCTGTGGGGGGCCTGAAGACAGCTCTGGGGCACAGGGAAACCTGCCAGAGTAGTCCCGAGTGCACCAGAGGGGGCCCTCAAGGGTTTACATGGCCCAAAACCCCACTCTGGGGAAGGAGGAGGAGCTGAGGAGGGGGTCTGGGCCACCTAGACAGTGCCTAAGGGGTCCGGAGGGCCGGAAGACAGCTCTGGGGCACAACGAGTACTGCAATTGTAGTTCAGAAGTCACGCGAGGGCTTCTAAGGGCTCTCCATGGTCACAAAGAGACTCTGGGGAAGAAGGAAGAGCTCTGGAGGGGGTCTGGGCCACCTAGACCATTCCTGAGGGCTCAGCACAAGCAAGAGACAGCTCTGGGCAGCAAGGAAGAGCCAAAGAGTGGTGCGGAGTGCTCTAGAGCGGTGCAAAGGGGCCTAGGGAGCCAAGATCCAGCTCTGGGGCAGAGGGAAACCTGCAAGAGTAGTCCCGAGGGCACCAGAGGGGGCCCTCAAGGGTTTACATGGCCCAAAACCCCACTCTAGGGAAGGAGGAAGAGCTGAGGAGGGGGTCTGGGCCACCTAGACAGTGCCTAAGGGGTCAGGAGGGCCGGAAGACAGCTCTGGGGCACAACGAGTTCTGCAACTGTAGTTCCGAAGTCATGAGAGGGCTTCTAAGGGCTCTCCATGGCCACAAAGAGACTCTGGGGAAGAAGACAGACCTCTGGAGGAGGTCTGGGCCACCTAGACAGTGCCTAAGGGGTCCAGAGAGCCAAAAGAGTGCTCTGGGGCACCCCAAAAGGTCTCCCCAGGGGCTCTGAGGTGGATAGAGCAGGGCTAAGAGCTCTGCGGGGCCCAATGACAGCTCTGGGGCACAGGGAAACCTGCCAGAGTAGTCCCGAGGGCACCGGAGGGGGCCCTCAAGGCGTGTGCCTAGCCAAAAGTCAACTCTGGGGAAGGAGGAGCTGAGGAGGGGGTCTGGGCCACCTAGACAGTGCCTAAGGGGTCCGGAGGGCCAAAAGAGAGCTCTGGGGCACAACGAGTACTGCAATTGTAGTTCAGAAGTCACGAGAGGGCTTCTAAGGGCTCTCCGTGGCCACAAAGAGACTCTGGGGAAGAAGAAAGACCTCTGGAGGAGGTCTGGGCCACCTAGACCGTTCCTGAGGGCTCGGCACAAGCAAGAGACAGGTCTGGGCAGCAAGAAAGAGCCAAAGAGTGGTGCGGAGTGCTCTAGAGCGATGCCAAGGGACCTAGGGAGCCAAGATCCAGCTCTGGGGCACAGGGAAACCTGCCAGAGTAGTCCCGAGGGCACCGGAGGGGGCCCTCAAGACGTGTGCCTAGCCAAAAGACAACTCTGGGGAAGGAGGAGGAGCTGAGGAGGGGGTCTGGGCCACCTAGACAGTGCCTAACGGGTCCGGAAGGCCAAAAGAGTGCTGTGGGGCATCCCAAAGGTCTCCCCAGGGGCTCTGAGGTGGATCGAGCAGTGCTAAGAGCTGTGGGGGGCCCAAAGACAGCTCTGGGGCACAGGGAAACCTGCAAGAAGAGTCCCGAGGGCACCAGAGGGGGCCCTCAAGGCGTGTGCCTAGCCAAAAGACAACTCTGGGGAAGGAGGAGGAGCTGAGGAGGGGGTCTGGGCCACCTAGACTGTTCCCGAGGGCTCGGCGCGAGCAAGAGACAGGTCTGGGCAGCAATGAAGAGCCAAAGAGTGGTGCAGAGTGCTCTAGAGCCTTGCCAAGGGGCCTAGGGAGCCAAGATCTAGCTCTCGGTCACAGGGAAACCTGCAAGAGTAGTGCCGAGGGCACCAGAGGGGGCCCTCAAGGGTTTACATGGCCCAAAACCCCACTCTAGGGAAGGAGGAGGAGCTGAGGAGGGGGTCTGGGCCACCTAGACAGTGCCTAAGGGGTCCGGAGGGCCGGAAGACAGCTCTGAGGCACAACTAGTACTGCAATTGTAGTTCAGAAGTCACGAGAGGGCTTCTAAGGGCTCTCCATGGCCACAAAGAGACTCTGGGGAAGAAGGAAGACCTCTGGAGGGGGTCTGGGCCACCTAGACAGTGCCTAAGGGGCCCAGAGAGCCAAAAGAGTGCTCTGGGGCACCCCAAAGGTCTCCCCAGGGGCTCTGAGGTGGATAGAGCAGTGCTAAGAGCTCTGCGGGGCCTGAAGACAGCTCTGGGGCACAGGGAAACCTGCCAGAGTAGTCCCGAGGGCACCAGAGGGGGCCCTCAAGGCGTGTGCCTAGCCAAAAGACAACTCTGGGGAAGGAGGAGGAGTTGAGGAGGGGGTCTGGGCCACCTAGACAGTGCCTAAGGGGTCTGGGGGGCACGAGGACAGCTCTGGAACACCCCAAAGGTCTCCCCAGGGGCTCTGAGGTGGATAGAGCAGTGCTAAGAGCTGTGGGGGGCCCAAAGACAGCTCTGGGGCACAGGGAAACCTGCCAGAGTAGTCCCGAGTGCACCAGAGGGGGCCCTCAAGGGTTTACATGGCCCAAAACCCCACTCTAGGGAAGGAGGAGGAGCTGAGGAGGGGGTCTGGGCTACCTAGAAAGTGCCTAAGGGGTCCGGAGGGCCGGAAGACAGCTCTGGGGCACAACGAGTACTGCAATTGTAGTTCAGAAGTCACGAGAGGGCTTCTAAGGGCTCTCCATGGTCACAAAGAGACTCTGGGGAAGAAGGAAGAGCTCTGGAGGGGGTCTGGGCCACCTAGACCATTCCTGAGGGCTCAGCACAAGCAAGAGACAGCTCTGGGCAGCAAGGAAGAGCCAAAGAGTGGTGCGGAGTGCTCTAGAGCGGTGCCAAGGGGCCTAGGGAGCCAAGATTCAGCTCTGGGGCAGAGGGAAACCTGCAAGAGTAGTCCCGAGGGCACCAGAGGGGGCCCTCAAGGGTTTACATGGCCCAAAACCCCACTCTAGGGAAGGAGGAAGAGCTGAGGAGGGGGTCTGGGCCACCTAGACAGTGCCTAAGGGGTCAGGAGGGCCAAAAGAGAGCTCTGGGGCACAACGAGTTCTGCAACTGTAGTTCCGAAGTCATGAGAGGGCTTCTAAGGGCTCTCCATGGCCACAAAGAGACTCTGGGGAAGAAGGAAGACCTCTGGAGGGGGTCTGGGCCACCTAGACAGTGCCTAAGGGGTCCGGAAGGCCAAAAGAGTGCTCTGGGGCACCCCAAAAGGTCTCCCCAGGGGCTCTGAGGTGGATAGAGCAGTGCTAAGAGCTCTGCGTGGCCCAAAGACAGCTCTGGGGCACAGGGAAACCTGCCAGAGTAGTCGCGAGGGCATCAGAGGGGGCCCTCAAGGCGTGTGCCTAGCCAAAAGACAACTCTGGGGAAGGAGGAGGAGCTGAGGAGGGGGTCTGGGCCACCTAGACAGTGCCTAAGGGGTCCGGAGGGCCAAAAGAGAGCTCTGGGGCACAACGAGTACTGCAATTGTAGTTCAGAAGTCACGAGAGGGCTTCTAAGGGCTCTCCGTGGCCACAAAGAGACTCTGGGGAAGAAGAAAGACCTCTGGAGGAGGTCTGGGCCACCTAGACCGTTCCTGAGGGCTCGGCACAAGCAAGAGATAGCTCTGGGCAGCAAGAAAGAGCCAAAGAGTAGTGCGGAGTGCTCTAGAGCGGTGCAAAGGGGCCTAGGGAGCCAAGATCCAGCTCTGGGGTAGAGGGAAACCTGCAAGAGTAGTCCCGAGGGCCCTCAAGGGGTGGGCCTAGCCCCAAAAATGCCTCTGGGGAAGAGTGTGGAGAGCTTAACAGGGGATTCTGGGGCACCTAGACAGCGCCTAAGGGGTCTGGAGGACTGGAAGACAGCTCTGGGGCATTCCAAAGATCTCCCCAGGGGCTCTGAGGTGGATAGAGCAGTGCTAAGAGCTGTGGGGGGCCAGAAGACAGCTCTGGGGCACAGGGAAACCTGCCAGAGTAGTCCCGAGGGCACCAGAGGGGGCCCTCAAGGCGTGTGCCTAGCCAAAAGACAACTCTGGGGAAGGAGGAGGAGCTGAGGAGGGGGTCTGGGCCACCTAGACAGTGCCTAAGGGGTCCGGAGGGCCAAAAGAGAGCTCTGGGACACCCCAAAGGTCTCCCCAGGGGCTCTGAGGTGGATAGAGCAGTGCTAAGAGCTGTGGGGGGCCTGAAGACAGCTCTGGGGCATAGGGAAACCTGCCAGAGTAGTCCCGAGGGCACCAGAGGGGGCCCTCGAGGCGTGTGCCTAGCCAAAAGACAACTCTGGGGAAGGAGGAGGAGCTGAGGAGGGGGTCTGGGCCACCTAGACAGTGCCTAAGGGGTCCGGAGGGCCGGAAGACAGCTCTGAGGCACAACTAGTACTGCAATTGTAGTTCAGAAGTCACGAGAGGGCTTCTAAGGGCTCTCCATGGTCACAAAGAGACTCTGGGGAAGAAGGAAGAGCTCTGGAGGGGGTCTGGGCCACCTAGACCGTTCCCGAGGGCTCGGCGCGAGCAAGAGACAGGTCTGGGCAGCAAGGAAGAGCCAAAGAGTGGTGCAGAGTGCTCTAGAGCGGTGCCAAGGGACCTAGGGAGCCAAGATCCAGCTCTGGGGCAGAGGGAAACCTGCAAAAGTAGTCCCGAGGGCCCTCAAGGGGTGGGCCTAGCCCCAAAAATGCCTCTGGGGAAGAGTGTGGAGAGCTTAACAGGGGATTCTGGGGCACCTAGACAGCGCCTAAGGGGTCTGGAGGGCCGGAAGACAGCTCTGGAACACCCCAAAGGTCTCCCCAGGGGCTCTGAGGTGGATAGAGCAGTGCTAAGAGCTGTGGGGGGCCTGAAGACAGCTCTGGGGCACAGGGAAACCTGCCAGAGTAGTCGCGAGGGCACCAGAGGGGGCCCTCAAGGCTAGTGCCTAGCCAAAAGACAACTCTGGGGAAGGAGGAGGAGCTGAGGAGGGGGTCTGGGCCACCTAGACAGTGCCTAAGGGGTCCGGAAGGCCAAAAGAGAGCTCTGGGGCATTCCAAAGGTCTCCCCAGGGGCTCTGAGGTGGATAGAGCAGTGCTAAGAGCTGTGGGGGGCCCGAAGACAGCTCTGGGGCACAGGGAAACCTGCCAGAGTAGTCGCGAGGGCACCAGAGGGGGCCCTCAAGGCGTGTGCCTAGCCAAAAGACAACTCTGGGGAAGGAGGAGGAGCTGAGGAGGGGGTCTGGGCCACCTAGACTGTTCCCGAGGGCTCGGCGCGAGCGAGAGACAGGTCTGGGCAGCAAGGAAGAGCCAAAGAGTGGTGCGGAGTGCTCTAGAGCGGTGCCAAGGGACCTAGGGAGCCAAGATCCAGCTCTGGGGCACAGGGAAACCTGCAAGAGTAGTCCCGAGGGCACCGGAGGGGGCCCTCAAGGCGTGTGCCTAGCCAAAAGACAACTCTGGAGAAGGAGGAGGAGCTGAGGAGGGGGTCTGGGCCACCTAGACAGTGCCTAACGGGTCCGGAAGGCCAAAAGAGAGCTCTGGGACACCCCAAAAGGTCTCCCCAGGGGCTCTGAGGTGGATAGAGCAGTGCTAAGAGCTGTGGGGGGCCTGAAGACAGCTCTGGGGCATAGGGAAACCTGCCAGAGTAGTCCCGAGGGCACCGAAGGGGGCCCTCAAGGCGTGTGCCTAGCCAAAAGACAACTCTGGGGAAGGAGGAGGAGCTGAGGAGGGGGTCTGGGCCACCTAGACAGTGCCTAACGGGTCCGGAAGGCCAAAAGAGAGCTCTGGGACACCCCAAAGGTCTCCCCAGGGGCTCTGAGGTGGATAGAGCAGTGCTAAGAGCTGTGGGGGGCCTGAAGACAGCTCTGGGGCACAGGGAAACCTGCAAGAGTAGTCCCGAGGGCACCAGAGGGGGCCCTCAAGGCGTGTGCCTAGCCAAAAGACAACTCTGGGGAAGGAGGAGGAGCTGAGGAGGGGGTCTGGGCTACCTAGAAAGTGCCTAAGGGGTCCGGAGGGCCGGAAGACAGCTCTGGGGCACAACGAGTACTGCAATTGTAGTTCAGAAGTCACGAGAGGGCTTCTAAGGGCTCTCCATGGTCACAAAGAGACTCTGGGGAAGAAGAAAGACCTCTGGAGGGGGTCTGGGCCACCTAGACCGTTCCTGAGGGCTCGGCACAAGCAAGAGATAGCTCTGGGCAGCAAGAAAGAGCCAAAGAGTGGTGCGGAGTGCTCTAGAGCGGTGCCAAGGGGCCTAGGGAGCCAAGATCCAGCTCTGGGGCAGAGGGAAACCTGCAAGAGTAGTCCCGAGGGCCCTCAAGGGGTGGGCCTAGTCCCAAAAATGCCTCTGGGGAAGAGTGTGGAGAGCTTAACAGGGGATTCTGGGGCACCTAGACAGCGCCTAAGGGGTCTGGAGGACTGGAAGACAGCTCTGGGGCATTCCAAAGGTCTCCCCAGGGGCTCTGAGGTGGATAGAGCAGTGCTAAGAGCTGTGGGGGGCCTGAAGACAGCTCTGGGGCACAGGGAAACCTGCCAGAGTAGTCGCGAGGGCACCAGAGGGGGCCCTCAAGGCGTGTGCCTAGCCAAAAGACAACTCTGGGGAAGGAGGAGGAGCTGAGGAGGGGGTCTGGGCCACCTAGACTGTTCCCGAGGGCTCGGCGCGAGCAAGAGACAGGTCTGGGCAGCAAGGAAGAGCCAAAGAGTGGTGCGGAGTGCTCTAGAGCGGTGCCAAGGGACCTAGGGAGCCAAGATCCAGCTCTGGGGCACAGGGAAACCTGCCAGAGTAGTCCCGAGGGCACCAGAGGGGGCCCTCAAGGCGTGTGCCTAGCCAAAAGACAACTCTGGGGAAGGAGGAGGAGCTGAGGAGGGGGTCTGGGCCACCTAGACTGTTCCCGAGGGCTCGGCGCGAGCAAGAGACAACTCTGGGCAGCAATGAAGAGCCAAAGAGTGGTGCAGAGTGCTCTAGAGCCTTGCCAAGGGGCCTAGGGAGCCAAGATCTAGCTCTCGGTCACAGGGAAACCTGCAAGAGTAGTCCCGAGGGCACCAGAGGGGGCCCTCAAGGGTTTACATGGCCCAAAACCCCACTCTAGGGAAGGAGGAGGAGCTGAGGAGGGGGTCTGGGCCACCTAGACAGTGCCTAAGGGGTCCGGAGGGCCGGAAGACAGCTCTGAGGCACAACTAGTACTGCAATTGTAGTTCAGAAGTCACGAGAGGGCTTCTAAGGGCTCTCCATGGCCACAGAGACTCTGGGGAAGAAGGAAGAGCTCTGGAGGGGGTCTGGGCCACCTAGACAGTGCCTAAGGGGCCCAGAGAGCCAAAAGAGTGCTCTGGGGCACCCCAAAGGTCTCCCCAGGGGCTCTGAGGTGGATAGAGCAGTGCTAAGAGCTCTGCGGGGCCAGAAGACAGCTCTGGGGCATCCCAAAAGTCTCCCCAGGGGCTCTGAGGTGGATAGAGCAGTGCTAAGAGCTCTGCGGGGCCAGAAGACAGCTCTGGGGCACAGGGAAACCTGCCAGAGTAGTCCCGAGGGCACCAGAGGGGGCCCTCAAGGCGTGTGCCTAGCCAAAAGACAACTCTGGGGAAGGAGGAGGAGTTGAGGAGGGGGTCTGGGCCACCTAGACAGTGCCTAAGGGGTCTGGGGGGCACGAGGACAGCTCTGGAACACCCCAAAGGTCTCCCCAGGGGCTCTGAGGTGGATAGAGCAGTGCTAAGAGCTGTGGGGGGCCCAAAGACAGCTCTGGGGCACAGGGAAACCTGCAAGAGTAGTCCCGAGTGCACCAGAGGGGGCCCTCAAGGGTTTACATGGCCCAAAACCCCACTCTGGGGAAGGAGGAGGAGCTGAGGAGGGGGTCTGGGCCACCTAGACAGTGCCTAAGGGGTCCGGAGGGCCGGAAGACAGCTCTGAGGCACAACTAGTACTGCAATTGTAGTTCAGAAGTCACGAGAGGGCTTCTAAGGGCTCTCCATGGCCACAAAGAGACTCTGGGGAAGAAGGAAGAGCTCTGGAGGGGGTCTGGGCCACCTAGACCATTCCTGAGGGCTCAGCACAAGCAAGAGACAGCTCTGGGCAGCAAGGAAGAGCCAAAGAGTGGTGCGGAGTGCTCTAGAGCGGTGCAAAGGGGCCTAGGGAGCCAAGATCCAGCTCTGGGGCAGAGGGAAACCTGCAAGAGTAGTCCCGAGGGCACCAGAGGGGGCCCTCAAGGGTTTACATGGCCCAAAACCCCACTCTAGGGAAGGAGGAAGAGCTGAGGAGGGGGTCTGGGCCACCTAGACAGTGCCTAAGGGGTCAGGAGGGCCGGAAGACAGCTCTGGGGCACAACGAGTTCTGCAACTGTAGTTCCGAAGTCATGAGAGGGCTTCTAAGGGCTCTCCATGGCCACAAAGAGACTCTGGGGAAGAAGGAAGACCTCTGGAGGGGGTCTGGCCACCTAGACAGTGCCTAAGGGGTCCAGAGAGCCAAAAGAGTGCTCTGGGGCACCCCAAAAGGTCTCCCCAGGGGCTCTGAGGTGGATAGAGCAGTGCTAAGAGCTGTGGGGGGCCAGAAGACAGCTCTGGGGCACAGGGAAACCTGCCAGAGTAGTCGCGAGGGCATCAGAGGGGGCCCTCAAGGCGTGTGCCTAGCCAAAAGACAACTCTGGGGAAGGAGGAGGAGCTGAGGAGGGGGTCTGGGCCACCTAGACAGTGCCTAACGGGTCCGGAAGGCCAAAAGAGAGCTCTGGGACACCCCAAAGGTCTCCCCAGGGGCTCTGAGGTGGATAGAGCAGTGCTAAGAGCTGTGGGGGGCCCGAAGACAGCTCTGGGGCACAGGGAAACCTGCAAGAGTAGTCCCGAGGGCACCAGAGGGGGCCCTCAAGGCGTGTGCCTAGCCAAAAGACAACTCTGGGGAAGGAGGAGGAGCTGAGGAGGGGGTCTGGGCCACCTAGACAGTGCCTAAGGGGTCTGGAGGGCCGGAAGACAGCTCTGGAACACCCCAAAGGTCTCCCCAGGGGCTCTGAGGTGGATAGAGCAGTGCTAAGAGCTGTGGGGGGCCTGAAGACAGCTCTGGGGCACAGGGAAACCTGCAAGAGTAGTCCCGAGGGCACCAGAGGGGGCCCTCGAGGCGTGTGCCTAGCCAAAAGACAACTCTGGGGAAGGAGGAGGAGTTGAGGAGGGGGTCTGGGCCACCTAGACAGTGCCTAAGGGGTCCAGAGGGCCAAAAGAGTGCTGTGGGGCATCCCAAAGGTCTCCCCAGGGGCTCTGAGGTGGATAGAGCAGTGCTAAGAGCTGTGGGGGGCCCGAAGACAGCTCTGGGGCACAGGGAAACCTGCCAGAGTAGTCGCGAGGGCACCAGAGGGGGCCCTCAAGGCGTGTGCCTAGCCAAAAGACAACTCTGGGGAAGGAGGAGGAGCTGAGGAGGGGGTCTGGGCCACCTAGACTGTTCCCGACGGCTCGGCGCAAGCAAGAGACAGGTCTGGGCAGCAATGAAGAGCCAAAGAGTGGTGCAGAGTGCTCTAGAGCCTTGCCAAGGGGCCTAGGGAGCCAAGATCTAGCTCTCGGTCACAGGGAAACCTGCAAGAGTAGTGCCGAGGGCACCAGAGGGGGCCCTCAAGGGTTTACATGGCCCAAAACCCCACTCTAGGGAAGGAGGAGGAGCTGAGGAGGGGGTCTGGGCCACCTAGACAGTGCCTAAGGGGTCCGGAGGGCCGGAAGACAGCTCTGAGGCACAACTAGTACTGCAATTGTAGTTCAGAAGTCACGAGAGGGCTTCTAAGGGCTCTCCATGGTCACAAAGAGACTCTGGGGAAGAAGGAAGAGCTCTGGAGGGGGTCTGGGCCACCTAGACCATTCCTGAGGGCTCAGCACAAGCAAGAGACAGCTCTGGGCAGCAAGAAAGAGCCAAAGAGTGGTGCGGAGTGCTCTAGAGCGGTGCCAAGGGGCCTAGGGAGCCAAGATCCAGCTCTGGGGCAGAGGGAAACCTGCAAGAGTAGTCCCGAGGGCCCTCAAGGGGTGGGCCTAGCCCCAAAAATGCCTCTGGGGAAGAGTGTGGAGAGCTTAACAGGGGATTCTGGGGCACCTAGACAGCGCCTAAGGGGTCTGGAGGGCCGGAAGACAGCTCTGGAACACCCCAAAGGTCTCCCCAGGGGCTCTGAGGTGGATAGAGCAGTGCTAAGAGCTGTGGGGGGCCTGAAGACAGCTCTGGGGCACAGGGAAACCTGCCAGAGTAGTCGCGAGGGCACCAGAGGGGGCCCTCAAGGCGTGTGCCTAGCCAAAAGACAACTCTGGGGAAGGAGGAGGAGCTGAGGAGGGGGTCTGGGCCACCTAGACAGTGCCTAACGGGTCCGGAAGGCCAAAAGAGAGCTCTGGGGCATTCCAAAGGTCTCCCCAGGGGCTCTGAGGTGGATAGAGCAGTGCTAAGAGCTGTGGGGGGCCCGAAGACAGCTCTGGGGCACAGGGAAACCTGCCAGAGTAGTCGCGAGGGCACCAGAGGGGGCCCTCAAGGCGTGTGCCTAGCCAAAAGACAACTCTGGGGAAGGAGGAGGAGCTGAGGAGGGGGTCTGGGCCACCTAGACTGTTCCCGAGGGCTCGGCGCGAGCAAGAGACAGCTCTGGGCAGCAAGGAAGAGCCAAAGAGTGGTGCGGAGTGCTCTAGAGCGGTGCCAAGGGACCTAGGGAGCCAAGATCCAGCTCTGGGGCACAGGGAAACCTGCCAGAGTAGTCCCGAGGGCACCGGAGGGGGCCCTCAAGGCGTGTGCCTAGCCAAAAGACAACTCTGGAGAAGGAGGAGGAGCTGAGGAGGGGGTCTGGGCCACCTAGACAGTGCCTAACGGGTCCGGAAGGCCAAAAGAGAGCTCTGGGACACCCCAAAAGGTCTCCCCAGGGGCTCTGAGGTGGATAGAGCAGTGCTAAGAGCTGTGGGGGGCCTGAAGACAGCTCTGGGGCATAGGGAAACCTGCCAGAGTAGTCCCGAGGGCACCGGAGGGGGCCCTCAAGGCGTGTGCCTAGCCAAAAGACAACTCTGGGGAAGGAGGAGGAGCTGAGGAGGGGGTCTGGGCCACCTAGACAGTGCCTAAGGGGTCCGGAGGGCCGGAAGACAGCTCTGGGGCACAACGAGTACTGCAATTGTAGTTCAGAAGTCACGAGAGGGCTTCTAAGGGCTCTCCATGGCCACAAAGAGACTCTGGGGAAGAAGGAAGAGCTCTGGAGGGGGTCTGGGCCACCTAGACCATTCCTGAGGGCTCAGCACAAGCAAGAGACAGCTCTGGGCAGCAAGGAAGAGCCATAGAGTGGTGCAGAGTGCTCTAGAGCGGTGCCAAGGGGCCTAGGGAGCCAAGATCTAGCTCTTGATTCACAGGGAAACCTGCCAGAGTAGTCCCGAGGGCACCAGAGGGGGCCCTCAAGGGTTTACATGGCCCAAAACCCCACTCTAGGGAAGGAGGAGGAGCTGAGGAGGGGGTCTGGGCCACCTAGACAGTGCCTAAGGGGTCAGGAGGGCCGGAAGACAGCTCTGAGGCACAATTAGTACTGCAATTGTAGTTCAGAAGTCACGAGAGGGCTTCTATGGGCTCTCCATGGCCACAGAGACTCTGGGGAAGAAGGAAGACCTCTGGAGGGGGTCTGGGCCACCTAGACCATTCCTGAGGGCTCAGCACAAGCAAGAGACAGCTCTGGGCAGCAAGGAAGAGCCATAGAGTGGTGCAGAGTGCTCTAGAGCGGTGCCAAAGGGCCTAGGAAGCCAAGATCCAGCTCTGGGGCACAGGGAAACCTGCCAGAGTAGTCCCGAGGGCACCAGAGGGGGCCCTCAAGGCATGTGCCTAGCCAAAAGACAACTCTGGGGAAGGAGGAGGAGCTGAGGAGGGGGTCTGGGCCACCTAGACTGTTCCCAAGGGATCGGCCCGAGCAAGAGACAACTCTGGGCAGCAATGAAGAGCCAAAGAGTGGTGCAGAGTGCTCTAGAGCCTTGCCAAGGGGCCTAGGGAGCCAAGATCCAGCTCTGGGTCACAGGGAAACCTGCAAGAGTAGTCCCGAGGGCACCAGAGGGGCCCTCAAGGGTTTACATGGCCCAAAACCCCACTCTAGGGAAGGAGGAAGAGCTGAGGAGGGGGTCTGGGCCACCTAGACAGTGCCTAAGGGGTCCGGAGGGCCGGAAGACAGCTCTGAGGCACAACTAGTACTGCAATTGTAGTTCAGAAGTCACGAGAGGGCTTCTAAGGGCTCTCCATGGCCACAAAGAGACTCTGGGGAAGAAGAAAGACCTCTGGAGGGGGTCTGGGCCACCTAGACAGTGCCTAAGGGGCCCAGAGAGCCAAAAGAGTGCTCTGGGGCACCCCAAAGGTCTCCCCAGGGGCTCTGAGGTGGATAGAGCAGTGCTAAGAGCTGTGGGGGGCCAGAAGACAGCTCTGGGGCACAGGGAAACCTGACAGAGTAGTCCCGAGGGCACCAGAGGGGGCCCTCAAGGCTAGTGCCTAGCCAAAAGTCAACTCTGGGGAAGAAGGAGGAGCGGAGGAGGGGGTCTGGGCCACCTAGACTGTTCCCGAGGGCTCGGCCCGAGCAAGAGACAGGTCTGGGCAGCAATGAAGAGCCAAAGAGTGGTGCAGAGTGCTCTAGAGCCTTGCCAAGGGGCCTAGGGAGCCAAGATCCAGCTCTGGGGCACAGGGAAACCTGCAAGAGTAGTCCCGAGGGCACCAGAGGGGGCCCTCAAGGGTTTACATGGCCCAAAACCCCACTCTAGGGAAGGAGGAGGAGCTGAGGAGGGGGTCTGGGCCACCTAGACAGTGCCTAACAGGTCCGGAGGGCCAAAAGAGAGCTCTGGGACACCCCAAAGATCTCCCCAGGGGCTCTGAGGTGGATAGAGCAGTGCTAAGAGCTGTGGGGGGCCCGAAGACAGCTCTGGGACAGAGGGAAACCTGCCAGAGTAGTGCCGAGGGCACCAGAGGGGGCCCTCAAGGCGTGTGCCTAGCCAAAAGACAACTCTGGGGAAGGAGGAGGAGCTGAGGAGGGGGTCTGGGCCACCTAGACAGTGCCTAAGGGGTCTGGAGGGCCGGAAGACAGCTCTGGAACACCCCAAAGGTCTCCCCAGGGGCTCTGAGGTGGATAGAGCAGTGCTAAGAGCTCTGCGGGGCCTGAAGACAGCTCTGGGGCACAGGGAAACCTGCAAGAGTAGTCCCGAGGGCACCAGAGGGGGCCCTCGAGGCGTGTGCCTAGCCAAAAGACAACTCTGGGGAAGGAGGAGGAGTTGAGGAGGGGGTCTGGGCCACCTAGACAGTGCCTAAGGGGTCCAGAGGGCCAAAAGAGTGCTGTGGGGCATCCCAAAGGTCTCCCCAGGGGCTCTGAGGTGGATAGAGCAGTGCTAAGAGCTCTGCGGGGCCCGAAGACAGCTCTGGGGCACAGGGAAACCTGCAAGAGTAGTCCCGAGGGCACCAGAGGGGGCCCTCAAGGCGTGTGCCTAGCCAAAAGACAACTCTGGGGAAGGAGGAGGAGCTGAGGAGGGGGTCTGGGCCACCTAGACTGTTCCCGAGGGCTCGGCGCGAGCAAGAGACAACTCTGGGCAGCAATGAAGAGCCAAAGAGTGGTGCAGAGTGCTCTAGAGCCTTGCCAAGGGGCCTAGGGAGCCAAGATCTAGCTCTCGGTCACAGGGAAACCTGCAAGAGTAGTCCCGAGGGCACCAGAGGGGGCCCTCAAGGGTTTACATGGCCCAAAACCCCACTCTAGGGAAGGAGGAGGAGCTGAGGAGGGGGTCTGGGCCACCTAGACAGTGCCTAAGGGGTCCGGAGGGCCGGAAGACAGCTCTGAGGCACAACTAGTACTGCAATTGTTGTTCAGAAGTCACGAGAGGGCTTCTAAGGGCTCTCCATGGTCACAAAGAGACTCTGGGGAAGAAGGAAGAGCTCTGGAGGGGGTCTGGGCCACCTAGACCATTCCTGAGGGCTCAGCACAAGCAAGAGACAGCTCTGGGCAGCAAGGAAGAGCCAAAGAGTGGTGCGGAGTGCTCTAGAGCGGTGCCAAGGGGCCTAGGGAGCCAAGATCCAGCTCTGGGGCAGAGGGAAACCTGCAAGAGTAGTCCCGAGGGCCCTCAAGGGGTGGGCCTAGCCCCAAAAATGCCTCTGGGGAAGAGTGTGGAGAGCTTAACAGGGGATTCTGGGGCACCTAGACAGCGCCTAAGGGGTCTGGAGGGCCGGAAGACAGCTCTGGAACACCCCAAAGGTCTCCCCAGGGGCTCTGAGGTGGATAGAGCAGTGCTAAGAGCTGTGGGGGGCCTGAAGACAGCTCTGGGGCACAGGGAAACCTGCCAGAGTAGTCCCGAGGGCACCAGAGGGGGCCCTCAAGGCGTGTGCCTAGCCAAAAGACAACTCTGGGGAAGGAGGAGGAGCTGAGGAGGGGGTCTGGGCCACCTAGACTGTTCCCGAGGGCTCGGCGCGAGCGAGAGACAGGTCTGGGCAGCAAGGAAGAGCCAAAGAGTGGTGCGGAGTGCTCTAGAGCGGTGCCAAGGGGCCTAGGGAGCCAAGATCCAGCTCTGGGGCACAGGGAAACCTGCCAGAGTAGTCCCGAGGGCACCAGAGGGGGCCCTCAAGGCGTGTGCCTAGCCAAAAGACAACTCTAGAGAAGGAGGAGGAGTTGAGGAGGGGGTCTGGGCCACCTAGACAGTGCCTAAGGGGTCCGGAGGGCCAAAAGAGAGCTCTGGGGCACAACGAGTACTGCAATTGTAGTTCAGAAGTCACGAGAGGGCTTCTAAGGGCCCTCCGTGGCCACAAAGAGACTCTGGGGAAGAAGAAAGACCTCTGGAGGGGGTCTGGGCCACCTAGACCGTTCCTGAGGGCTCGGCACAAGCAAGAGATAGCTCTGGGCAGCAAGAAAGAGCCAAAGAGTGGTGCGGAGTGCTCTAGAGCGGTGCGAAGGGGCCTAGGGAGCCAAGATCCAGCTCTGGGGCACAGGGAAACCTGCAAGAGTAGTCCCGAGGGCCCTCAAGGGGTGGGCCTAGCCCCAAAAATGCCTCTGGGGAAGAGTGTGGAGAGCTTAACAGGGGATTCTGGGGCACCTAGACAGCGCCTAAGGGGTCTGGAGGGCCGGAAGACAGCTCTGGAACACCCCAAAGGTCTCCCCAGGGGCTCTGAGGTGGATAGAGCAGTGCTAAGAGCTGTGGGGGGCCTGAAGACAGCTCTGGGGCACAGGGAAACCTGCCAGAGTAGTCGCGAGGGCACCGGAGGGGGCCCTCAAGGCGTGTGCCTAGCCAAAAGACAACTCTGGGGAAGGAGGAGGAGCTGAGGAGGGGGTCTGGGCCACCTAGACAGTGCCTAAGGGGTCCGGAGGGCCGGAAGACAGCTCTGGGGCACAACGAGTACTGCAATTGTAGTTCAGAAGTCACGAGAGGGCTTCTAAGGGCTCTCCATGGCCACAAAGAGACTCTGGGGAAGAAGGAAGAGCTCTGGAGGGGGTCTGGGCCACCTAGACCATTCCTGAGGGCTCAGCACAAGCAAGAGACAGCTCTGGGCAGCAAGGAAGAGCCATAGAGTGGTGCAGAGTGCTCTAGAGCGGTGCCAAGGGGCCTAGGGAGCCAAGATCTAGCTCTTGATTCACAGGGAAACCTGCCAGAGTAGTCCCGAGGGCACCAGAGGGGGCCCTCAAGGGTTTACATGGCCCAAAACCCCACTCTAGGGAAGGAGGAGGAGCTGAGGAGGGGGTCTGGGCCACCTAGACAGTGCCTAAGGGGTCAGGAGGGCCGGAAGACAGCTCTGAGGCACAATTAGTACTGCAATTGTAGTTCAGAAGTCACGAGAGGGCTTCTAAGGGCTCTCCATGGCCACAGAGACTCTGGGGAAGAAGGAAGACCTCTGGAGGGGGTCTGGGCCACCTAGACCATTCCTGAGGGCTCAGCACAAGCAAGAGACAGCTCTGGGCAGCAAGGAAGAGCCATAGAGTGGTGCAGAGTGCTCTAGAGCGGTGCCAAAGGGCCTAGGAAGCCAAGATCCAGCTCTGGGGCACAGGGAAACCTGCCAGAGTAGTCCCGAGGGCACCAGAGGGGGCCCTCAAGGCATGTGCCTAGCCAAAAGACAACTCTGGGGAAGGAGGAGGAGCTGAGGAGGGGGTCTGGGCCACCTAGACTGTTCCCAAGGGATCGGCCCGAGCAAGAGACAACTCTGGGCAGCAATGAAGAGCCAAAGAGTGGTGCAGAGTGCTCTAGAGCCTTGCCAAGGGGCCTAGGGAGCCAAGATCCAGCTCTGGGTCACAGGGAAACCTGCAAGAGTAGTCCCGAGGGCACCAGAGGGGCCCTCAAGGGTTTACATGGCCCAAAACCCCACTCTAGGGAAGGAGGAAGAGCTGAGGAGGGGGTCTGGGCCACCTAGACAGTGCCTAAGGGGTCCGGAGGGCCGGAAGACAACTCTGAGGCACAACTAGTACTGCAATTGTAGTTCAGAAGTCACGAGAGGGCTTCTTAGGGCTCTCCATGGCCACAGAGACTCTGGGGAAGAAGGAAGAGCTCTGGAGGGGGTCTGGGCCACCTAGACAGTGCCTAAGGGGCCCAGAGAGCCAAAAGAGTGCTCTGGGGCACCCCAAAGGTCTCCCCAGGGGCTCTGAGGTGGATAGAGCAGTGCTAAGAGCTGTGGGGGGCCAGAAGACAGCTCTGGGGCACAGGGAAACCTGCCAGAGTAGTCGCGAGGGCACCAGAGGGGGCCCTCAAGGCGTGTGCCTAGCCAAAAGTCAACTCTGGGGAAGAAGGAGGAGCGGAGGAGGGGGTCTGGGCCACCTAGACTGTTCCCGAGGGCTCGGCCCGAGCAAGAGACAGGTCTGGGCAGCAATGAAGTGCCAAAGAGTGGTGCGGAGTGCTCTAGAGCGGTGCCAAGGGGCCTAGGGAGCCAAGATCCAGCTCTGGGGCACAGGGAAACCTGCAAGAGTAGTCCCGAGGGCACCAGAGGGGGCCCTCAAGGGTTTACATGGCCCAAAACCCCACTCTAGGGAAGGAGGAGGAGCTGAGGAGGGGGTCTTGGCCACCTAGACAGTGCCTAACGGGTCCGGAGGGCCAAAAGAGAGCTCTGGGACACCCCAAAGATCTCCCCAGGGGCTCTGAGGTGGATAGAGCAGTGCTAAGAGCTGTGGGGGGCCCGAAGACAGCTCTGGGACAGAGGGAAACCTGCCAGAGTAGTGCCGAGGGCACCAGAGGGGGCCCTCAAGGCGTGTGCCTAGCCAAAAGACAACTCTGGGGAAGGAGGAGGAGCTGAGGAGGGGGTCTGGGCCACCTAGACAGCGCCTAAGGGGTCTGGAGGGCCGGAAGACAGCTCTGGAACACCCCAAAGGTCTCCCCAGGGGCTCTGAGGTGGATAGAGCAGTGCTAAGAGCTGTGGGGGGCCTGAAGACAGCTCTGGGGCACAGGGAAACCTGCCAGAGTAGTCCCGAGGGCACCAGAGGGGGCCCTCAAGGCGTGTGCCTAGCCAAAAGACAACTCTGGGGAAGAAGGAGGACCTCCGTGGCAGCCTCTGGGGGAACCAGAACAGTCCCAAGGGGTCTGGAGGGCCTAAAGAGGACTCTGGGGCACAGCGTTGTGTTCAAGAGGCGTCCCGAGCATTCTAGAGGGCTGCTAGGAGGGCCGGAGGGCCACAGCGGGGCTCCAGGACAAACCAAGGTCTCCCCAGGGCTTCTGAAGGGACTAGAGTGGGGCTAAAGGGGCTGGACGTCCAAAAGACACCTCTGGGGCCCAAAGGAGGCGGCAAGAGTAGGCCAGAGCACACTGGAGGGGGCCTTCAAGGGGTTTATGGGGGCCAGGAGACGTCTGTGGTGGGAAGAAGGTGGCCTAAAGGGGGCTCCAGAGCAGAAGAGAGGGCTGCTGAGGGGGCTGGAGGGCCAACCCAGGGCTCCAGAGGGCTTGTGAGTTGACTCCAGGGGGCCTAAGGGGTCTCAAGGGCCAACATACAGCCTCGGGGAAGAAGACAGGCCAAAAGAGTAGCCCAGAACACACTAGAGGGATGCTGAGGAGACCCGATGGCCAACAAATTAAAACCTGGGGAACAAGGGTGACCTCAGGAGGGCTTCAGAGGCAACTAGACAGTTCCTGAGGGGTGCGGAGGGCTGGCAGACAGCTCTGGGCAGCAAGGAAGACACAAAGAGTGGTCCAGAGTGCCCTGGACTGGTGCTAAGGGGCCTGAGTAGCCAAGATACAGCTTTAGGGCTGACAGAATGTTGAAAGAGTAGGCTAGAGCGCACTAGAGGACCGCTTGGGCCTCCATGTCCCTGAAAAATGACTCTAGGGAACAAGGAAGACCTGAGGAGGGGTTCTGAGCAGATAAACAGGCTCCTGTAGGTGCTGGAGGGCCAGAAGACAGCTCTGGAGCACAACAAGCATCCGAGGACTGGTTCTGAGCAACAAATGGCTCTGGAAGGTTTCTGAAGGGACTAGAGGGCCAACAGAGGTCTGTGGGTCAAAATTCAAGGCCAAATTGGAGAGTAGGGCAGCCTAGAGGGGTGCTAAGGGCTCCAGAGGGTTAACACAGAACTCTGGGGTACAACGAAATCCTACAGGGCAGTTCCAAGGGGACTACAGGGGTCCTAAGGGGTCAAAAGGGCCTGACTGTTCTGGGGCAGAAAGAAGTTTGGAAGAGTCATTCAGAGTGCACTAGAGGGATTCTCAGGGGTCTAACATTGCCAAAAAAAGACTCTGGGGAACATGGAAAGCCTCAGGATCAGTCCATATGTAATCTCAGGGGCGCTCAGGGGTCAGGAGGGCCAAAAGACAGCTCTGTGGCATAATAAAGGCCTCTAGAGGGGTTCAGGGGTGACTGGAAAGGTTCTAGTGGGTCTAGAGGGCCAATAGAGCTCTCTGGGGCACAGGAAAGGCCAAAAGATGGGTACCGAGTTCACTAGAAGGGTCATAAGGGGGTTATATGACCAAAGGAAGCCTCTGGGAACAAAGGTCCCAAAGGATCCTGAGGGGAAAAGAGAGGTCCTAAGGGATCTGGAGGGCTAAAAGAGGGCTCCGGGACACAATTTTGGCCAAAAGAGACACCTAGAGTAGACTAGGGAGGTTGTAAGTGGGCTAGAAGACCAAAAAAAAAAAAAAAAAAAAAAAAAAGCAAGGGGGCACAATGAAGGCAAAAGGAGGGGTTCTGATGGGACTGGAGTGGTCCTCTGAGAGCTAGAAGGCTAACAGAGGGCTCCTGCACAACGCAGGCCAAAAGAGGGGTACTGAAGGAATTAGGTCCTAAGAGAGCTACTGGACCCCAAGAGGGCTCTGGGGCACTACAAAGGCCTCAGGAGGGGTTCTGAGGGTACTAGAGGGCTCCTAAGGACTCTACGCACCCAAGAGAGCCTCTGGTGCACAATGGAGGGCTTCTGAGAGGATTGGAGCAGGCCTAGGGGGACTAGACATCAAAGAGAGGCCTCTAGGGCACAGTGAAGGCTTTGGGAGCAGTTTTGAGTTAACTAGATTAGAAAATGGAAGAGTCTTGAGAAGATTAGAGGGCATACATTGGGTTTTAGGATGGCATGTCAGAAGGATGTCTCCAGTTCAAATCAAGGGCTCAGGGAAGGGTTGTTAGGGAGCCCAAGGGCTAAAGGAGACATTCTGTAGGGATTAGAGGGCAAATGTGGGGATCCTGAGGGGAAGAGACAGCACACAGTGGGCACTGGGGCACACCAAAATGGAAAAGGACTGGTTCTGATGGGACTAGGTTGCAAACAGCCCTGGAGCGCAACAGGAGAACACAGGGTTCTGGGGTGCTTTGAAGAACAAACATGGGGGTTCTGAAGGGAGTAGAGGGTAATTGAGAAGGCGTGAGGCAGGCTGAAAGGAAATGGAGGGCTATGATACGCACTAAGAGGCAAACAAGGAGGACAGAAAGGGATCTGAGAGAAACAGAACTCCCAAGGAGGAGCTGAGGTGGAATTTTGGGGCATTTAGGGGGTACTGGAACACAGTGAAGGCTAACAGTTTTGAGACTACGTGCCACATAGATTGATTTTGAGCAGACTAGAGAACACAGAGAGCTCTGAGGTAAAAAAAAACAAAAAAAAAAAACAAAAAAGGAAGATAGAAGTGTCTTGAGGGGACTGGAAGGAAAAGGGACCTGATGGGATAGAGGGTGCACAGAATGGTCATAGGGATAGGGCATAGAGAGGACTCTGTGATGCAATCAATGGAAAAGGAGGGCTTCAGAGCACACTGAAAAGGGTGCAATGAACGCATAGGGTTCTGGAGAGCCCTCAAGGCAAACACAGGTGTCCTGAGGGGAGTGTGTGGCAATCAGAGGGGTTCTGATGGGACTAAGAGGCAGTGAGATGGACCCTAAGGGGCTCAGAGGGCAAACAGAGGCATCCTGAGAGGACTAGAGGGAAAACCAAAGGCTCTGGGATGCACTAATAGCAAATGGAGGGGTTTTGAGGGAACTAGAGGGAAGAGAGAAGGGACTTAATAGGACAAGAGAACAAACATAGGAGTCTTGATGCTACCGGAGGGCCCACAGACACTAAATGGGAGAGTAATCGTGCAGGAACTAGAAAGCAGCAAAGACTTCTGAGGGGACAGGAGAACAAATGGAGTGTCTTGGAGCACACCTGAAGGCAAATAGATAGGTCCTGAAGGAACTAGGGAGCAAATGGGTGAGTCCTGGGGGGACGAGGCAGAAAACTGAAGGTTCTGGGACATTAACTCACCTGCCATAATCCTTCCACTTGGACCCTGCCTCTTACCTCTGAGAAGCAGGCCTTTGCTTTCATTCCGCAGGCAGCTGTCAGCTGTTGTGTAGTCTTGGCAGGCAACTTGAGGATCACTGCCCAGGCAGTCGTGACCTGCAACACCACGTGCTCAGAACAGTTCTCAGGAAGTCATGCAGATTCATAACCTGAAGGACAAAAAGCAAATCTCTCTTCAGGACAGTTCTTATTTCATCATAGGAGCATTTTTTCCCCTCTCTTCTCCGCTGTACTGCCTCTAACAACACATCTTCCTCATCACTGTTTTCCCCTGCTACTACTTCTCCTCTCAGTTGCCCCTGCATCTTAGTTCTCTAAAGCACCTGTTTCTCATCCACATGTACTTTTATGTCCTGTTGCTGATTCCTCCTCCTATTTGTCCTATACCAGGCAGCTGAGACACCCTGGCATAGTTCTTAGCTGCACACCCCTTTTGATCTGGCCAACAGATCTAACAGAGCAGAGGGCAGCAAGAAGGGTGGATGTGAACATAGCACACCTAGGCACTGAGCAACACAGAAGCAGCAGCAAGGCATCCAAGAGATCCCATCTTTGTAAAGAAAACACCTATAGCTCCAGGTCCCTAGAGGCAACTGAAGATTCTCCGTACCTGTACCCAGGGCTCCTGCAGGCTCTTTCCACAGTTAAAGGTATCTGAACACAGTGACCTTGGGAGGCAGAGACACGGTGTCCCTGGGGCTCCTGTGGGGTGTCTGTGACTGTTCAAGGGTCTCTCAGGCTTTTTTAGGGTCCTTGGACAGCAACAGAGCAACAGTGCTGGTTGCATTTCCTTGTGCTGCAAAACAGGACAGCTTTGCACCGTTCCCTCCCAGCACCGCCACTCCTCATAGTTGTTGCTGCCTACCTGGCCCCAAGCCTGAGCAAAGCTATGACTACCAGGAACCCCCACAGCCCCTCACACTCTCCCTTCCCTCCCCAGGGTCAACAGGGATAGCCCCAGGCCCTGGGGACAACCTTGCCTGGTCACACCAAAGATGGAAAACACTTCCTGCCCTGTACCAGGGAAAGACAGGGAAATTCCACTGCCTTGATGACCCATGGACACTCTCCTGTGAGCAGCATATGTCCAGTGAGGAACAGATACACTGGGCCAATGCTGCAGGGCTGAGAAGGCACAGGCACCTAGAACTACAGCTCCTGATATGCCACAGAACACGTGGCCAACGAGTGGGAAACTCGCTGACAGCTGCACCTCCCGCCACCTTGAGAGGCACAAGATAGTCTCCGAAAAGCCCCGCATAGGAAAGCAACACCTCCCAGCATGCCCTGCAAATTAAAATGGCCGCCGGGAAAGCTACTGCCGGAAGACTACTCCTCCCGGCAGGCGCGCAAAACAACATGGCCGCCCGGAAGCCCCGTGCCGGAAGACTACTCCTTCCCGGCAGGCCGCGGGCCTCAGCGCTCGGTGAGGTTTGACCCTGGGGTGATTCCGTTCAGTCCCAACTGCCCTCCCGCTCCCTGAGACCCGGAAGCCGCCGCGGAGCCCAGAGCGCAGCCCCGTGATCGGCCCCGAGTCAGCTCCGACACTGCCCCTGGCCCCACTGCGACTCTCCCCAGGGCTTCCTCCCCTCCCACCCCGACACGGTCCCGGCCTGATCCAGGACCCCTCGCGCCACTCCGACCGCGTAATAAACCAACCCTGCCAGTCCCGACGCACCCCCGTCCTCCCCCCCGCCACTACAGCCCCAACGCCCCCTTTCCTTCCTCCTCTAGCCCCGGCGCAACCCCTTCCTCGCTCCACCCTCGCCCTGGCGCCCCCCCCCCCCTTTTTTTTTCCTCCCTTGCCCCATCACAGCCCTGGCGCACCCCCTACCTCCCCCCCAGCCCTGGCGCACCCCCTTCCTTACCACTCTCCATGGCCGCAGTGCACTGCTATCCCCGGCACAGTTTCCCCTGGCCCGAGATGCTCCCGTCTACTGGGATGCGTGGACCCCCCCTGGCCCCACTCACCTCCACGGTGCAGCCACAGCACCGGTCCCAGCAGGCAGTATTCAGAGGCAGCTCTGTTGTCCCAGACCAGCCCCTACACGAGCTTCCCCCCAACTGCAGCCCTAGCCCTGGCGCATGCCTGCTGTGGTCATCAGTGCCCCCCAGCCCCACCTCAGGCTTGTTCCAGCCCCAGGGCCCACAGCTGCAGTCCCTCAGGAACCAGGGGAAGGGAATTACCCTCAGCCCCATCAGGGACAGCTGGGGCTGCCAGGGCAGCAGAGGCACCCCAGCTCCTGAGAGGTGCTTGCTAAAAGCTGAAGGAAGAGCCCTGGGATGTACAGAGAGGAAAAGGGAGTATTCAGGGGACAAGAGAACAAATCAAGAGCTCTGGGTGCAACAAAAGTAAAAAAAAAAAAAAAAGTTACCAGGTGATGATAGAGCAAACAGAGTGACTCTGGGAGCACCAAAAGGCAAAGACAGGGCCCTGGGGCAGACCAAAAATCACCCAGAAAACTCTGGGACAGAGGAGAAAGATAAACAGAGAACTTTGTGGTGTGCTGCAAAACAAACATTGGGCCCCAGGGCATGCGGAAAGGCACACAGAGGGCTTGGCAGCAACCCAAAATGTGAATTGAGGGGTCCTGAGGGCCACCAAAGGGCAAATGCAGGGCTTTTGGGTAAACCAAAATTCAAGTGAAGGGCCTTTGTGCACACTAAAGGGGCCATAAGGCATGTCACAGGCCTCAATGCAGCTGACGAGAAGGTGCCTGCAGGCTCCCCCTTTCCCCGGGAAAACTCTCTCTCTCAGCACCAGGCACACAGGCCCCAGCCCCTGACACATGAGGGACGTTGCAGAGGGCTGAAAGCAAATCTGAGGGTAGTCTGAGGCCTTCACACAGCCCTGGAGGGGCCCTGGCTGCCCCCAGGATAATGGGAAACTCTACCAAGAGCCCCAAGGGTCCAGGCAATGCAAGGGAAATTACCCAGAGCCCTGTGAACAGCACTGGGCTCCTTGGGAACCGCAGGGACCCCAAAGTACAAGGGATGTGGGGACCAGCTCCCAATCCCAGACACAATGTGTAACCTCCTCCCCTGGGCATCATCTTCAGGCAAAGCAATGGCAGGAACCACAGACACGAGTGCAAAGAGTAAAGCAACTGTTTATTGTTTTACTGCACAGAAGCAACACCTACCTGGGAGAGAGTCTGCCATGGAGCTCGGTGCTAGCATGCCTCTCCTTACCCTGTGACACCTGAAGAGTCATCTCCGCACCAGCGTTCGTCGGTCCTTTGGGGAAGGGTTAGCTCCCGCTGCTGCCCTTGACGTGGCAGGTGTCTGAGTAGCTGACAGCCTATCCCCTCTACTTTTACCTTCAGGGATAGGATTCAGCTCTGACAGGTGAGAGGATCTTTGATCTCTGATCTTGCCTGTCTTTGCCTGTCTGCACTACTGCCCTACACCAGACTAGAGCCCTGCAAGACACTTTCACAGCTCTCACCTCACCTGTCACATCACCACTGTGTGATGGGCCTGCGCCTTATCAAATCCCGACCTCAGGTCAGTGCACAAAGCT
Organism: Struthio camelus; assembly: GCF_040807025.1. Taxonomy (NCBI): domain Eukaryota; kingdom Metazoa; phylum Chordata; class Aves; order Struthioniformes; family Struthionidae; genus Struthio; species Struthio camelus. The sequence goes on from NC_090981.1 coordinate 49,687, forward strand.
GAACGCTGGGTACAGGGGAAGGTTACAAACCCCAAAGAAGGGTTCACAGCCTGCTGCTTAGGCTTCAGGGCTTACAGTTTATTATCTAAGGATGTAGCCCTTGTTGTTTATCAGTAAGGCATAAGGAAAAGAGGGATAGGGAGACAAATAGATGGATGGGGAGCTGAACAGAGGGTTGGAAATAGAAAGAAAAGGCTGGAGAGGTGGACAGAGGGCTGGAAAGATACGATGAGACAGACGAGCGGCAGAGAGATGGGGAGCCAGACAGAGGAACAGCAGGATGGTAGTGGGATAGGGAGGGGAAGAGGATAATGGAGAGCTGGATAGAGTGATAGGGAGCCAGTTGGAGGGAGGAAGCTATTGACAGAGGGATGGAAAGAGTACAAGAGAGATGAGGAGCTGGGCAGGAGCGAGTAGCTAAACAAAGGGATGGGGTACTGAACAGAGCTATGGGGAAAGAAAGAGAAAGATGGAGAGCTGGACAGAGGGACAGCAAGAGGAACTGGATGGATCCAGACAGCCCAGAACAGCCCTCAACACACTCCAGTTCCACTCACCTGCTGAGCATGCAGAGCTCTCTGCGCACTGCTGTGCCCAAAGTCCACTTGTGGGCCTGGTTGCATATACCCCTACAGCTCCAGACTGTCTGTGTCTGCAAGAGCAAGGGTGCACCCACGGGCCCACGGTTCCTGAGGAGGAACCTTGTGTTCAGTCATGGTATTTTACTATTCCTCATGCATTAGCCCCTTTCAGACCTTCATATGCACATGCTTAAGCCCAAATTCTCTCAGCCCTTAACAACTTCAGTACTCATAGCACCTAGTTTTTCCACGCTCTCAAATCTTCCTTGCTCTCCCCTGTCTTGTTTGAAAACTCTCCCAGACCCCTCCTGTACATACATGCTTCCTTAAAACAGTATCACCAAAATCAACAAAATAGGTTGAGCTTCAAGTTGCCGGCCCTTGGAACATTATCCTGCAAATGAATCAAACCACCAAGGTCACTGGGAGATTCTTGTTTTAGAGTTTTTTTTCTCCAAAGCTTTAATTATGGTTTCCTAGCCTGGGCAAATGCAGATCCTCCCTTAATCATTGTAACACTTTTTATTCTGTGGTCCCAAGTTACTGTTACTACATTAAGCAGCAAAGCAAGGCAAAGACAGGTGGGGTCACAGGTTACCCATCTAGCCACAAAAATTCTTATTTTAGGCCTCACTGGTTACTACAGGTAAATAGACCAAAATAAAGCTCCAAACAGGCAGGTGAGGCTTCACACAGACCTTGTGGCCCTGCTAGCAACACCAATGCCATAGTGACTGGGCTACCAGTCGCTATTCCCCCTCTCCTTTGCTGGTCCATGAATTGTGGCTTATTACTCACAAGTCCAGTAAGGACACGGCCAAAAGTTCTTCATCAGGACCAGGCAGAGAACCTTTCCACTGGCATTTGGATTCTCCTGGCTGCTCTTGACGCGCTGTAACTTACAAAGGTCTGAGGGTGGTAGCCTGTAGTTCTTCATGGCAGCATGTAGTCGTTCCCCGATGTTCTGAATGCCTAGCATTAACACAATTTATAAACACAAAAATACTACCACTATAGGGTGTAAAGTCAAGCTAAAATTTCTGCAACCAAAGAAAACCTCTCCGTGTCTGACAGAATGAGCCATATGCATCAGTGCCTATAGCTCAAGGCTAGCAACCCCTCCCAGGTGACGTTCTTCTGGCAGGCTGCGTGTCTGAACTCCTCTGTCTTGCTTATGAGTCTCCGTTGGGGCATTATAACTTTGTCAGCCAGTGCTTGTTGATGGAGGCATGGTAAAATCCATCACCCTACAAAAGTATAAAGCAAAGCGGGGGGGGGGGGGGGGAAGCTCTGCAGAAAATCATAAGACACCAAACTTGTTTATAAGTACAAAAGCAGGTCTAACACACACAAGCAAGGTAAATGATAATATGCAAGCCACAAATACCACTTCCCCCAACTCCCCTTTTGGAAGCTATGACAACATTTGGGTTGCTGTGAAAGGGAAGCTAGACTAAGTAGCTGCTAGAGTTTAATCTTTCAGAAGCCTTCTGTGTCCACATTTTTGACACAACTGCGCTCTGCCCCTCATTCAACTCAGATGCACAGAAGATCCACTTCTTGTAACACTTGCACAGTAACTCCCCCTTGTTAAGATCAGTGCTCACTGTGCCACCTGGATAGAGGATACTCTGCTGCCTATTCATTTCCCTGACATTAGCTATTTTAGAGGAAATTGAGCAGATTGGACTGCATCTGTGCCATCAAAGGTAAAAGTCTCAAAGACAGTTACAACTCAGATTGCTGCTAAACAGTCTTTCTCACAGCCGGAGAATTTTTGCTCTGGCCCCAAAGGGGACGTAGGGATGATGCTACTGGCACCCACTTCCCCCCTACTGCTGTTTTGTAGCAGCGCTGCTCCCACGGTATCAGTAGATGTGGGAATCCTTACTGAAAAAGGCTTGCCTTGTCCTGGGAATTTGAGGGCAGGAGATTTTTACAGCCACTTCTTTCAATTTAGTGAAAGCAGCGTCATGTTCCTTGTTCCAGCTCCATTCCTGACTCCTTTCCTGTAATTCTCACCACAGTCTGCTGATACCACTAAAGCTATGTTAACATTGCTGCAAGAATTTAAATCCTCCTGAAATTGCCCTAAGTTGGAACTGATGAGAAGGAGCCTTAATTCCACAAAGCTTTAACCTTTCCTCTACCTACCTGTCTTCCTGTTTTCCCAAACACAATTCCCATGTAATTAACCTCAGGTTGCACCAATTGAGCCTTCCTGAAATTGACCTCTCAATTTTATAATTCAGATGCTTCTGTTTCTCACTTCCTCTTCAGGAACTCTGGTCACTTGACTATCATTCCCCTAAGATAATAAGTTGCTGTCTTGTAGTTCATAAAATATGAGCTTTCAGAGATACATAAAGTCACACACAGAAAAATATACATATGCAGCATACTTTTCGTAACACATACAGACCTTCTGTTATATGTTCACGATCTATTATCTTGATCACTATTCATAGGGATCCTTCCTTAACAGGAGGAATAGGGTTTCTCTTGTTGGGAGATGGAGACAGCTTTCAGTTGGATCTATTTGATTTTATTACTTCAGCTCGTTTATGTTTTTCTGGTCTCTTCAACTTCAGCCATAGCAATTAATCTAAAAAGTATTATATCTGTCTCTTTTTGTACATGCATATAAGATAACAACACCAAACAGAAACAACCAAAGCAAAGCTCGGCCAGATACAGTTAACAATATCCACATGGTAGGGTTATTTAGTCCCCAGTCCTGCCTCTAGGAGGCCGAAATAACAAACACTCATTATCAAGTTACCCATGCCAGAACACCTCCTGCCAGAACATCTCCTACTGTAGCAGTTTCTGGTGATATCAAGGGTCCACTGCATTTTTGCTTCCTTGTTTCATCCAGTCCCTTAGGTATTTATCACAAAAAACTGCTCATCCATCTTTTCTTTGTCAGCATTTGCTATCATTGCTTCCATCTCTATAACAGAGAGAAACTTGCATTTTACCTTCAATGAAGCACTCTAGGTTTATGCATGTTCTTTTTCTCTTTACCATATTTTTTCCCCTCCCCTCTTTTCCTTAAAGGAAAACTGGGAGAATCACAGCACTTGCCACCTTAACACAGTCTCACAGTCTTTACCCTGTAAGTATGATGGCAAATGCTGTGTTAACTGTTTGGAAAGATTACATACAGCAGTTAGAACTAGGTTATTAGACAGGGAGGCATGTCACCTAATACTTACCTACACCATCTTCCATGAAACGTTATGTTTACTCTGGTTTGGTATTACTGTACTGTCCAGTATCCTTTCTCAAACCCTTGTATACACATGCTTAACCCACGATCCTCTCAAATTTTAACTGCATGGAAGAATAAGAGCATTTAATTTGCCTGCCTCTGTTTCAAACCTATTACCTTTTTGATAGATCTCCTAGATTCCTCCTATACGTGGATGCTTACCTCAAAGGTGATGACCAAAGTGAACAACTGGATCACTAGTTCTAGGCTTCTTCTCTTCACGATGCCCTCCTTCAGTGGATTACCCTGCCAAACAAAGCAAAAAGACCAACAAGGCTGCAAGGGTATCAGATTTTTGGACTGCTTCTCTAAGGCTTTCAGGGTGATTGACATAACCCCTGCTCTTTACATTACTCAAAGCTACATTCATCTACTACTTAGGACTAACCTGTTTCTATTTTAAGAGGGGATTGTTGTTTGTTTAAACTTTACATATAGTCTGTAATCTGCTATGCATCATCTCTAGCCCCTTCTGCTTTCACAACACTTTTGGTAATTAAAGGTGTTAATTAATAGCACCCATTGTCCTACAGGCTGGAGTAACGCATCTCCTTCTCTAAAGACATGCCTAAAACCCACACTTTTTCCCCTATAGTACAGTTGGGGCTTCCCCTAGCCCTTCAGTGTTCTCTTAGGCTTTTCCTGAGCCTCTTTTTTTTTTTAGGTTATTCCTTAGCCTGCAATTTCATGTTAATGTTCTCCTTTAGCATTGCACACAGCACAGTTATTGCAGACCAGCTGCATTTAGAGAGCCCTCATGCACACACAGAGGGCTCAGAAAAAGAGAGAGAAAAATCTGTTTATCATTTGTGCATGTTCTTCACCAAAAAGTGCTGTAAATTCTCCTTTCTATAAAGCAGGACTGAGTCAAGGGGGAGACAGATCACACCCCATATTTATTAGGGCACCTCATTGCTGTGGGGACAGGGTCTGGGAGCAGTTTTAGGATTGCTTGGGGACAGAGCTTAGGGGAAGGCCTAGAGCCAGTGACAATGTTGCAGCAGGGTTTGGAGGCATTTTGGGATCTGTGGGGGCAGGATTTGTGGGTGGTTTCATGGCTTTGGGGGAAGCTGGTTGCAGAAAGGGTGGGAATCTGCAGGGCCCTCAGGCCAGGGGTGCCATCCCAGATGCGTACTGAGCACATAGAAGTGCTGCATGTGGCTGTCAGTTTTGCAGGAGGAGCTGCTGGTCTAGTATCCCATCAGAAAAAAAAAATTGTGAGGGACCCCAAGTCCCAGACAAGAGGCATCAGGCTGCTGTGCCACTGCCAGAGACATCCACACCCCTGTGCAGCATACAAGTGCCTGGGGTGTGGATGTCAGGGCAACAGAAGAGCCATTGACACATACTGGACTAGGGAACCACACAGCTTTGGGGCAGCCATACAGGAGGGCACAGGGCTTAGTGAGGCTCAGCAGGGGTTTCAATGAGTTGGTGCCTAGGTTACCACACTATGCCTGGGGCTGAAGGAGGCCCCAGGGTGCCTGGGAGTTTTTTCCTTCTATCCATCTCCTTGTCTCCCTAGCTACAATTCTCAAGTAAATAACTTAGGGCTACTTTAAGTGTGCCTGACTCAAATTGACCTTAAACATGGTTTTGAACTGTACCCTGGGGCATGCCTGCCACAACAGGAGCTATCCTTTGTGCCACCTCCCCACCCCTCCCAGCTGTGTCCAGGGATAGTCAAACCCAAGCCCCTTCCACCCCACACCTCCACACAACAGGAAGCACCAACACAGAAAAAGACTCCACATAGGGCTCTACACTTTCTCTCCCTTCTGATTGTAATGTTAGGGCACAAGAGGGGTCCTAAGGGAACCAACAGCCAAGAAAAAGCCTCTGGGGAACAATTTTGGCCAAAAGAGGGATCCAGAGTAGACTAGAGGGCTGCAAAGAGGGCTGGAGGGCCAAAGGAGGACTCTAGAGGGCTTCTGAAGGGACTAGACAGGGTTAAAGGGGCTGCAGGTCCAAAAGACAGCTCTGGGGCTCAAAGATGACGGGAAGGAGAGTCCAGAGCACACTAGAGGGGTGTGCTAAGAGGTCTAGGGGACCAGCAGAGGTCTGTGGGGGAAGATAAAAGGCCAGAAGAGGGAGCTGACTGTTAGAGAAGGAACTTTTAACTGATTTAGCTTCAGCACTGTTAGAGAAGGAAAGTGTAGCTGACTAAGCTTCAGCTTAGCATAAGTCCAACTCTTGCTTACTGTAAGAGCCTAAAGTAGATGAAGCCTGCAGGCCTCAAGGCCAAACTGCCAATGAACTTGAGAAACTTTTGCAGTTACATCAGCACTGATTAAAACCAGCTAATAAAGATACCAAAGCTAGCTAATGAGGATACAAAGTAGAATGCAAGAGACAAGATGGGATGCACCTGGGTTGTGGTTGACCTTTGAGAAGATAAGGGACTATGGGAAACAAGGACATGGCAACCAGCCTGGGATAAAGGCCCAGGCTGGGAAATAAAACTGTAAAGGGTATAATTACCCCAGAATTTCTTTGGGCAGGGTCCCTTCCTGGAGGCACCCAGCTTGAGCTGTTACTATGCTGTAACATCATTTAAATAATTTTGCTGCTATACATGCATGAGACTTTGCTCCTCAGAAACCTAGGATCAAACTGTTTCCACAACACCAAAGCAGAACAGAGGGCTGTCAAGGGGGCTGGAGGGCCAACACAGGGCTCCAGGGCATGACAAAGGGCCCCGGAAGGGTTCAGAGTGGACTAGAAGGGTCCTCAGGGGTCTAGAGGGCCAAGATATACCTCTGGGGCAGAAGGGAGACTGAAAGAGGAGCCCAGAGCGCACTAGAGGGGTGCTAAGGGGTCCATGTGGCCAAAAAAGTGACTCTGAAAAACAAGGAAGACCTTTGAGTACAATTCAAATTAGATTGAGCTAAACATTGTTCTACTATGCCTGGCTTTCTTCTTCCCTGTCCATACTCAATTCTACAAGTACTGCTTCGCCTAATGATTTTGAAAGTGGTATTGGAAAAGCAAAGTTGCCTTACATTAGAGGCATCCCAGTAGCTCTAAGGTGACTCACAAGAAGCTAGTTAATCAGAGGTCTAGCTGTCAGCTCTGTAAACTACCTATGATCCTTTATTTTTTCAAAAACAATAAAATGCACAAGTTTGATCTCCTCTGAGGTTTTACAGAGAATAGCTTCAGAAAGAACCACAGGATTTTACTGTACCCTCCCCCTTCCCTCACTATTCATGGCAGCATCATGAACTACAAGAAGTTTTACATATAGTCCCCATCACCAGTAACATGCCTTTAGGTATCTCAGCTACTACACTGAGATCACCATCACCTTTGAAGCACATCAGCAGAAAAAGGACATGCCTGGGAAGAAGCACGAACCTGATCTGCTGCTTTTTCCCCAGACAGATACAAACTTCAGTCACTTGTATCCACCACTTAGGTCTTTAGAGAGGCTATTCTAGCATCTTGCTATTATCCAGCTTGCTAGTCTGCAAGCCCAAGATAACTGTACCTTGGTCTCAGCCTTAGAGGAAATAAAGTATTTTTCTCCCAAATTTAATAGAAAAGGCAATTTATTCTAATAGCATTACATATTATAGGTAGAAAAATCTGTTCCTAACTTCCATTCTGTAAAGTAATGGAAGGAAGAAATTAGAGCAAGAACTAATCAGTCCCAAATGCAATGTTCCATATTTACAGAGGAACGTGAACATTAGATTTCATTTATGAGCATTTGCACCACTGCATGCTTGTGAGATGAACCTAGAAGGAAACAAGTTAATCAGTACACAACTGCTTACCACTTCTGCCAGAAGTGGAAGAAATGTTCAGTTTTGATCCATTTTCTCAAAACACTGACAATAGTTCTCTTCCAACAAGAGAATTATCTGTAGTTCGGATCAAGCCAGATTGAGATAAAGCTATTCCCCTCCTTTCCTTCTCAGTTCATGCTTTTTCCTTGACCAGCAGCATGAGCAAAGATACAAGACAGAGGGAGCTCAGTCCAGTGACTAACTACAGTTACAACGCAGCATTACAACTGCAGTTCATGACTGAAAATAGATTTACTGATAGCTTGTTCACAATTCCTTGTGCCTCTGCACTCAGGTAAAGATTCTTCTTGGTCAAGTCACATGGTCTTAAACAAATGCTCTGTGAGGAAAACAGATCTCAGTCAGTAAACATACAGCAAAATATCAGTCTACATTCTGCTTAGACCAGCTTGAACAGCTCCTACTTCTGCCTAAGAACTTAAGGTTATTTTTAAGCTAGATCAATCCCAATCAATTGGGATGGCACAACTAAAGAGACAAGAACAGATGACCAGAAACAGCTTGAAGCCGATAGGTCCCCCCCAGAAGATATAAGCTATCCCTTTAGCATAGATTTTGCAGATTCACATTTCTGATTTACCTCCCCTCCTCCAACAGGGACTGAAATGAAGATATCATTGATGTCAGCAAGGGAGCTGCCATTGGCAGAGATGGTGTAAACATGTTCATTTAGTGCAGGTGTGTGCAAAGCTGGTGTCTTGAAAATTCTGAAACATTCCAAAGTTAAGTAGTTTTATTGCAGCTGATAAAAGTGATCACAAGCAAGTTCAATGAGATTCTCTGATGGAAAGAGTTTAAAACCATTTTCTGTGTAATATAAGTACAACAGGAAGAGAGGCTCTACCTTGCAACTTGTTTCTGATATTCCTGAACATAGAAGTGTTAAGTGCTTGCTCATGCTCCCCTCTTTCTATAACTCTATTTTTTTAGCATTATAGATATATAAACTATTATAACAGGAGAATAGTCTGAATCTGTTCAGACCTCACAGGCAGTCAGAGAATGTTCACTGAACAAGTAGGAAAGGAATTACAATTTGCACATAATTTTACAGACAAGCTTTTTTGCAAGAAAGTAATTCACATAGAAGAAAAAATTATGAAGGCATGAAGTCTCAATGTCTAATCCTGACTCCACAGAAAACACTATGGGTACCAGTCAAAAAAAATCTTCTCTGCTTCCATGATCCCATTCTAGTGTGGGAGTTTCAGATAATACTACACATGCTCTATTAAAAAGTTTCAAAAAAGCTAGGCAGGCCACACTGATCAAGTACTTAAACCCAAGGTCTTTCATTACAGATTCAAAGAGTCATCAAGGACCATTTTGCAAATAGACGACAGATACAAAGAAAGTCTTACTGTTTGCTTTATGTATCAGAAGTTAACAGAGAAATAGAACACTAATCTGGAATAAAACTTGGTTGTGACAGTGGACACATCTCCCTGAGCACAGGCATCAATGTTACCAGTAGCTGCAGTGTTGTTTCTGCTTGATCTGCTAAAGAAAAAAATTCTGCTCTGAAGAATCATTTTCACAGATGTGCAAGCTCCTCATTCAAGGCTCTGATAAGACAGAGACCACTACAGAAAAATCAGAGGTTCTTACTGATTAAGGGCAAACCCCAAAGCTAGGAATAAGCTGATCCTCAGAGGAAAGGAAGTTGCCTGTCCTTCATTCACTGTCAAATCACTGATTGTTTCTACAGCATGGCATGCCTATGCATCAGTTAGGTGGAACAGAGTATAATTTAGTAGCCTAAGAATTTTAGGAACAATAAACTTACTCTCCTTTTCTGAAGACCAGGGAAAAGGATATCTCCTAATACCTTTTACTTGTGCCTTTTGCTCTTGCTGAATGCGCTCCTTTGCTCTTGGTCACTGACACTTATTTTAGTGGGTGCCTTCACCTGAAACACATGACTCAATGAATCAATTATTTTGCTATCACATGACAGTGAGCCCAATATGAATAAATGCTTCCATACAAAGCATCTGACTTAATAGCTTCCTTTATAATGCACAAAGCTTGAACCAAACATCATAGACTTCTAATCATTCCTATTTTAATATTGTTCATATGTTCTCCCCCTCTCAGCTCTGCTGTAGAATATTAGAATGACACTGGACTATATGAACTTTTAATCTAACCCAGTACTGTCCATATAGTCATTAACGCCCAGAGCAAAAGCAGCAGAAGTTCGCATTGGTAAAGAATTTTCAACACAGTTAAAAATGTCTCTGCTATAGGAATATCACTCTGTATACAGCCAAAAATGCATTAGCCCAGAGGGAAGGGATGGAAAGTGAGACCTTGCAGCTATGCAAAAGGCTACAATAGAAGCAGGGATCAGACAAGGCAGGGATAAAGCACATGCACCAAGCTAAGTAACTGCACTCTAAGAGCAAATGAAAACCAAGATGCCTATCACTAGACATTTCATGAGACAGTGGCTGTTTTCAAGTCCCCTTTGAAGTGCCCTGGACAGCATTACGATAGCCATCATCTCAGTGAAATTGTTTACCTCTTGAGAATAGAGTCATGGTAAGGAATAGCTAATTACCTTGACAGTTCCTGGATTACTGTTTTCAGCTTCTAGTTCTGCAGGAGGTTGGTGATCAGGTTGTATGTTTTGTGCTTGAGGAAGTGAAGGAAGCTCTGCTTCTTCCCAAGTAGCTTCAATATCCTGTTTATAGTTTCCAGCTAAGAGGAGAAAGTGTTATCCAAGCTGAAAGCAATGAATCATCAGCTAGCAATTGGGTGAAAAAGTAAACAACTCAAGTATTTTCAGCAGCAATTTGCTCCTGAAATCCAAACCCCAATAAGAGTGGTTGACAGAACATTATTTTAAAAAAAATTTAAGAAAAATTAAGTAAAATTACTTCTGGTAACTGGAATAAAGGAAAATCATTTTCTTGCATTTAAGTATATTGAAGGCTGTAAGTAAGAGCAGAATTATCATTCACAGTACACAGACCATTGCTAGCTCTCATCTTACTGAAGTCATCAGAACACTTAAAAGCGAAAACCAACCTTCCTCAACAACACTTAAAGGAATCTGGAGAAGTTCTGCTGTTAAGAAGGCCAAAGGGATCCTGGGGTGCATTAGGCAGAGTGTTGCCAGCAGGTCGAGGGAGGTGATCCTGCCCCTCTACTCAGCCCCGGGGAGGCCTCACCTGGAGTACTGTGTCCAGTTCTGGGCTCCCCAGTACAAGAGAGACGTGGCACTCCTGGAGAGAGTCCAGCGGAGGGCTACCAAGATGATTAGAGGGCTGGAGCACCTCTCCTATGAAGAAAGACTGAGAGAGCTGGGCCTGTTCAGCCTGGAGAAGAGAAGATTGAGAGGGGATCTCATCAACGTGTACAAGTATCTGAAGGGGGAGTGTCAAGAGGATGAGGCCAGCCTCTTCTCCGTGGTGCCCAGCAACAGGACAAGAGGCAATGGGCAGAAACTGAAACACAGGCAGTTCCATCTGAACCTGAGAAAAAACTTCTTTCCTGTGAGGGTGACTGAGCATTGGAACAGGTTGCCCAGAGAGGTAGTGGAGTCTCCTTCGCTGGAGATATTCAAAAGCCGTCTGGATGTGATCCTGGGCAATATGCTCTAGGTGACCCTGCTTGAACAGGGAGGTTGGACTAGATGATCTCCAGAGGTCCCATCCAACCTAAACGATTCTGTGATTCTGTGATTTCTGTTATATCCAAGTCTGCCTACAATTAAAAAGTCACAAGATCATTAGGATCATCAGTAAAGCATCACTGCAATGAGCCAAAGCTGCAGAGTAAATGCTTAATTATTTTACAACAGAAACACATCTGTATTCCCCTGCTGTGCTCAAACTGGAAACTTTCACATTATTCAGGAAGTGACAGCAATCCAACAGGCTTACATGCCATTCAGTGCTAGCAAGCCTTTTTTGGCAGTACAAGTACACTTTTCCCTCCTCCCTGCCACTTGTTTTAGAAATGGTTTAATGTACAGAAAAACACATTCTCACAGGGATCCAAGAGGGAAGCAAAGCAGGAAAGCTAGCAGTGGGCAGAGAGCAGCATGAGCAGGCAAAGCCTACAATAAACAGTATAGATGTTTATTACCTTTAAGTCTTAACAGAGTAGCTGTGAAAGTGTTTACATAACCTCGATAAGGCTTCAGGAAACCATTCTCTCCCACAGGGGCAGAAAGCTGAGGGGAATTCAGTATTTATACCCAGACATCTACCACCGTTGCCCCTTCTAAGGCCACTGCACTCTCTCCTTTAGCTGTAAAGAAAGCATTAAAAAAACAAAACAAAAAAATCAATATGCAGTTTTCTCCCGCACCGTGTTTTTAGCCTCCCCCACCAGCCCCACGTACCAAAGTAGATGAGCCAGTTCATGCTGCGCACCGCCTGCGGCAGCCACGGCAGCTCCAGGTCGTAGAGCTCCTCCATCTCCCTGACCAGCCGCTCGCCATCGGTCCGCAACCGCTCCAATGGCATCTTCACTGTGGCGACACAACATGGTCTCAGGCTGCCACTTCCCCTCCGGGGGCCCCCCCAATCCCTATTTTTCCCCATTTTCCCCGACCGACCCTCGCGGTCGAAGTCCCTGAGGAAGATGGCGAGCCGCCTGTCGTGCGCGACCAGTCTCATCCTCCTTGACGGCACGGCAGCGGCCATAGCGGCAGCAGTACAAATAACGATGACACTACTGTGTCTGTCTGTCTGTCTGTCTGTCTGTCTGTCTGTCTGTCTGTCTGTCTGTCTGTCTGTCTGTCTGTCTGTCTGTCTGTCTGTCTGTCTGTCTGTCTGTCTGTCTGTCTGTCTGTCTGTCTGTCTGTCTGTCTGTCTGTCTGTCTGTCTGTCTGTCTGTCTGTCTGTCTCGCGCGCGCGCACCCTACCCTCTTCCCCCCCCCCCCCCCCCCCGCAACCCCCATATATATATAGTGCTGCCACTCCGCCCCCGCGTTGACGCGCAGCCAATCAGAGGGCGGCGCGCTGCCGCAGCACGGCAGAGAGAGGGGTTACTACCGTAATTGCAGCTCTTGCTGCAATCGACTACTGTAATTACACACGGCTGGTGTCGTAACCCCCCCCCCCCCCAGCTGCTTGGAGAAAACTGTGTATGAGGACTAGAGGTTGTTGATTGCAGCCTGTACGGCCACTAGTATTTATTATCTGAATGTCTTTGCATATACCAGGTTCCCAAGATCTTTGCCCAGTGACATGCTGGAACCAAAATATACAGACTTGTAGTGCCAGATTCAGAACTCCAGACTTTAGAAGAGACCCAACAGCTTTGCTCTGGTATAAGCTCATAGCTTTCAAACAGATTTCAGAGCGGAATTTACTACAGGGGTCCTTACTTAGGAAAAGGCTAAAGAAATTTAAGTTTAGAGTTTCGTTGGAGGCAGAAATACATGATGAACGGCCGCATGAGTCATTTAGTCGACCAAACATGCATGGGTTTCACAAGCCCCTGTGGTTTGAGTTGGCTTATAATCCTGGAGACTGTCTCTTCAGCCCAGCCTCTAGCTTGTCTTGAAGTCATGCCTCTTGGTTCCCCACGTGCACCCAATGATTTTTCATCTCTTTTCTGTTGTAATGTGTGTGTAGCAAGGTTTTCATCGTTTTTTTGGATATTGGAAAGCTTGCAGTAATCAAATAGGGCTTGCAAAACTCCTGTCCTTCTCCTTCCATGAGCTCTTGCTTTAGGATTCACCTTGGCATGTTACGTATTTATTTCAAAATGCTAGTGGTAAGAAAGAAGGGATTTATGTAAATTCAGATCCTTCATAATGCAACAATTTTGTGTCACCAGCAATCTGAAATGGGTTCTGAAAGGGGTAATCTGCTTTGGAGTTCAACCTACCCCATCAGCCCCACATCTCTCTCTGTTGTCTCTTCACACAAGCAGGATTCACACCAGCATTAAATAGATACCTTTAAATTCACAGCAAAGAAAACTTTGTAAGGTGTAGCATTCTTCCTTCCCCATGCAGTGCTGCAGCCTTCCTCCTCGGTGTGAGCTGCTATAGGATGGCTCCCTCCCATAGTCCATGGCTACTTGTCAGCCAGAGACCAGCTTCAACTCTGTGCTAAGCATAATAGGACCTTTCCTCTTTTCTCTTGAGATCAGGAGAGGAATTCAAGCTGGTCAAACATTATGGCCCCATTTCAAAGACTGCCCTGGCAATGACTGGTGGAGGTGATTCATGTGACATGTGTGGCACAGCGTAAAAGATGCTATCTTTGAGATCTCAGGGTGGTCTGATAGTGACCTCCTCCTTTCCTGACTCTACTGTGTGACCTGCTCTGTCACTATGCTTCAAGAATAAACCTGCTCTCTGGAAAGTGCCATCAGCTCCAAGAACAAACTATGCTGCGCAGCAGCTAGGTCCTAATGATTTTCCTGTGCAATCCCTCTTTCTTGGCCTTGAAAGGTGAGATTTCTGAAGATGCCCTGGACCCTGCCATCTGTCCTCTTGACATAACACCAGGATAGCTGGCTGGTATAACCTTTGTGGCAGAGTATGAAACTACAGATGACGAATCCTGTGCCATCTCCAGCTTCTGACGCGAACAGTGAAACTGCAGCCAGTGCTGGAACGCGCTGACTGAAAGCAGTCGTGGGTTTGCTTTACACAGACCGTGGGGTGAGGACAGCACTGGCGTGTCGTGTGGAAGGGGTGCTCCAGAGCAGCGGTGCCAACGAGGCACGGAGGGACTATGCATATACCAAGAGGGGCTGCCTGCTGTGCAAGGCACTTCCTCGCCAGCTGCTGTGCGTCACTTCCATTCCTTGGCACCGCATGATCCATTTCATTCCTTTCTGTTCCCTTAGACCGAAAGCCATCGACCAGTGCTAAGAAAAAATATTTGCAAAAGAAGCGCAAACAGAGCGCAGCAAACAGAGGCAGTGAACAGACGCAGCAGTTTGCGCAGCAGTGTCTGGGCTCTGCTTGGGCCTTTTGTGGGCCTTGTTGGAAGCTGTGGAGGCTTTCTGGGAACCCCCGAGGAACTAGACGGTGCTTGCTGCTAGCAGGAAAGGAAAACTGGGCAAGGACTGCTGCAGGAGGCCTTAACTTAACTTCTCCTGGGAAGTTCTAGCTAGGTGTAGCTGCTGCTATCAAGCTCTCTGGGTTGCCCTGGTCAGAGGGAGTTGGGGCTTTTGATTCAGGTGGCTCCTGATTGGGTGGGTCAAGCACCCTTGTGAGTCACTGCTGGGCAGAGGCCTATATAAGAGCCAGGCCCAGAGTGCAGCTAATAGAGGCAGTGAACAGATGCAGTAGTTTGGGCAGCAGGATGCCAGAAGTCAAAGGTGGCACCTTCATTTTCCGTAGTGGTGTGTCCTTCCCCAGGCATGGTCATGACATGCTGCAGAATATGTTCCCCAGTGGCTGTTGGAGGTGCTGCATCACCTGTGTCTGAAGCTTCAACCCAGACAGACCCTCTGACAGCAGATGCAGCTCTACAGGTGTCAGGCTGCAGGGAGTGCCTGGGGCCTCTCTGTGAGGCCTGGGCTGATGGTCAGCTCTCCTGCAGAAGGCGTGCTGTGGTCGATCAGTTGTGTCATCAGGTAAAGGAGTTACAGGAGGAAGTCAGTAGGCTGTGTAGCATCTGAGAAGATGAGCAGGAGATTGACAGGGTATTCTCGGAGACTGTGCAGCTCCAGGAGTCCCCACCCTCCACTGCAGTGGAGTTGTTGGAGGGCTCTGTACCATGTGTAATGGTGCATCATAACACTGTTGAAGAAGGCTGGAAGCTGGTGACCTCTCGTAGAAGGAAAAAGACTCTTGCTCCTCCTCAAGATTTGCCTTTGAAGAACAAGTTTAGTGTCCTCCAAGCTGAGGAGGAGCTGGGCATGGCTCCAAGGGAGGCAACTGGCCTGGCAGACCCTGTGCCATGTGGGAACACCCAGAAGAAGCAGCGAGTGATTGTTGTGGGTGACTCCCTGCTGCAGGGGACAGAGGCACCTCTCTGCCGACCTGACTTCTTGTCTAGAGAGGTTTGCTGCCTGCCAGGGGCTCGAATAAGAGATGTCATGGAAAGACTGCCAAGGCTTGTCCATGCATCAGCCTACTACCCTCTGCTGCTCTTCCATGTGGGCACTAATGACACCAAGGGCAAATTGGATACCATCAAATGGGACTTCAGAGCTCTGGGAATGGTGGTGAAGGGTCTGGGAGCCCAGGTCATTTTCTCCTCAATCTTGCCTGTGAGGGGAAAGGATGGGAGGAGGAGTAGATGAGTTTTCCAAGTTAACAACTGGCTGCGCCGCTGGTGTTGGCAACAGGGCTTTGGTTTCTATGATCATGGGACCCTGTTTGAAGATCAACAGCTGATGGGGAGCGATGGGATCCACCTTACCAAGTGGGGCACGCCTCTTTGCCAACAGGTTGGCCAGCCTGGTAAGGAGGGCTTTAAACTAGGCAAGATGGGGGAAGGGGAGTGGTATAGAGACAGGGTAGTCAGTAAAACGCAGCTCAAGTCAGGATGCCTCCAGCGGGTGCATGCAGCCAGGGGAGACAGCATGGGACATGGTATGGCAGATCCTCTTGCACCTCTCCTGGGAAACCTGCATGCTCAATTGGCTCTCTGAAATGCCTGTACACCAATGCACACAGCATGGGGAATAAACAGGAAGAGTTAGAGATCTGTGTGCGGTCACAGGGCCATGATCTCATTGCAGTTACAGAGCCATGGTGGGATAGCTCACATGACTGGGATGCTGTCATGGATGGCTATGTGCTTTTTAGGAAAGACAGGCCAGGAAGACGAGGTGGTGGAGTTGCCCTTTATGTGAGGGAGCAACTAGAATGTATGGGGCTCTGCCTAGGGGTGGATGAAGAGCAAGTTGAGAGCCTATGGGTAAGGATTAAAGGGCAGGCTAACACGGGTGACACAGTTGTGGGGGTTTACTACAGGCCACCTGATCAGGAAGAAGTAGTCAATGAGGCCTTCTACAGGCAGCTGGAAGTAGCCTCATGATCACAGGCCCTGGTCCTCATGGGGGACTTCAACCACCCTGACATCTGCTGGAAAGAGAGCACAGCTAGGCACAAACAGTCAAAGAGGTTCCTGCAAAGCATTGAGGATAATTTCTTGACCCAGGTGGTGGAGAAGCCAAGGAGGGGAGGTGCGCTGCTAGACCTTGTACTAACAAACAAAGAAGGTCTAGTTGGAGATGTGCAGGTTGGGGGCAGCCTTGGCTGCAGTGACCATGAGATGGTGGAGTTCAGGATCCTGAGAGGAGGGAGCAGGGCAATGAGTAGGATTGCAACCCTGGACTTGAGGAGAGCAGACTTTGGCCTCTTCAGGGACCTTCTTGGAGGAATCTCATGGGGTAGGGCCCTAGAAGGAAGAGGGGTCCAGGAGTGCTGGTTAATATTCAAGCATCACTTCCTCCAGGCTCAAGATCAGTGCATCCCTCTGAGTAAGAAGTCCAGCAAAGTAGACACGAGACCTGCATGGATGAGCAAGGAACTCCTGGCAAAACTCCAGCAGAAGAAGGAAGTCTACAGAATGTGGAAAAGGGGACAGGCCACTTGGGAGGAATACTGGGACGTTGTCACAGTATGCAGGGATGCGACAAGGAAGGCTAAGGCCCATTTGGAATTAAATCTGGCAAGGTATGTCAAGGCCAACAAGAAGGGCTTCTTCAAATACATCAATAGCAAAAGGAAGACTAGGGGAAATGTGGGCCCGCTGCTGAATGGGGCGGGTGCCCTGGTGGCAAAGGATACAGAGACGGCAGAGTTGCTGAATGCCTTCTTTGCTTCAGTCTTTACTGCTAAGGCCAGTCCTCAGGAATTCCAGACCCTGGGGACAAGAGAGGAAGGCTGGAGAAAGGAAGACTCTCCCTTGGTCGAGGAGGATTGGGTTAGAGATCATTTGTGCAAACTTGACATCCATAAATCCATGGGCCCCGATAGGATGCACCCATGAGTGCTGAGGGAGCTGGCGGATGTTATCGCTAGGCCACTCTCCATCCTCTTGGAAAGGTCCTGGAGAACAGGAGAGGTGCCTGAGGACTGGAAGAAAGCCAAGGTGATTCCAGTCTTCAAAAAGGGCAAGAAGGAGGACCCAGGGAACTGCAGGCCTGTCAGCCTCACCTCCATCCCTGGAAAGGTGATGGAACAGCTCATCCTGGAGGTCATCACTAAGCATGTGGAGGACAAGAAGGTGATCAGGAGGAGTCAGCATGGATTCACCAAAGGGAAATCATGCTTGACCACTCTGATAGCCTTCTGTGATGGAAGGACTGGCTGGGGAGATGAGGGGCGAGCAGTGGATGTTGTCTCCCTGGACTTCAGCAAGGCTTTTGACCCTGTCTCCCATCACATCCTCCTAGGCAAGCTCAGGAAGTGTGGGTTGGAGGAGTGGACAGTGAGGTGGATTGAGAACTGACTGAATGGCAGAGCTCAGAGGGTTGTGGTCAGTGGCGCAGAGTCTAGTTGGAGGCCTGTAGCTAGCAGTGTCCCCCAGGGGTCCGTGCTGGGTCCAGTCTTATTCAATGTATTCCTCAGTGCCCTGGAGGAAGGGACAGAGTGCACCCTCAGCAAGTTTGCTGATGATAGAAAACTGGGAGGAGTGGCTGACACACCAGAGGGCTGTGCTGCCATTCAGAGGGACCTGGACAGGCTGGAGAGATGGGTGGAGAGGAACCTCCTGAAGTTCCACAAAGGCAAGTGCAGGGTCCTGCACCTGGGGAGGAATAACCCCCATGCACCAGTACAGGCTGGGGGTTGACCTGCTGGAAAGTAGCTCTGCAGAGAAGGACCTGGGAGTCCTGGTGGACCACAAGTTGACCATGAGGCAGCAATGTGCCCTTGTGGCCAAGAAGGCCAATGGTCTCCTGGGCTGCATTAGGCAGAGTGTTGCCAGCAGGTTGAGGGAGGTGATCCTGCCCCTCTACTCAGCCCTGGTGAGGCCTCACCTGGAGTCCTGTGTCCAGTTCTGGGCTCCCCAGTACAAGAGAGACATGGCACTACTGGAGAGAGTCCAGCGGAGGGCTACCAAGATGATGAGGGGACTGGAGCATCTCTCATATGAGGCAAGGCTGAGGGAGCTGGGCCTGTTCAGTCTGGAGAAGAGAAGACTGAGAGGCGATCTCATCAATGTGTACAAGTATCTGAAGGGAAGGTGTCAAGAGGATGGGGCCAGTCTCTTCTCCGTGGTGCCCAGTGACAGGACAAGAGGCAATGGGCACAAATTGAAACACAGGCAGTTCCATCTGAATATGAGGAGAAACTTCTTTCCTGTGAGGGTGACTGAGCACTGGAACAAGTTGCCCAGAGAGGTAGTGGAGTCTCCTTCCCTGGAGATATTCAAAACCTGCCTGGATGCGATTCTGTGCAATGTGCTCTAGAGGACCCTGCTTGAGCAGGAGGGTTGGACTAGATGATCTCCAGAGGTTCCCTTCCAACCTTGGCCATTCTGTGAGCTCCGACTGAGATGCAGAAATCCAGAAGGTAATCCTTATTGCTATTCAAGATATAGCCAAATAGCCATAATGAAGAATTCTATTCACCTGCCTAATAGAATGACTGACTATAATCTTCAATGCCAGTGAGAGTAAAAACGTTTCTTTAGGGTGAGCAGAGCAGATATTTTATGAAGACCATGGGTTTGTTCAAACCTCATCTGGCCTTATTCAGTCCACACGTCAACCCCAGCCGATCTCCTCTGCAGACTAGCAGAGATCCTGCCATTGCGAAGGCAGGAGCTCTCACCTGGAGAGAGGCACAGCATTACCAAGCCAGGAGGCGTGCATAAGGGGCAGGACGCTTTTGACTTACCACATGCTCTGTTTGCCAGTGCCTTCACACCTGCTTCGCCAGATCCCCCACGGTCGGTCCTCCAGCCTTCCCTAGCACCTGCTCCTTCGTCCTTGCAGCCATGGCTCACAGCACCGTCCCCTCAACACCAAACTTATGGAAGCCAGGATTAGCCCTGGCACAGACATCTTCCTAATCCTCATTTAGAAAATATATGTTGACTTAGCTATGCTGATGTCAGCCTGGCCTCAGTGAGCTTGTTTGGAGCAGAGGTGAGCAGCGGCAGCATGGCGCATCTCCTGCCTCGTGAATGCAGAGTCTGTGCCTGTGCTGTGGTCTCCATCCACCTGGCAGGCACCTTGCTTGCCGTGCAGCTGGGACCCCACAGGGGCAAGGGCGTATGGGAAACAGAAAGCATTTGCTTTCCTAGGGGTTGCTTTGAGTAGGCAGAGGAGATGATCATTGTCATGGGACACAGAAGAGATGAGGAGACCAAAAAAGTTGCAGTGTTTTTGGAAATCTCTAGAAGCAAAGACAGGCATTTGGACAAGGAGGTGGCAACCAGGGTTGATGGAGTCATTTTGGCTCCTGGGATGCTGTTTCATTCAGACACTGTCATTAGAAGCAGCTCCTGCCCAGCCCAGCAGTTCAGGTTACACTTTACGTCGACGAGGCTCAGAGCGGAGCACCAGGACTCTGGTCTTGAAACAGGCCCAGGATTCCCAGAGGATCAGGGCTCAAGTTCTGGAAATAAACATCCCAACTGAAATGTGGTGTGGGGAAGCAAGGCATTTGGAGCTCAAGAGTTTCCATGTAGACATAGTCAAAAAGCCAAGGAGCACCATCTGCATGGGCTGCAGATCTGGGAGCCTCTTACTATACTTCAGATAATATAAATAACTCACTGAATAAAACCACGTGACCCCCATATTCTGTTCTTCATCCCTCAGTGCTCTACCGACAGCATGCAGACTTTTGCAACACTTGTTTACTAGGGAGACTGTATATAAAGTGAAAATAATTTGCTAGATCATATGTTTCCACTTTAATTCAGAGTGTATGAAAAAAATCCTGTGAATTTGCTAATGAGCTTTGAAAATGTATTTTTAAAGCTAGGGCAGTATGAGTTGGTGCATTGTTACAAAGGATTACAGAAGAAACAAGGTTTGCTAGAAAAAATTTTCCCTTGACAAAATCTGAAACAGCTGAAACACCTGTTTCTTTCCAAGAAAAGAAATACATTTCTGCATTCAAAAGCAAGCCTCATTTCAGGTATGAAGCAAGTTTGTTTGCCCTTTAGTGTTTATGTACTTTCCATAGGCTTTGGTGTTTAGTTTAGCATGTCTGAAGGCCAAGCACACACTCACAAACACTCTCTGCAGAGGAAGATGCCTGGTGCATCTTTTAGACAGAGATAAATGGCTGTGAGCTTTGTGAATGTTAGAGCCAGATGGCAAATTGAGATTTCTTTGTACATTTCTGTATTTCGCTCCTGAGTTGATCTTGCGTAAGAAATTTTTTTTATTATTTGCTATGAATTGCAGACCTGGGGAAACCTTCTGGAGAGGAAGGGTTTGCAATTGTTCTATTTTTGAGGGCTCACAAACCTTCTGCTCACTGTTTCCTGATTATTTAAATCTATGTGCTTTGGATTTTTTTCCTGTCCAGGGGTAATTCAGAGCCTTTGACTTGCTGGGATTTTTTGTTAAACAATGTCCACGTCTAACCACACAGCCTGGGCTGTGCATGGAGGATAGGCAAATCCTGTGCGAGCATTGTACTTTCTCAGGTAGTTAACTACTATTTCGTATTCATGGGCTAAGCCTTTTGCAAGGCAGTGCTCTGAAGTTCTCTGCAAACATTTGCTAATTCTTCCTCCAACAGCCAGGAATATAGGGTGGGAAGGCAATAAATGATGATAAAAATTATATTTTTACAAATTAATTTTACAAGGTCTACTGGGGAAATGCTATTTTCACGTTCTACCACACGTAGATAGTTTGGATCATTGCTAAGGGAGTCCCACTAGCTGTTTCCATTTCCTGTCACTTCTGCAGTTTTGCTATTAGATATCATTCGTAAGAAGCGGGGTCCTTCTCCCAGCATCACCATCCATGAGGAGGTAACACAGCACTCAAAGCTAAGCCCTGAGTCGGACCTTCAGAGCTGCGACAGACTAGTGTGCCTCCTGGCGTTGGGGGGTTGCACCACTTCCTCTTTTAGTAGCCACCTCTGTGTCTTGTGACTAGCATGGGGAATGTGCTTGATTTTCTGCATTTAGAAACAGGCTTATCTGCTTGCTGTGGTATTGTGAGCTAATGGGACAGACGGAGTTAACTGCTCCTCTGGGATGAGAATGATAATTGGCACTAAGTGGGTCTAAGATGAATGTGTTTTTTAAGGACTGCCAACTTCTGAATGGAGGCAATGAAGACCAACAACCCTCTCTGACTTTTAATAACCAGTGACCAATGGCAGCAGAACATATGGAAGCAGTGTGATTCAGCTTGAAATAAAACCTGGAGGTGTCAGGGCAGAGGGATAAGGACTCTGCTGGCAGCATGAAGGTGGAAAATTTTGGATGCTGGGGAAACAAGCAAAGCTGCCAGCCTGGACACACATGTAAGCCTTGCTTCTCTGTTCCTACCTAAGGACCCTAAAATGCTTATTCTGGTTGACTAACAGACTCTGGCAGGTTTTGAAAAGGCCATCCTGCACTGCTGCAAAACAGCTGCTGGCTGCATGGCTCCCCTCAGAATACGTTCTGGGATACATTGTTTTTAAGGCCAAATCTGTATGTTCTTGTCCATGCTCTAAAAAGGAATCTGAGATGTACAAACAGTTTTCATATGACTTATACAAGTAACTGTGCATGCCACACTCATGCACGCTCCGTAAAAATAACAAAGAAACTACCGCATTGCAAGCAACAATACTCAGGGTGTCCCTGTTTGCCTATACACCACTCATATACCTCTAAGCCTTAAGCACACAGTTCTGAACACATGCAGCTTATGTTTTGACACATTTTTAATAGAAAAATGCTTCATAGGTAATTTCTCAACTGTTCAGTAGACATTTATAGCATGACTTTAAAATATTGCTCATCAGATACAAAATTCATTGAGGGGATAATAAATTGGCACTGGAGGTTAGTGCATTTGCATTCTTCTTTGGCTTAAAGAAATACAAAACATACAAACTATCCCTAGAATTCAAGCCTCGTGTTTCTCTGCCATCACTCAGATATTTGTAACAAAAGCAATGAGATAGATAATCTGTCCTGTGAGAACTACCTTGCTGTGGCTTGAACAGGGAAGCAGAATTCCACTTATTCTCCTTGTTAATTTTTGCAGAAATACCTTTTCTGACTCAGTCTCACTGTGGACTGAAGATCCCTCAAATAATCTCAAAAGTTTTAGAAAGTAGGTTCAGGGAGGCACCACTGATTCATGTCACTGCTGGAGGAAGAAAAGGTGTTATATGAAGTTTTATGAAGTCATAAACAAATGAGAAGAAATATGTATTTTAACTGGATTGTTTTGATCCCCCTTTTTCCAGGACTACATAAAGAAATATCACCAAAGTAGAGTCAAAGAATGAAACCACTTGTTCGTTGAACTTTCCAGCCTTGAAAATGTCCAGTTCAGGTTGGGGTCAGCTTTAATAAGCCCTCAAATTGAGTAACGTACCGAATTAGCTACCTTCCGCCCTAGTGTGAGTGCAGACTGAATGACTCACAGCTCTCTGCTTCTCTAGTTCAGGCACCTAACCCGCTGCATCGTACCAGCTTCTGAGATCTCCTGGAAATGAGACTGCCAGAAAAAATAAGTTCTACCAAACAATAGCTTCTGAGCATTGGGCCAATCCGACATTGTCTGGGAATACAGAGGCGTGAAGATGGCTGCTTATCATTTCGTCAGCATTTATAACTGTTCTCCTTACAATTGCCAACAGACAATGTGAATTGCAATTGGCCAATTGCTTGCTATCTTTCCATTCTATAATAGTTTTGTTCCAGAATTACAGAATCACACAGAATCACAGAATGGTTGAGGTTGGAAGGGACCTCCGGAGATCATCTAGTCCAACCCTCCTGCTCAAGCAGGGTCCTCTAGAGCATATTGCCCAGGATCGCATCCAGACGGGTTTTGAATATCTCCAGGGAAGGAGACTCCACTACCTCTCTGGGCAACCTGTTCCAGTGCAACCATCACACATTTTTCACTCACAAAAGCCAGTGTTTATTTGCAGCTGTGCCACCCTGCAACTCCATGGCCCACACAGCTATATTTTTTATATAGACAGAGACCGAGGATCCCAGATGATCTCAGTTTCTGACAGCTCAGAAGTGACCTTCTGGCACTAGGATGTTTCTCTTTGCTTCTTTGGGCCAAATTCAGTCAACAGCGTATTTGTGTTTTTCTCACATAGTTTAGAATGCCAATTGCTTGCATATTATTTTTGTTTGGAATTTCATGTCAGTTCAGTATGCTACTGAAATGTATCCTCCCCACAGACGAAGGCTGCTGGGAAACCAGAAGCTTCGTGACATTCAAAATTGGTAAGCAAGAAAATTATGAAACCACAGGAAACTAAATGAACAATTCCTGCAACTCTTGCTTTTTCCCCCTCAACTCCTCCATTGCTCTTAGAAAAGATGTGCATTAAAGGGGGTGTTAGCAAATGCTTCCTGTCCTCCAGTAAGATTTTTGGTTTTCGAGTTGAGTGGGTGCTGAGAGAGATTGAGGGAGACAGCCATAGAGGATAACACTAACTCATACTGAAGGACAATGCAAAGCTTAGAGGGGAAAAGAGATCAGGATCAGTGAGAAAAGGGTGATGAGAGACCCCTGTGCCCACAGCAGGCAGCAATGTATGCAACCTGCTAGTGCGAGAGCATGCACTGATGTGCGAGGTGCACGGCACGGAGGGAGCCTGGCAGCCTGCAGAGCCATGCCCCACTCTGCTGTTTTATGGGCTCGATACTTTGCTGTTTGCATCACTGCAAAGGGGACAGCTAATTGCTACTGCTCTGCCTGGTTACACACTGCTTGCATCTCCCACTGGCATGCGGGTCCCCACAGTGAGCAATGCACAACGCCAGTCATCCACCAGGCCTCAGGGAAGTCACTAGACCTTGCTGTCAGATGGCAACATTGGTCCTTCCCCACCTCGTGGGGAGAAAGCTACCGATTTTGACAGCATTAACCACCGCTATGGGAACCAGCCTTGAGGACATGTAGCACGGTTCATGGCCCACTTTCTCCTAGGGTGGAGTCTTGCCTCTCCCTGTGGAGCCCTGGAGTCCCTCATCCTCTCCCTTTCCCAACCATCTTTCAAATTGCAAGAGTTGTTATATACAGCGAGGCAGTATATAACTGTGCATCTGCACCCAGCCAGCATGCTGCAGCAAGAATAGACAAATTCAGAAACAAGAGAGCCTGGGAGTAAACACAAAGCCTCCATTTCATGCTTTATTGTGCAAGGGAAAGCAGTAGACACAGAGCTCAAGGCCAAATGATTGCTATACCTAAGTGCTAGTGAATACTCAAAGCCAATTGCAACAAAACTACAGTCTTATGGCTGCTAAAATCTGAATGGGCATAGCAACCCACTGCTGTCAGAAGCTAAAGGAGGGACACTCAATATTCCCATTGCAAGAGGCAGTAGCACTGAAAGCCATTGACCTGGGAGTCAGGAAACCTGGGCTCCAATTTCCTCTGCCATTGCCTCAGCAGAGCTGTTTCCACCCAGTCCTGCAGGATGGGTCCAACGTGGATGTGAACCACATGAGGCACAGGTTTGATCCAGTGCAGAAACATTCTGAATGTGCTTTTTTTAACCTAATTTCTTATTGAAACAATGTGGTGTGCATGAAGGTTTTGGTGTTTTGTTTTAAAACTACACATCTAATTTTAAACATTTAAAGCTTATAAATAATACAGTAATTTTGATGCAGCCAAAGAAGATCTCATGCCATAAACAGATAAATCAGTACCTCATTTACATGTTTAACATGTGCCACATTTTATTCACTATCCTCCTTGGATGGGACTCAAAGGGACTCTCCAAAGAATTTGCCTTCACATCCCTGCTTCATCCCAAGATAGAAACAATTCCACTTTGGAAAAAAAAAAAGAAAAAGAGATTTTATCACAGATGTTGCATTTAATGCAAAATTTAATTACTGACATTTGCTCACCTTATTTTTCCCCTTTTCCCATTTGCTAAGATAAGGAACAGGTAAGGCACATCACATAGGGGAAAGCCTTCAAGCATTAAAGGAGATGGGTTTAATGTGCCTGTGCACACCCCCATTACCAGTACCCACCTCCATCTCTTGGTAAGGAAGCACAGTCTAGCTTAACCACTTGCAGACTTTTCACTAGAACTGCTCATTTGCACCTGCTTTCACATCTGTCTGTGGCTATCCACTAATCACTAAAATATTAGCTAATTTCCCCCATACTACCATCCAGAATAGCTGCTGTCCCATGCACAAGGGTTAATCTCAGTCAATTAATTCAACCACTCCAGCGTGAAAATGAAACGTGCCCCAATTACTGTCTCTCCTCCTATGGCGCAAGAGTAAGATCTCATTAGCACCTGAGTATAACCAAGAATGCACTAATGGAGGTATTAGATGTGTTAATAGAAAACATTTTCCTTCATCTTTTGGCAAATCATCCTTTGTTTCCACCAAGTAAGTGGGGAATTTGATCTGGAGGAGGCTGCATGCAGCTACACGGCCAGGCTTGGAGGACACCAAGTCTTAAAAAGAGAGCACTGAGAAAGCGCACTAAACCCCCAGACTCACTCAGCACCCCCTTGCTTCCCCACTTTGGTGTCCTGACTAGCACTGTTGGATTTCTGCAAGGTGCAAAGGTGTGAGTTTCGAGCCATGTTATCTGCTGATGTAAGTCAACACATTGCACTTGGCCTTGTAAGAGTGGCACCTTTTAACATCAGCTGAAGATCTGGCTAATCCAAGGCGAGACCTGCATTTAGAAAAAGCTATTATAAGTAACACTGTTCTGGAAATGGCAATATTTTACCACACAAAGCAGATGCAAGAACACCTGCAGCTGATGGAGTATCAATAGAGAAGTTGGCAGGAATACACTTTAATAAGCTTAAAGAATTTTTCAAGAGCGATACAGCAGACCCTTATCTTCAGCAGACAAAGACAGTGGTTTAGTTAACCCTGTACAGCCTGAGAAAGGTTACACGATGCCAGGTGATGCAGCAATATTAACCCTTGCTCTTAACAGGTCCCAGTTATATTATATATATTAATACATTATATATTATAATATCTATTTCCAGAATTCTGGTAGATCTTTGCATTTCATTAAAGTTACAAAGCTACAGCGTATCAAACCTCATCACCTTTACCAAACACAGCTGATCTAAATTCCAGGTTGAAGGAGAAAAAAAAACTGTTTTCACTGCTAGGTTCCTGCAGTTGGGAGGAGTAGCGGAGGAGAGCTCAGCCTGCAGGTGTGTGCAGAGCCGCCAGGCAGCACGGCGGGATGCGGCCGGGGCACATTCGCATGTGAGGGTACCGACTGGGGTGCAGACAGCATGGTTCTCCACTGACGCTATGTAAAAGGTTAAAAGCATTCTCGAACTGGCCCCAGTGCAGATCTGTATTAGAAATAAATGAAAAAGGAGAGAGGGAAAAAATTCCCTTTAAATCTCCACCATATGATCAAAATGCTGAAGATTCACTGCTATAATTATTCTTTCTTCTCGAGAAATCGTGGCCTTAGGTTACTCTGCAAGCTGAAGCTTCAGTTCATGCAAACATGTTGCATTTACTTAGCTTGTATAATGTGTGACGATCCACCGAGCTTAAAGAAGAACCCATACGCTTAAATGCACTGCAGCATCAGGCCCTCATAGACAAAGGGCAAATATCCAGCACCAGCTTCCCTGCACCTCAGTAGCAGCCCCGAAGAAACAAATGCAGCCACTTTTGCTCAACTTTCAGCTCTTGTAATTAAAATGGTGAGCCGAATCGATGTGGGATGGTCCCGCCTGGGACACCAGCGCGTCGCCAGGGCTGCACGTGTGCGGGTAAGCCTGCACCTTGCGTGAGTGCAGGAGACAGCCAAGACGCAGTGAAAAGCACAAAGTAAAGAAGCCAGGTGAAACAGAAAAATACTATTTTCTGATCTCATTCATTTCAAGTCGTTGTAAGGCTCCCTCCAATCTCAGCATGTAAAGTAACTTAGAAATTAAACGGGATTTTTAAGTTGATGACTCTCCTTATATAAACAACAACATCAGTATCTTGCTACCAATCAGCTCCAGATCAATTAGCTGTTTCACAAATGTACTGTTACTGTATAGTTTGCCAGTTTCCTTCATATATTGCAGCATCCCAATTCAAAGAAATCTTTCACACGAACATCGCAATCTGAAAACAATAGGACCGAACACCACTTCTTCAACTTAAATTGCTAACAGACCACCAAATTAAATAGATTTTTTAAATCTGAGAGCGCTCCCCAGTAGAGTGGGTCGTGTGGGAACCGATAATATCTCCCAATGACCGTGCAGGGAGTGGGTTGTGCTCGCGGCCGCAGCTCTGGGTCAGGTGTCACGGAACCCTGGCCAACGCAAAGCCGGGGCCGTTGCGTGTCCATCTGTGTGGCCTCCACTCCCCTGACATCTGTCCACCACCTCGCTGAGCTTGGGGGGTTTGAGCCCTCCTCATTGCTGAGTGTAGTGTTTCGCGGCTGCCCTGCCTCCTCCCCACCTCCGTCCCCAGCCCTGCCCGCTTGGCTCCCACGCTCTCTGGCCATGTCTGTGTCCACAGTCTTGCAATCAGGAAAAGCCGAACTGGAAGCGACTGTCTCTTTCCCCTTTGAGTTATTTTTGGCCAAGAAAAAAACCAGACTGTGTGACAGCTGCTACTCCAGACACTAAAAATGCTCATTCATCACAGAAAATAAAATCTTTGTTGTTTTTTCATGTAAACACCATGTAACTGAATTAGAAATGGGTGACTTTTTGCTTAGTTTCAGTTTCACCTGATCCAAACAAGACCTGTTTGGTTGACTCATCTGGGAACTGTACTTGATTACATCTTCAAAAATTCAATAACACTCAAAAAAAGAGATATCTTTTATGATATTTAACTAGTCCCTGCCATGCTGGAACTGGGATTTCAGCATGGTAAGTTTTATATTTTGAATTTTTGACATCAAAACGAGGCCCTTTGAACTCAGACTTCAATATTTAACTCATTACTGGGATTATTTTTCTGCTTCTTAACTGGATGTGTTAATACTGATTAAAACAAAATGTCTCCTGGGATGAATGAAAATGGACCTTCCCCAAAGCCCAAGCATGGCCGCTCTGTGGGTTGGGTGCCCTGTAGCTGCAATGCCCATGGCCCACAGGTGCAATGCCCAGGACCCACGGGTGCAATGCCCGTTGTCTGCGGGTGCAGTGCCCAGGACCTGCAGGTGCAATGCCCAGGACCCGCGGGCACAGCGCCCGGCCATGCCAGCACAGGCAGCCCTGCGCAGTGCACCCCAGCACAGCAAGGGCGCGGGGGCCCCACCACTGCTGCCGGGGCTGAGCTGATCAACACCAGCTGAGGATGCCCTGACTCCATGTGTCCATCGTCGCTGCACGCCCAGACAAGGCAATCTGCTGGGAGAATTTGCACATAAGTCACAGAGTTTAACTGAAATCCAATTTGCCAGAGAGGAGTGTTGGTTTAGATTATGGAAGAACAATTCACTTGTGGAGTTGTTTTGTGAACAGGGAGCGAAGCAGCAGGTAGGAGGGACAGAGGAGAGGGCAAAGGCCTGGCCATAGCGGGACCTTCCCTACCCACAACGGAGATTTTTTTTTTGAGAATTCACAAAGCCTGAATGAAAACAAATGTAAAAATGATAGGTACATTTGTAATCTATTACCACATAAGCTTTCTGAAACCCTAAACTCGCTGGCACGGAGAGGGAGATGGTGGCTTCCCAAGTATTTTTTCTTAAATGAGAAAGTTGCTTCAGATCAAGTTGGTTCTCATGCAGACACTCTTGGATGAGGCCTTGCTCTTTCATCTGAGCTGAAATAGTCTAATGAAAACAAACCCTGCACTGCACATTGATCTAATTATTCTCACAGCAGAGGCCGTGCTTCCCTCCGCTGCGGTCCCGACAAAACAGTCATGCACTTTTGGAAATGTCAGGCTGCATTGTACTGCTGGGGAGTTGGGAATGCTCGGCAGAGTGCGTTAGGTAACGGCTCAGCTTCGATTTTTGGAAATACAGGACCTTTTCCTGGGAAAGGTGCATGGCCGGTGCCTGCTGCCCCTGCCTGGATGCCATCCCCGGGTTGCCAGGATGTCCACTGCCAGGATGTCCAGGATGGTCTTCTCAAAAGGAGAGCAAAAACTACATCTTTCACATGAAGTCCACCCTGCCAAATTTCAGCACTCTGGTTCAGGGCATGAAAGTACGAGAGCTTCTCAAAGAAGGGGTTGCCAGAGTGCTTGTTTAGCCATTATAAAATATTCTCCCCTAGTCTCATTCTCAGATGCAACTGAACCATTTCAGGTGAAACTTCCCAGCAAACGAAACAAAATGCAATGAAATAAAATGCATCCTGAGGCAGGCACACAGTCGAGAAAATGTCAACCCAGTCAGCTGTCTTGCAAATTCAAAAGCAGCTGCTGGTAGGTGGTCATAATATGAGGTATCTGGCCGCCGTAACACTGGCCTACATGCAGTGGATTTTCTATTATAAGAGCTAGGGAAGGATTTTGAATTTTCTAGTTGTAGAAATAGAATAGAAAAAAATAGAATACAGAATACAAGAAAAATTAAAAAGAAATAAATCTAGTTCTTAGTCAACACCACAAGGGACTACATATTGCCATTCCTTTGCACTCTGCCCCATCCCCAGAGCGGAGCTCCTGGCATTGGAAAAAGGAGCTAGCTGGCATTGGCAAACTTCGCGGCCCATCTGGATGGGAGAAGGACTGTGCGGCTTTTTAAACAAAAACTGCAAAATCTGGCAGCTGGGGAGCTGGCAGGTAATTAGCAGGGCTGGTATTTGGTTGTTCGTTAGGCATTCAGCTCCAGGGAAAGAGGTGCACGGGAGTGCCGAGGGGGCTGCGCTCAGCCATGTGGGCTGGTCGCACCGGCTCTGCTCCCACGACGGCCCCTATTCTGGCACTGTCCCGGGCCGCTGGTCACGTGCATCATCTCCTGAAATCCCCCATGGTGGAAAGACAGCAAACCAGCTTCCCTCCCCAGTGACCACAAGGTGCTTTGGGATCTTTGCTTCGTGCATTTAACTGTTTGGTCGGAGAGGGTTTTCCTCCTTGTTTTGCTGGCACTGTAGCCTGGTGGAGGAGCCCCGCTTGGGGAACCTTGTGGCATGCAAACCACATGGAGGAGCCAAGCAGTCCCCTTCCCACCGAGGCTTTCACCGAATCCCTGACCCATGGGGATGGCTGGATGCTCCAAGCAGACTCCAGGAATGCAGCAGCCCTCTGCAGCACCAGCTCCACTAGGCTGTTGGTCACTAACTCCTGGCTCCTCTGGATTTATCCAGGGACGTGCATGCTCCTTGCATGTTCCCGGCCACCAGAAGGGACTTTAAACCACAGCATTAACAAAAACTGCCCCATTAACACCACCGGGATCAGAGCACTTCCAGCCGCATGAGCTGGAGGAAACGGCTCCCAGTACGTGCTTCCCTTTCGGAAGGGGCACTGCCATTTCATGGTGCAGAGGCAATGCGCAAGCATAAGTATCCCATTCCGGACATCTGCCAATAGCCTGAGCACGCCGTGGTGCTTGACGCACTGGCTGGCTTGCCGAGCATTTGAAAATGGAGACACCAAAGGTGTCTGGTTTATTTATGAATCATGTTCTAGTGACTCACTCTGGTCGAAGCATGTGTTGGGGGATGTTTTAGCCATTCCGATAATGAATTTTTTTAAAAGCAGCACCCAGCTGTTATATAATGCTATAGCCCTCAGTCTCCAGGCTCTTACATCTGGGGCAGTACCAGCATCGCCACGCGAGATGGGGAAGCTGAGGCAGGGAGACATGGGCCACCTTACCCACCACCGTCCACGGGAGCTGTGGTGGCAGCAAGCGCCTTGCATCTAGCTCTGCCAAAGATAGTGGGGTATGACAACATGGATGGCTTATTTTGCAGAAGAAACCAGATTTCCCATACCTCAGGGAGTGCAAACCATGGGCAAGCACGTTATAATGATTCTTCACCGAATCATTATAATTGTTATAATGATTCTTCACTGTGGGCCATATTAAACACTTCAGTGATTTTTGCCTCTAAAATCCTCTTGCAGGGATTGTGATGAAAGGGATATTTATTGTACTTTCAGCTGGGAAAGTTGTTTCAGATGTTTCCAATTCATCAACCAGTTCAGATATCTGTTCCTGGTTGGGGCAGAAAAGCTTAACTTGCACAGGCAAAAAAAGCATTCATTTTGGAAATTTTTTTTTTTTTTAATGGTGTGCCTTCTAAACCCAGTAAGTTGTCATATAGCGCTAATGGCCAGGTAACTCACGGCACGAGCTGCTCCGGAGACCCGACTCTGCCAGTTCTCAGAGGTCTGTGGCCGCCCAGCACAGCAGCGGATCCCACCCTTGTGCCGAGGGCCCAAACCTGGCCAAGGTCTGGGGTGGGTTCACGTCCTGAAGCCATGTGCAGTGATGGTCTCATCTGAGACCAGTCTCGAGATTTCAAATTTTTGCTTTGTTATAAGTCAGGATAAATCTAAAATGTTTAGAATTTTTCCACTATGGAAAATAAAACATTAAAATAAATTGAGGGTGGGAGGGGGACCTAAACTAAACATTTAATTGAGGCAATAAACCAATCATTTTGTTTTGATTACAGCTTTCCGAGAAATATAGCCTATTTCACTCTACCCAAAAAAGGAATTGAGGTCACTTCAAATAAAAAAAATCAAAATGATTCATTCAGAAAATATCAAAATAGGATTTTTTGATAATGTCAGCACTCTATTTCCAGATTTCTTTCAAAAGATGTTTTGGTTAAATTGACTAGGTTGCATGAGGCGCTGTGATTTCGGAAGAACCACACGCTCCAGCAGGAGGCGGGCAGGCAACATCCCCACTGCCACCTCTGTGCCAGTGTTTTCTTCCAGCAGTCATTAATGCGAGCCACTAGAAGGACTGTGACTGTAGCAGAGCATGTTATTACATATCCTAGGAGCTGAGTCACGAAGCCAAGGGGAAGGCAGACACTGTGGCTTGCAAAAGTAAACCCCCAAAAATCCAAATGTGATCCCCCTTGCTCCAAAAAAAACCCCCAAAACCCAAACAAAACCAACAAAAAACAGCAAAAACCACCAGCAGGAATCACATATTTATGGCTTGTGCTCTACATTTGCTATCTTTTGACCTTTTTGCTGTCCCATCTGGCTCTTTTGGCTTGCCTGGCTACGAGGCAGACCAAGTGTGGAGGCTACGGACCCTCCAAGCGCCGCTGTAACACCAATGGGGCTAAGGACAGTGCCCAGGTGCAGCTGCTTGATGGCAACTGAGGAAAACCCTGCAGGCATCATTAAGAGCCCTTTGCAGTGCTGACGGACCGCAGCGCAGGTGACATGACCCTTGCCACAGATGTCTTCTGCCTTCAGGCACACTCGCCAAGCGCACCTGCCGAGGAGATGTGATGGGCACGCTGAAGGCCTCTTTCCAACACACAGTAAAAGCTATGTCCTCTTGGTACCAGGCCAATTAGAGCAAGAACAACTGAAAATGATGAACTGCAAGAATTTTGTCCTGATGGTGCAGAGAAAGCTTTTCATGCTCCAGCCAAAGAGTAGGCGATGTGCTCTTAAGATACCTGAGCAACGACTCCATCATACCACAGCCAATTGCAATCATACGCTGCTCGCGTGGGAACGCTGCACTGGAGCAAGGGAGGGAGACTAGGCCTGCACCTCGGCTCTCCTGGGGCTTCAGGCCTTTCCCCTTACATGTAGTGAGGATGTCTACATTCCTTGGGGGATGCCAGGTCCAAGTGGAGAGAAGGACAGAGCCCTGGCAGGTCTGTGTCCCAGTTGCAAGCAGGAGGCAGCTTTGGATGACTTTTGGGTGGATAAGGCATGCATTTGGGGAAGTCAGGGAACTCCATTACCTGGGCACCCCTGCCAGCTCCCCTCCCTGCCTGGAGAGCATCAGCTCCTCAAAGGCCACAAAGGATGGTCACACCCTGGCTGGAGCTGGTGTGCACCGTTTGCCGTCAAGCCTGTCCAGTGTCTTCAGCTATGCCAATGGGCTTGAGGCAGGATGCGATTTCTCCGGGTGGCTATTGGGGATGCAGTAGTGTTAGGCCTCCTACCACCCCATCCCGCGAGGCAAGGGAGGATGAACCAGAGATGTCTGGGGCAGAGCTGGCAGCTGTGGGAACCGCCACTGTCTCAGCACCAGGCTGCTTTCCCAGGAGAGCCGGGCTCTGGGAATGTCAGCTCCTTAATTAATCCTGAGCCTTGTCACCTGCCTGGAGTATGAATCACTAGACACACTCTGTGTCTGGCCCAAAGGGAGAGTGAGAAAAGTTAATTGAACTATGTTCTTCAAAGTCACATAGAAACCATCCTGTTTTTCTATACCAAGCAGCCTGCGAGTTTCCCGGAGCCTAATCCCTAGAGAGAGAGAGAGAGACTGTCTAGTGATGTGGCGAATGCCACAAATCCTGGCGGTGGTGAATCTGCCCTCTGGTGCAAGGCAGAGATTCTTTAATTAAAGCAAATGTTGCCACGGTGGGGCATAGAAAGCCCTCGACAGATGCAAGCTGGGGCACAATGGCCAATGCACAATCTCATTAGCACCTGCAGCTCCAGCTGGTTATTGGATTGGGATGCTTTGAATTTTTAGTGCATGGCCTCCCTGGGTTCTCACCCTCTCATGGATGCTGAGTGCAGGTTAGTGACAGATTGCAGCATCCCCGCTCTGTTTGGCAGCCGGTTTTCTCAGAGCGATGGAATGGTTTTAGGGAAACAGCAGCTTTTGCTCTGGTCTGTGGGAAGGCACAGGGTGAGGAGTCCCCCCTCGCACCGCAAGCCCAGCTGCCCCTTGCTCCTCCAGGGGCCGCAGCCCCTCGGCCACGCACGGGCCTGCGGAGAGGGCATGAGGGACATGGGAGCCCCACGCTGCTGGCAGCGCATGCCACCGTGCTGCAGATGGGCGCAGAGCAGATGGAGACCAGGCGGCCAGGCACCAGCTCGAGCACCTCTTGCCCAGTCTCATGCAAACCCCTTGTCTGCAGCTTTGTCGATCGGTTGCATCCCTGGCCCCTGAGGAAACACTCCCCTTCCCCGAACACAAGCGGGTCTGCGAGCACCAGATTGCACAGCCCAATCGGATCTGCAGCTGGATCCAGCTGAAGGCTGGTACCCAGCAGCTGAGCACACTGATACGGGACCAGCCAGCTGCCTCCCTTCCCGGAGAAGCCAGCTTTGCAGGAATGAGGGAAAAGAGCTTTGATGTCAATGCCTGATTCTGTATCCACCCGGCAGTTAAAATCTGAACAGTCTGCTTTTTGCACTAATTATCAGATTCACCTTTGCTCAGCCAGTTGTATTTGTAAACTGCATGGGAATCAAAATGATCCAACTTCAAAGCTGAACTGAGAAGCGTGGGGGCTGGACGACAACCAGTGCTGTTCACTTGGCCGACAGCACCCCTGAGATGAGAGCGTAAACATTTCCCAAGGTGTGGAGACTCACTATTCAGCATCCTCCATCTAACCCTGGCACATTTTTCCCTCCCCACGGCCCACGTAGCTCACAGATAGGGTGTGACAAAGCCTCTATGGCTGCACTCAGCCCCCAGTGCGCTGGGCAGCACTTGCTGTTGCTGCTGCCGTGCTTCCACTTAGCTCACATCTGCTGCAGCCATCCTTCCCTCCAGCCCCCATCTCGAGTGCCTGCAAGTGATTTTATGCAGTAATAACAGAAATCACAAAAATGAATCTAAACAAAAGGAATCATTCAAATTGCCCTTAACCCTTTGAAGACCAGGCCCTGCCCATGACAAAAGAGGCTCAGGTTAGATGTGCTCCGTGACACAAAGCCAGCGTTGTGGCCAGATGAGTCACGGCCTGTAGGAGAACCCCACTGCTCTAGCTGACTCTGGCTCCCAAGTGCAATGGCGTACTGATGCTAGGAGTACCAGACACGGATGTATTAGATATCAGTAATGAAAAGAATATTAAACTCTAACAGCACAAAATACCATATGCTTAGGAATGCAAAGAGGACCAATGTATTTGCATTGGATGCTCCTGCATGGAAAATGCCCACAAATGAACATTTTTTTTCTTAGCTGTGGAAAAAAAAAAAAAAACCTTCTTCCTGTACTTTTTCGTAAGTTTTTGGTTGCAGCTCACAGGGCTTGTGGGGCATGCGGGGTGTGCTCCCGGACAGCGCAGGACCCCTGCAGGTTGCAGCAGGGGAGGAAGCCAAGCAGAGCACTTGTGGGGCTGCTTGCTGTGCCTGGAGGGTCTGGAGGGTCGGAGCATCAGAAGGTCAGAGGGTTGGAGGGTCAGAACATCAGAAGGTCAGAGCGTCGGAGGGTTGGAAGGTCGGAGGGTCAGAGGGTTGGAGCGTATGATAAAAAAACGAAAAAAATCAAGAAAAGATCAATGTAAAGAGAAAAAAATGAAAAAGTCGAGAAAAAGATCAAAGTAAAAGGGAAAAAATCAAAAAAGCAATAAACAATCAAAGTAAAGAGAAAAAATCAAAAAAAATCAAAATAAAGAGAAAAATTCAAAAAAGGAAAAAAATTAAAGAGAAAAAATCGAGACAAAATCAATGTAAAGAGGAAAGATGGAGAAAAAATCAAAGTAAAGAGATAAAATCAAGAATAAATCAAAGTAAAGAGAAAAAAAATCGAAAAAATTAGAAAAAAATCAAAGTAAAGAGAAGAAATTGAGATAAAATCGAGAAAAAAATCAAAGTAAAGAGATAAAATCTAAATGGATTTTCCCCCACCAAGGGACTCAGGCATCCACTCCCCCGCCCCCAACCAGCCCTTCCTGCTCAGAGCTGGGCTACAGGAGATGATAGGTGTCCAGGGGAAGAGGCCCAGGTGTCTGGGCCTCTCTCCCACTTGCCCCCCGCCCACAACCTCGCCCCCCTGCCAGTGAGTCTTGGGGGGGCCCAGGCAGCCGTGGAGTGGAGTGGGGCTGGGGCTGCCCGGACACCTGGGCCCCCTCTTGGCTCACCCCTTCCCCCCCCTCTGCTCCCACCAAGAAGAGTGAGTGCAGCAAGGCCCAGGCATTTGGGGAGGGGGCAGAGATACACCCAGTGCTATAGCATCCATATCACTGCCCCCTCAACCCTATAGGGGCTGTGAGTTCCTTTCCTAGACCCTATAGATGCTATATTACTCCCTACCCCTGTGGAGACTTTAACGTCACTTCCCAGCCCCTATAGGGACCATATTTCCCCCCGCCCCCAGGAGCTATGCGATTGCTTTCTAGGCCCTATAGATGCCATATATCCCCTCCCCCGGGCCCATGTGATCCCTTCCTGGGCCCTATAGGAGCGATACCCCCTCATCTGACCTAGAGGGGCTGTACGGGCCCTTCTGGAGCCCTATAGATGCCATATCTCTCCCACCCCACCCCCCTCCCGGTCCCTCCCTGGACCCTATAAGGGCCATAACCCCCCACCCCCGGTAGCCCTATAGCAACCATACAGTCCGTTCTTAGGCTCTATAGGGGCTCACTCCCCCCCCCAACCCTATAGGGACTCTATTGCTTTGCACCCCCACTTCCCCATTGTATAGGGGCTGTATGGTGCCCCCCCCCCCCAGGACCTCTAGGGACCATTAACTGTCCCCCCCCCCAGGGACCTCTGGGTCTCTCTGGCCCCTATAGGGATCCCGATAAGGGGTCTCTATAGGGGCCGAAGGGCTTTAACCCCCTCTCAGTCTCCCCCTAGCCCCTTGGAGCCGCCTACGAGGACATTGGTGCCGCCATGGCCCCCAGCAGCCTCCCTCGGCCAAATGGATCAGGTAGGCTGTGGAGGGGGATACGGGGACATTGTCACACCCCCCCCCCCCCCCGGTGGCAACTTGAAGCAGGATCCCAGCTCTGTGAGCTCCATGTGCTTCTTCCCCTGGCGCCAGTATAGGTGATACCTGGCAAAGTCACTGGTGTCAAATGGTGTCCCCAAAGGCCCCCCAATGTTCTCGACATCCCCAGCACCCCCAGATGTCCCCACGTGTCCCCGTGGGGTTGGTGGCCTCCATGTCCCCAGTGTACCCCCCAGGTGGTCATGGCTCTGGTGACCCCTATGTCCCACCCCGATGACCCCAGTGTCCCCATGTCCCTCAACATCCCTCCATGTCCCCCCAGCTCCCCCCATGTCCGCTCATGTCTCCCATGTCCTTCCATGTCCCCCATGTTCCCCCAAGTCCCTAAAAGTTCACCTTGTCCCCCCATGTGCCTCCACATGCCCCCATGTCCCCCCAGATCCTTCCATGTCCCTCCATGTCCCACCATATCCCATGTCCCCCGATTTCCATCCATGTCCCCCCCAATTCCATGTCCCCCATGTCCCTCCATGTCCTGCTACGTCCCCCCATGTTCCCCCACATCCCCCAAGTCCTCCCATGTCCCTCCATATCGCCCATGTCCCTCCACATCCCCCCATGTCCCCCCATGTCCCTCCATATGCCTCCATGTTCCCCATGTCCCCCCAGATCCTGCCACGTCCCCCATGTCCCCCTATGTCCCTCTATGTTCCCCATTTCCCCTGATGTTCCTCCATGTCCCTCATGTCCATGAATGTCCCTCCATGCCCCCCATGTCCCCCATGTACCCCAATGACCCCCATGTCTCCCCATGTCCCTCCATGTTCCCCTTCCCCCCCCATGTCCCTCCAACTCCCCTCATGTCCCTCCATGTCCCTCCATGTCCCTCATGTCCACAAATGTCCCTCCAGGTCCCCCCATGTTGCCCCATTTGTCCGCATGTCCCTCCATATCCCTCCATGGCCCCCATGGCCCCCATGTCCCTCCATGTTCCCCTTGTCCCCCCATGTCCCTCCACATACCCCCATGTCCCGCCACGTCCCTCCAGATCCTGCCAGGTCTGCCATGTTCCTCCATATATCCTCATATCCCCCCATGTCCCCCATGTCCCCCCATGTTCCGCCATGTCCCCCATAACCCCCATGTCACTCCATGTCTCTCATGTCCCTGAATGTCCCTCCAGGTCTCCCCATGTCCCCCCATTTCCCTGCCACATCGCTCCATGTCCCTCCATGTCCCCCATGCCCCTCTACATCCCCCCTATGTCCCTCCATGTCTCCCATGTCCTTGAATGTCCCTCCGGGTCCCCCCCATGTCCCCCCATTTCCCTGCATGTCCCTCCATGTCTCTCCATGTCCCCCATGTCCCTGCATGTCCTCCCATGTGCCCCATGTCCCTCCATATTCCATGTCCCCCCATGTCCCTCCACATCCCACTATGTCCCCCATGTATGTCCATGCCCCCCCCCATATCCCCCCATGCCCCTCCATGTTCTTCTATGTTCCTCTTCTCCCGTCATGTCCCCCCAGATCCCTCCATGTCCTTCCGTATCTCCCCATGTCCCTCCATGACCCCCATGCCACCCATTTTCATCCATGTCCCCCCACATCCCCCTATGTCCCCCCATGTCCCTCCAGATCCTGCCACATCCTCCATGTCCCTCCAGGTCCCCTCAATGTCCTCTATGTCCCTCCATGTCCCCCCATGTCCCTCCATGTCCCTCCACTTCCCCCCATGCCGCCATGTCCCTCCATATCTGTCCATGTCCACCCATATACCTCATGTCCCTCCGTGTTCCTCTTGTCCACTCATGTGCCCCCAGGTCCCTCCATGTTCCCCTTTCCCCTCGTGTTCTCACATGTCTCTCCATGTTCTCCATGTCCCGCCATATCCCCCCATGTCCCCTATGGCCCCCATGTCACTCCATGCCCCCTACGTCCTGCATCTCCCTCCATTTTTCTCCATGTCCCCCCATGTCTCTCCATGTCGCCCATATCCCCCATGTCTCTCCATGTCCCCCGTGTCCCTTCATGTCCCTCTACGTCCTCCATTTCCTCCATGTCCCGCCATGTCCCTCAGGTACCTCCATGTTCCCCCATGTCCTCCCAGGTTCCTCCATGTCCCCCATGTCCCCCCATGTCCCTCCACATTCAGCCATGTCCCCTCATGTCCCCCCATGTCCCCCCATGTCTCCCAAGGTCCCTCAATATCCCCCATGTTCCTCCATGTCCTTCCATATCCCCTATGTCTCACTATGTCCCCCATGACCCCTATATCCCTCCATGGCCCCCATGGCCCCCCCATGTCCCTCTACATCACCCCATGTCCCCCCACATCCCCCCATGGTCCCCCATGTCTCCTATGTCCACAATGTCCCTACCTCTCCCCCATGTCCCTCATGTTCTCCATGTGCACTCATGTCCCCTATTTCCTTCCATGGCCCCCCCATGCCCACCCATGACTCT
Organism: Struthio camelus; assembly: GCF_040807025.1. NCBI lineage: Eukaryota > Metazoa > Chordata > Aves > Struthioniformes > Struthionidae > Struthio > Struthio camelus. Next base: position 89,651 of record NC_090981.1, read on the forward strand.
CAATGTCCCCTCATGTCCCTTCAGGTCTCCCTATGTCCCCACATGTCCCCCATTTCTGCCCATGTCCTTCCACATCCCTCCATATCCCCCCAAGTTCGCCATCTCCCTCCATGTCCCCCCCCATGTCTCTCCATGTCCCCCATGTCCCCTATGGCCTCCATGTCCCTCCACGTCCCCCATGTGTCACATCTCCCTCCATGTCCCCCACGTGTCACATCTCCCTCCATGTCCCTCCATGTCTCTCCATGTCCCTCCATGTCCCCCCACATCCCTCCATGTCCTCCCATGACCCTCAGTCCCCTATGTCTCCCCATTTGCCCGATGTCACTCCATGTCCCCCATGTCCCTCATGTCACCCCATGTTCTCACATGTCCTTCCACATCCCCCCATGTCCCCCCATGTCCCTCCGTGTTCCCCTTGTCCACTCATGTGCCCCCCTAGGTCCCTCCATTTTCCCCTTGTCTCCCCATGTTCTCACATGTCTCTACACGTCCCCTATGTCCCCTATGGCCTCCATGTCCCTCCACGTCTCCCACGTGTCACATCTCCCTCCATGTCTCTCCATGTCCCTCCACGTTCCTCCATGTCCCTCCATGTCCCCCCCATGTGCCCCATGTCCTTCCATGTCTCTCCATGTCCCTCCACGCCCCCCATGTCCTCCCATGTCCCTCAATATCCCCTATGTCCCCCGATGTGCCCTCATGTCCCTCCATGTCCCCCATGTCCCTCCATGTCCCCCATGTCCCCCATTTCTCCCATGTCCCACCATGTCCCCTATGTCCCACCATGTTCCTCCAAGTCCCTTGTTTCCCTCCATGTCCGTCCATGTCTCCAATGTCCCCCATGTCCTATGTTCCCCTGTCCCGTCAAATCCTCCATGTCCCCTCATGTCCCCCCATGTCCCCTCATATCCCTCCATGTTCCCTTTGTCCCCTCCGTGTTCCTCCATGCCCGTGTGCCACATAGTCCCCCATTTTCCCCCCATGTCCCTTCATGGCCCTCCATGTCCATCCATGCTCCCCATGTCCCTCCATATCCCCCATGTCCCTCCATGTCCCTCTAGGTCCTGCTACGTCCGTCATGTCCCGCCAAATGCCCCATGTCCCCCCATGTTACCCTTATCCCTCCATGTCCCTCCCTCCCTCCAAGTCCCTCCACGTCCTCCCATGTCCTCCCATGTCCCTCAATAGCCTCTATGTCCCCCGATGTGCCCACATGTCCCTCCATGTCCCCCCACGTCCATCATGTCCCTCCACATCTCCCATGTCCCCCCCAGGTCCCTCCACGTCCCTCCATGTCCTTCAATTTCCTCCATGTTCCCTCATCTCTCCCCATGTCGCTCATGGCCTCCATGTCCCTCCATGTCTGCCATGTCCTCCAAAGTCCCCCATCTCCCTCCATGACCCTCCCTAGCCCCCCATGACTCCCACATCCCTCCACGTCCTTCCCATGACTTCCCATGTCCCTCCATATCCATCCATGTCCCCCATGTCCCCCCATGTCCCTCCACATCTCGCCATGTCTTCGAATGTACCTCAATGTCCCCTATGTTCCCCCAAGTCCCCCATCTCCCTCCATGACCCTCCATGTCCCCCCACGTCCCCCATGTCCCTGCATGTTCCCCTTACCTCCCATGTCCCCCCATATCCTTCCACATCCCCCCATGTCCCTCCATGTGCCCCCATGTCCCTGCGTGTCCCCCATGTCCCTCAATGTCCCTCCATGTGCCCCCATGTCCCTGCATGTCCCCCATGTCCCTCAATGTCCCTCCCATGTCCCCCATATTCCTCCATGTCCCCCCATGTCTCTTATGTCCCCCATCACCCTCCATGTCGCTCCATGCTCCCCCCATGTTCCTCACTGTCCCTCCATAGCCGCCATGTCCCTCTATGTTCCTCCATGTTCCCCCAGGTCCCTCCATGTATCCCATGTCGCCCATTTCCCTCCACGTCCCTCCACGTCCCCCCACATCCCCCATGTTCCTCCCATGTCCCTCCAGGTCTTCCCATGCCCCCACATGTCTCCCATTTCTCCCCATGATCCCCCACGTCCCTCCATGTCCTCTCATGTCCATCCATGTCCCCTCATGTCCCACCATTTCCCTCTGTGTTCCCCTTGTCCCCCCATGTTCTCACATGTCCCTCCATCTCCCCCATGTCCCCCATCTCCCTCCATGTCCCCCATCTCTCTCCATGTCTCTCCATGTCCCCCATGTTCCCTAATGTCCCCCCATGTCCTCCATGTTGCCCCATCCCCCTCCATGTCCCTCCATTTCCCCCATGTCCCTTAATATCCCCTATGTCCCCCTATGTGCCCCCATGTCCCACAATGTCTCTCATGCAATTCCATGTTCCTCCATGTTCCCCAAGTCCCTCCATGTCCTCCATGTTCCTCCACATCCCTTCATGTCCCCCCATGTCCCTCCAGGTCCTCCCATGTCTCCCTTGTGCCTGCATGTCCCCCATGTGCTCTCACGTCCTCCATGTGCCCTCATGTCCCCCATGTCCCTCCATGTCCCCCCAGGTCCCTCCATGTTCCTTCAGGGCTCCCATGTCCCTCCACATCCCTCCATGTCCCTTCATGTTCCTCCAGGTGTCTGCACATCCACCACGTCCCTCCATGTCCCCCCATGCCTCCCAAGTCCCTCAATGTCCCCCACGTTCCTCCACATCCCCCCATGTGCCTCCATATCCCTCCATGTCCTCTCATGTCTCCCTTGTGCCTGCACGTCCCCCATGTGCCCCCACTTTCCCCATGTGCCCTCATGTCCTCCATGTCTCCCCGCCATGTCCCTGCAAGTTCTCCATGTCCCTCCAGGTCCCTCCATGTTCCTTCAGGGCTCCCATGTCCCCTCATGACCCTAATGTCCCTCGACATCCCCCCCATGTCCCTTCATGTCCTTCCAGGTGTCTCCACGTCCACCACATTCCTCCATGTCCTCTCATATCCCACCCTGTCCCTCCATGTTCCCCCATGCCTCCCAAGGTCCCTCAATGTCCCTCATGTCCCTCCATGTCCCCCATGACCCCCATCTCCCTCCATGTTCCCCCAATTTCCATCCATGCCCCCTCATGTCCCTTCATGGCCCCCCATGTCCCCCAGTGTCCCCTATGTCCCCTCATGTGCCCTCATGTCCCTCCACGTCTCCCAGTGCACTCCCATGTCCCATGTCCTCCATGTCCTGCCATGTCCCTCCACGTCCCCCCACATCCCCCATTTCCTTCTACGTCCCCCCCATGTCCCTCCATGTTCCCCATCTCCCCCATGTTCCTCTATGTCTCTCCATGTTGCCTCATGTCCCTCCACGCCCCCCCGCCATGTCCTCCCATGTCCCCCATGCCCCTCCATGTCCCCCGCTTCCCTCCATTTCCCTCAATATCCTCCATGTCCCCCTATGTCAGACTCCATGGCCAGCGAATAATCCAAACTGGGATTACAATAATATAGAGGCCAGAGTCACTTGCTGGACAGCACTCCGGAACTTAGTAGAAGCTGTTAGAGCATGTAGTGAATTAAGAGTGAACTGGACTAAAGTGCAGGAATGTAGATAGAGACTAGATGAACATCCTAGTGATTTTTGGGAACGACTGCGTCAAGCTTTGTTAAAATATGGGGGAATGACTTTACAGAATTTTAACAACACGCTAGCAATCAGTGTCTTTATAGAACAAGCAGCTCCAGCTATATGGAAATACTTTAAGGAGCATATGCCAGGATGACAAGGAGAGACTTTGCAAAGGATTTTGAGTGTAGCAGTGTTTGTTTATGTCAGATGAGAGGAGAATCAGAAAGTGAAACAAGCTAGGGAACTGAAAAGGGAAAAGCAATACGAGGCTAATCTCTTAGCAACAGCTTTAGCACAGAATTTGCAAGTCAGGGAAAGAAGTAGAGGAAGAAGTAGAGACAGAAGAGGAATAAGTCTGAGCCCAGGGTGAGGACAAGAAGGCGGTAGGAGAGGAAGGGGAGAAAGTAAGGAACCAAAATGTTATTACTGTGGAAATTTAGGACATATGCAGAAAGAATGTCCCCTTCACCCAAGAAGGTCTCCAGGAGTAAGGAACTTACAGGAAAACAGATCAGCTTGGAAGGGTGGATGACATTTACAATGACTAGAAATGGGGGAATTCGAAAACTGAGGAGATAGATAGATAGAAACGTTTGGAACGCTTGGTGGGTAAAGTGGAAGGACAGGAGATCGAATTCCTGGTAGACACCGGAGCCACCTTATCTCTTCTAAATTTTGTCCCAAAGGGAGCAAAGACTGAAGATAAAGTTTTAATACATGAGGTTACAGGACAAGGGGAACGATGCCTCAGTAAGCCACTATTGTTGACAATTGGAAACAAAAGTGTGTGGGGAAGATTCCTGTTACCCGAGAGCTCCCTCGTGTGTCTATTAGGGAGAGCTCTCCTGCAAGCCTTAGACGTAGAACTACACCTATCCCCCGAGGGAATGGATTTGATAATCATGGGGGCAAGTGTAGTTTCTGAAAGTCTGGGTACTGAATTAGAAATACCAGAAGCATTAAAATTCGTACCAGAGAGTGTGCAGTAGAACTAGTACTGATGTGGGACTGCTAGTCTCAGCCCAACCAGTGAATATAAAAACAAAGGGAGGAACTCCTCCAGCTGTGAAGCACTATCCAATTCCCCAAGCAGCCAAGAAAAGTATAGAAAACCAGATAGATCAATACTTAGCTCAAGGGATTTTAAAACTATGTGTATCCCCATATAACACCTCCATCCTCCCTGTAAAGAAAAATAGGCTTGACCAGGATGGGGATCCAGAATATTGTTTTGTACAAGATTTGAGAGTAATTAATCAGCATGTTATTGCTCCACACTCAGTAGTACCTGAGCCTTCCACTATACTTCTTCAGATACCCCATTGGGCAAAATGCTTCACTGCAATTGATTTAACTGCGGCTTTCTTCAGCAGTCCGATAGATGAGGAAAGTCAATCTCTGTTCGCTTTTACATGGAAAGGACAGCAAATGACATGGATACGTCTCCCACAGGAGTTTACAGGGGCCCCAACTATTTTTTCGCGAATATTAAAGGAAGACCTGAAAGATATAGAATTGCCAGGTGAATTGGCTCTAATACAATATGTAGACGATTTACTGATAGCAAGTAAAAATGAGAATACTTGCTTGAAATATACTGTACACTTGTGTATTGCTTTAGCAGAGAAAGGTCACCAAGCTTCTCCATCCAAACTCGAGCTGTGTCAGAAGGAGGTGAAATATTTGGGATTTATTCTGAAAGAGGGGCAGCAGAAGATAGACCCAGGGAGAATAGAAGTCGTAGTGAAGCTCCCTTGCCCTATCATGAAGAAACAGTTATGGGGATTTCTAGGCGTAGTAGGGTTTTGTCGACTGTGGATACTGGGATTAGGGGAATTAACCAAACCTCTAACAGAAACTACGAAAAATTGAGAGATGGAGCCCATTGCATGGGACCCTGAGTGAGAGAAAGCTTTCAGAGTGATAAAAGGGGCCTTAGTCTCTGCTCCAGCTCTTGGACTCCTGGACTATACAAAGCCTTTTAATTTGTATGTACACGAACGGAAGGAAGTAGCTAGTGGAGTATTAACACAGAAATTAGGCCCCCCACCAAAGGCCAGTAGCATACTATTCTGTACAGCTAGATCTGGTTGCAGCAGGAGCACCTGCATGCATTAATTTGATAGCAGGGGCCACAACAATACTAGAGAAAAGTCACCCCTTATACTAGGGCATCCTGTCACAAGCCATGTACCACATGAAGTAGAAATACCGTTGAGACATAATGCAACTCAAGTGTTAACCCCACAGCGGGCACATAGGTATGAACTAATTCTTTTAACAGCAGATAATGCAGTCTTAAAAAGGTGTAATACGTTGAATCCTGCAACTTTGCTACCGTTACCTGATGATGGGGAAGAACACCACCAGTGTGAACAGGTGATGCATACTTCAAGCAAGCCCAAAGCGGTTTTAACTGATGTTCATTTACAGAATCCAGACTTGATCCTGTTTGTAGATGGTTCATCCTATTACCTACGTGGACGACGGCGGACTGGCTATGCTGTGGTCAGCCAAGGGCAAGTAATAGAAGCTGAACCGCTTCCGGTAAGGATGAACGCACAAGGGGCTGAATTAATAGCCGTGACACATGCAGTTCGCCTAGCGAAAGGGAAGTGAGTCAACATTTATACAGACTCTCCATATGCCTTTGGAGTATATCACGTGGTAGGAATGCTGTGGAAGGAACGAGGATTCCTCACATCGTCAGGGAAAAGTGTGTCAAACGGGGGAGAAATATGTGATTTATTAGAATCAATCCAACTTCCAAAGGAAACTGCCGTAATACATTGCCTGGCCCATACCAAAGACACCACAGGGATCAGTAAGGGAAATGCCCTAGCAGATGCAGCAGCAAAGGCAGTGGCACGCCAGCCACTAAAAGAGTGTATGGTTGCAATTTCAAGAACTGAACAGATTGAATGGCCTAACTTGGAAGACCCGAAAACTATGTACGAAAAAGACTGTTCGCTAGAAGAGAAAAAACAACGGGAAAAGTGGGAAGTGAAACAAAATGAAGAAGGAATATGGACAATTGGCAGAAAACCGATTTTGCCAAAGAAATACTTAATCACTGTAACTAGGTGGTTTCATGATAAGGCTCATGGGGGAGCGGAGGCAGTAGCTAACCAGGTGCAGCAAGTGTGGGCAGCTCCAGGAATTTATGCAGCTACCAAAAGAATAGTTAGTAGCTGCTCAACATGTCAGAAGTTCTCATGCACCAAGCCAAACCAGGAATTAGGGGGATGATCATGGGCTTATTTCCCTTTTCAACAATTACAAATAGACTATGCTGATATGCTGCCAGTCTGTGGTTACAAACACTTATTAGTGGTAGTGGACCAATTATCAGGATGGGTAGAAGCTTTTCCAACAAGAAAGGCAGATGCAAGAGGAGTAGTAAAAGTCCTACTAAAAGAAATTATACTGAGATATAGAGTGCCCAAATCAATTGAATCAGACAGAGGCCCTCATTTTATGGCAGGAATAATCAAACAATTGCATAAGTCTTTAGGAATAGAGAGAAAATTACACACTCCTTATCATCCTCAATCCTCAGGACAGGTAGAAAGGATGAATAGGACTTTGAAAGAAAAATTAGCAAAAATCTGTGTACATATGAGGCTAAAATGGCCAGAAGCCCTAAACTTAGCTCTATGGGATATTCAGAATACTCCGAAAGAGCCCATAGGGTTAACACCTGCAGAAATTATTTTTGGGAGACATTTAACTATACCAGGAACCTATATCCCAGCCAAGACCAGACTATTGGATGGAGATGAACAGTTAACTCAGGATGCACTGGGCATGCAAAAAGGGTTTGAAGCCACTTGAAAGCAAGTCCAATGGTACCAACACACTCCCTCTGAAATCCAGATACATGATATATGGCCCAGGGATGAAGTTCTGATTAAGGCATACTCGAGAAAATCAAAATTAGAACCTAAATGGGAAGATCCTTATACTGTGCTATAATTATACTCTTATTTCGCTGTTAAAGTTGCAGGTAAAGAAAACTGGATACACCATTCACATGTCAAGCGGGTCGTGAACAATCATCTACCAAATAAGTAATCCATCCCATGAGATGGCTGTGCATACTGCTTACGCGCTGATGATGTTGCTTACCTTGACCCATTATGGGGAATCAACAAATTGGCCATGGTCTCATGCTCATACTGAATATATGGGATTATAATATGGGATTAGATTCCAGTGTAAGCCAACAAGCCAATAAAGGCCTAAAACTATCAACTGTGGTTATGCATGGGGCAGAGGTTTACTCAGAAAATGAATGGAGCTGGGATAGTACAAATGGACTTCCCCAACTATTAGGGAAAGTTGGACAGGAGATCAAAATGGGGTGCCAGGTAATAAATGGATCTACCCATGGATGGGTAACTCAAATTTCAACAACCGAAGTACAGACAAACACCAAACAGAAAAAGAACTGTGCCACCGAAAAATTAGACTGTTGGTACAATTTTACTCTAGTCCAACCAGTTTTTGTAGTTTGCCTCTGGGCACATAGCAGTGTAGGGCTAATGTTTAAATTCAAAATAGGCATTACTGAACCTAGTACAACAACAGCAGTAACCCTAGCTACAACTTTTCCTCCCAAAACAAGTATTCCAATTATCACGTAAGATAAGAGGACATCGTCCTCTCAAATTTCTGAAATTGGACCCTATGCAATTAAAAATGTGGGCCAACAACAAGTGTTATTTAATCCATCATGGTCTCTTAAACAAGTAGAACTAGTAATGCAAATTAATATCTCCACAATTAAACCAAATTGCTCACCATTTCTAAGTACCTCCTACGTGGAATGGTCAGCATGGTTGCATGAGCAAATCTTCACCTCTCCAAAACGAACAGAGAGATGTGACCAGTATCATAGGAACAGGATTGGGAGTCTAACCAATGGCTCTTATCTGGTATATTGCTGCAATGGGAAAAAATTAATGAAGAAGACACCAATTAATTGTAGATGCACTCAGTATAATACAGGACAATTATGGATGCAGGCTATGGTAGCAGCAATTATAAGAGAGGGTGAAGAGGGCACACTATCAATTGAAAGATAATTTGGAATAATGCGACAAAATTCGAAGAAGAGTTCCAATCTTGGTGGTATTTGGTCAATTTTACTTATGACCCTATCAATCAGTAATAAAGCCACAGCTTTTGTTCTAACAATATGCGATGCTTCGGTATATACTATATACCCTATCATTGTGCTGGGGTTGAATCACAATGGAACTATACTCTATCCGATAGAACATAGAGCGTGGACCCTAAAAAATGGAAATAAATGGCAAATGGTCGATGTTAACACATGCATCATGCGAGAACAACAGGGATTTATCTGGGAAAGTAATACTATCAAGGCCCAGGACAATTGTCTTGATACTGAACAAAAAGTCTGTCATTTTGAAATACATCCTGATGAAACTCCTGAAACTGTACTTGTATATCTTGGAAAAGGATGTGTTTGTACGAGAACCCTCTGTGATTTTATATCTGTAGATAACATTAATTTAAGTGCAAGTAATCACTCAAATATTTGTATCTGTAACTTTACTGAAATCCTAGAATGCGACTTTAATTACTCAGTTCCTGTTACATCTCAGCAGCTGTTGCAGTCCAATTACACACAAATTCAAAATCTATTGCCTACCCCTATCAGAATGAATCCCACTTTAGTGAGAAAATTGCTGCAACATGACAATTTATACCAATTGCTGAAATGCATCCACGATAACGGGAGAAAAACTTTAATTACCGTTTATCATGATGCAGAAGAAGTACATCGAGTTTTAGAAAGAGTAAGGAAGGATGGAGAACATCAATGGTGGGAAACCCTTCTGGGATGGTCACCAACAGTGACAGGAATTTTTAATCACATACTCCACCCAATCATAATCTTATTAGCCCTAACACTGCTGTGCTTGGTACTTGTCATCATCTTATATGTAAGAGTATGGTACCTGATAAAACAATTAATTGAAGTAGAAGTGTTTAAATCATATAAATTGATACGCTAGAACATTGCCTGATTAGCAGAACCGTATAACACATAGACGATAGCTTATTGATTTTTGCATAACTTAACTTTATTATAACTTAGTATATATAAATATTGTACTCAAGTTTAATCACTCATACATATGAGCATTCCTGTTAGATATAAAAACAAAGGGAGGACTGTTAGAGAAGGGAATTGTAGTCAACTTAGCTTCTGCTTAGCATAAGTCTGACTCTTGCTCAGCATAAGTGCCTAAAGTAGGTGAAGCCTGCAGGCCGTGGAACTGAACTGTAACCTGAAGAACATTGCTGACGATGCAACTGCAATATCAGCTAGAACCAGCCCTCAAGGATACAGAACAGAGTGACCAGAATGAACAGAGGTAACACTGACCTTCGAATAAGATAAGGTACTGTGGAGCAAGAACATAGCAACCACCTAGCAACCGACCCGGGATGTAGACGTGAACCAATCAGAGGGAAAGAGACCACCGGCTCAGTAAAGAAGATTGGAAGAGACTTTCACTGGCAGGCAGGGAAATAAGACTGTAAAGAGCGTAATTACTTAAGAATTCTTTTGTTTGGGGTCCCTTCCCAGAGGCACCCAGTTCGAGTTGTTACTCTGTCGTACTGTCATTTAATTAAATAATTAATTTTGCTGTTGTACATGCGTGAGACTGCGCCTCAGAAATCTAGGGTTGAACTGTTTCTACAACATTCCCCATGTCCCCCATGACCACTCATGTCCTCCATGCTCACCCATGCCCCTCCATGATCCCCTTGTCTCCCCATGTCCCCCATGACACCTCATGTTCCCCATGTCCCTCCATGTCTCCCATGTCCCATATCCTCCATGTCCCTCATTTTTCCCCATGTCCTCCATGTCCCCCATTTTCCTCCATGATCCTCATGTCCCTCCATGTCTCCCATGTACCCCATTTCCCTCCAGGTTCCTCTATGTCCTCCCATGTCCCTCCAAGTTCCCCTTGTCCTCCCATGTCCCTCATGTCCCTCCACGTCCCCCCATATCCACCCATGTCCTCTCATGTCCCTCCAGGTGCCTCGATGTCCCCCATGTCTCTTCATGCTCCCCTTGTCCCCCCCTGTCTCCCCAGGCCCCACCATGTCCCCCCCATGGCCTTCATGCCCCTCCATGTTCCCCAAGTCCCCCTATATTCCATCTCCCTCCATGTCCCCCATGGCCATCCAGCGTCCCCCATGTCCCCCCATGACCCCTCATGTCCTTCCATGTTGCTCCATGTCCCCCATGTCCCTCCACATCCCCTCACGTTCCTCCAGGTCCCCCCTGTCCCTCAAGTCTCCCAATATCCCCAATGCCCCCCCATGGCCCTCCGCATCCCACCATGTCCCTCCAGGTCCCCCCAGCTTCCCTCATGTTCCTTTAAGTGCTCCATGTCCCTCCATGTTCCCCTTGTCCCCCCCATTTTCCTCCATGTCTCTCCACATTCCCCCATGTTCCCCCATGTCCCTCCACGTCCCCCCCAAGTCTCATGTCCCCCATGCCCCTCCATGTCTCCCCATGTCCCCACAGCTTTACCCATGTCCCTCCATGTTCCCCTTGTCCCCCCCCAGGTCCCCCATGTCCCTCCACGTCCCCCCATATCTGCCCATGTCCCCTCATGTCCCTCCACATCCTCCATGTGCCTTAAGGTTCCCCTTGTTCTCCCATATCCCCCCATGGCCTTCATGTTCCTCCATGTCCCCCATCTCCCTCCATGTCTTTCCATTTCCCTCCATGACCTCCCATGTTCCACCACGTCCCTCCACATCCCCCCATGTCCCTCAAGGTGCCTCCACTTCCTCCATGACCCTCCAAGTCCCTTCATATCCCCCATGTCCCCCTATGTCCCTCCATGTTTCCCTTGTCCCACCATGTCCCTCAATCACAGAATCACAGAATGGTTGAGGTTGGAAGGGACATCTGGGGATCATCTAGTCCAACCTCCCTGCTCAAGCAGGGTCCTCTAGAGCATATTTCCCAGGATTGCGTCCAGGCGGGTTTTGAATATCTACATCGAAGCAGACTCCACAACCTCTCTGGGCAACCTGTTCCAGAGCTCCATCACCCTCACAGGAAAGAAGTTTCTCCTCATGTTCAGATGGAACTTCCCGTGTTTCAGTTTGTGCCCGTTGCCTCTTCTCCTGTCACTTGGCACCAGTGAGAAGAGTCTGGCCCCATCCTCTTGACAACCCCCCTTCAGATACTTGTACATATTGATCAGATCCCCCCTCAGTCTTCTCTTCTCCAGGCTAAACAGGCCCAGCTCCCTCAGCCTTGCCTCATATGAGAGATGCTCCAGTCCCCTCATCATCTTGGTAGCCCTCCGCTGGACTCTCTCCAGGAGTGCCATGTCTCTCTTGTACTGGGGAGCCCAGCACTGGACACAGGACTCCAGGTGAGGCCTCACCAGGGCTGAGTAGAGGGGCAGGATCACCTCCCTCGACCTGCTGGCAACACTCTGCCTAATGCAGCCCAGGAGACCATTGGCCTTCTTGGCCAAAAGGGCACATTGCTGGCCCATGGTCAACTTGTTGTCCACCAGGACTCCCAGGTCCTTCTGCAGAGCTGCTTTCCAGCAGGTCAACCCCCAGCCTGTACTGGTGCATGGGATTATTCCTCCCCAGGTGCAGGACCCTGCACTTGCCTTTGTGGAACTTCAGGAGGTTCCTCTCCACCCATCTCTCCAGCCTGTCCAGGTCCCTCTGAATGGCAGCACAGTCTTCTGGTGTGTCAGCCACTCCTCCCAGTTGAGTATCATCAGCAAACTTGCTGAGGGTGCACTCTGTCCCTTCCTCCAGGTCATGGATGAATATGTTGAACAGGCTTGGACCCAGTACTGACCCCTGGGGGACACCACTAGCTACAGGCCTCCAACTAGACTCTGTGCCACTGACCACAACCCTCTGAGCTCGGCCATCCAGCCAGTTCTCAAGCCACCTCACCGTCCACTCATCCAGCCCACACTTCCTGAGCTTACCTATGAGGATGTGATGGGAGAGTGTCAGAAGCCTTGATCAAGTCCAGGGAGACAACATCCATTGCTCTGCCCTCATCTACCCAGCCAGTCATTCCATCATAGAAGGCCTCTCCTGTTCTCCAGGACCTTTCAAAGATGATGGAGAGTGGCCTGGCAATAACATCCACCAGCTCCCTCAGCACTCGTGGGTGCATCCCATCAGGGCCCATGGATTTGTGGATGTCGAGTTTGCCCAAATGATCTCTAACCCAATCCTCCTCGACCAAGGGAGAGTCTTCTTTTCTCCAGCCTTCCTCTTTTGTCCCCAGGGTCTGGAATTCCTGAGGGCTGGCCTTAGCAGTAAAGACTGAAGCAAAGGCAGCATTCAGCAACTCTGCCTTCTCTGTATCCTTTGCCACCAGGGCACCCGCCCCATTCAGCAGCGGGCCCACATTTCCCCTAGTCTTCCTTGTGCTAATGATGTATTTGAAGAAGCCCTTCTTGTTGTCCTTGACATCCCTTGCCAGATTTAATTCCAAATGGGCCTTGGCCTTCCTTGTCGCATCCCTGCATACTGTGACAACGTCCCAGTATTCCTCCCAAGTGGCCTGTCCCCTTTTCCACATTCTGTAGACTTCCTTCTTCTGCTGGAGTTTTGCCAGGAGTTCCTTGCTCATCCATGCAGGTCTCGTGTCCACTTTGCTGGACTTCTTACTCAGAGGGATGCACTGCTCTTGAGCCTGGAGGCTCAAGACCTCTTAGGTCTTTTTGACCTCTTAGGACCCTGTAGTTCCCTTAGAAACCACCTGCAGGTCTTGATTGTACCCGAGTCCTGTGTTGGCTCTCCAGTGCCCTTAGCACCCCTTCAGGCTGTTCTGGTCCTCCCTTTGGCCTTTTATTTTGCCCAACAGACCTCTGTTGGCCCTCTAGTCCCTTCAGAACCCCTCCTAGGATGCTTGTCGTGCCCCAGAGCTGTCTTCTAGCCCCTCCCCCCCAGCCCCTAGAGGAGCTGTCTTGTCTCCTCAGAATCCCTCTTCAGGACTTCCTTCTTCTCCATAGTCATTTTTTGGCCACATGGACCCCTTAGCACCCCTCTAGTGCACTCAGAACCCCTTCTGAAGCCTTTGTTCAGCCCCAGAGCCCTGTGCTGGCCTTCTAGTCCTTATTGTTCCTCTCTTGTCCCCTCAGAAGCCATCCTGAGGTCTTCTTGGACAAGTTCTCAATTCAGAGATACAAAGATAGCATTCTCCTGGGGAACTAGTTGTTCTACCCACAGACTTCTTTTTCTAGTCATTCTGGGCACCATACAAGAAATATTCCTCTAAGGGAATACTCATATTACAGAAGAGGGTTTGTTCCAGGAGTTTATTTTGATATCTTAGTTTGTTCTACAGGATATACTGCCCTGCCAGAACAGCTGTATTGTAATGTAGTCCTGAACCAATTAGAGTACTGTGATATAGCATTCCCTTTCTAGGCTATATAGAATGTTATAGCTTTCTTTCTAATCATAACCAGAATAGATTCCTAGCTTTTAACGCAAAAACTTGTGCTAGCTAAAGTAAAAAGAAGCTTAATAACATACCTCCTGATATTATGAATGGAACATTTGAAGTCCTAGTAACAAAACAGATGCTCTATTTCATAGAAGAGATCTCTCTATCCTTTCTGTGCTCTCCATTCTAGACATTGAGTGGAAGACGAGAATTTGCTTTTGCCTAGCCCTATGTATTTATGGCTGCCATTGGTTTGCCCCTCCCCTCCGAAGAGCTTGTGGGTAGGGAAGTGGGTGGAGCCGAGGGTTACATGAACTGGAGGTCACTCCTCCTCTTCCCCTCCATGTTCATTCTGATTTGTCCTCCTGTAGGAGTAGGGCTCTAGAATTGCTTTGGCAAGTAACAGCATTTGAGGAAGTCAAACTACCCAGGAAAACTTATTCTTATGCTCAGAGAAGCAAAGGCTGTTTATGAACATAAGGCTTTTGGTCAGCTCAAGCTGGTGTTGTGAGCATGACTGAAAGCTGTTTGTTGTAGGCAGGTTTTTCTTGGATAGTATCTTAGTGTAGGGTGTTCAGGGGTGGAAGAGGGCTCCTGAGTGTCCAGTTATATCTGTTGTTAACTTGCTTTTATTTTCTGGTCTTTCTGTGTTTATTGTGGAAGAGACCCAGCTTCATCACTGGGCTCTTCCAAGATGATGAGTTGGGGAACTGTTTGTTCCTCTCCAGGACTGCAGAAAAGAGGAGATAGCAGGGGTTCTGGGGAAATATTTATTTTTGCTTTTGTACCCTAGGTGTTTTTTTGCAGTAGTGTGTCTAGTAATTAGGGTGTGTGTTGCTCTCATCAGGGTTCAGGCAGTCTAGGCTGGTGTCTGGCTCACTTGCTGGATGTTTTACTGCTCTTCAAAAATATTGTCAACCTTGTTCAGAAAGAAACTGTGTGGAGTTTCTGTAGTGTGTAGATTTGTGGAAGAGTGCAGACTTTATATGAAGAGGGAAGGAAGCATGCAGCCCTGGAAGCCAGGGTGGGGATCAGAAGAAGTGCCACAAAAGGGCAGGTAGGTTTCTGTGGGTTCAGGGGGCAGAGATATAAGAAAGGGGCCAGCAGGCAGGAGTGCACATTGGTTCCTGGTGGTTCAGGAAAGTCCAGCAATTTCTCCCCTCTCAGTGCTGAGGCTTGGACAGGAAAAGGAGGTGAGTTCATTAGTTCTGTGTAGGTTGTTTTTTGAGCCCTTGAGGCACATGGGCTTATTCAGAGTTGTGTTTGGTTTCCAACAAGGTGACTTCCTTTCTCATCATCCTGCAGTTGCAGGGAGGGAGGATGAAGTCATCTTCTGAAGTGCAGTGTGAACTACATAGCTTTCAATGTCTATATGGGTCAGTCGGCTGCATCTCACCAGTTGGAATGCATCTGGGTTGAGTGAGCTATGAGAGAATCTGGTACATGGTGGGAGTGGGATACACTTAATACTTTAAGGGTTTTCTTATTTGGCAGAGTTTCTTATCCCTAGGCAGACATTCTTATCAGCTTAACTGTGCAGGGAGGAGACAGTTGTCTGTCATGTACTGATGAAGTTTTTGCTACTTTTCCACAGTCAAGAATGTAACTCTGGAGAGGGGAGGGGTAGCCTGCAGTGCCGATTCACTCCCAGCATCAGACTGGATGGAGCATGTGGTGTTTTGAGGGTGTAGTTTTTATGGTAGGTTGTAATTTCTTTTGTTTTAGTGTCATTGCAGGTGGCAGCTCCTGCATCCGGAAAGAATCATGGCTCACGTCTGTTCAAATTGCTTTTTGAAGCATGTCCCTGATTGCTGTAACAACTCTGTGGATTAGGGTAAACATAGGAAATAGCTGCTGTGTGGGAGGCCCTGATCTGAATTCAGCATCATGTGGATAATGGTACTGTACAGCTGGGAATGCAGACAGCCCTGAGAGACTCTGGGATCAAGGATGAGTGTATGAGTCATGGGGCTGAGTTACTGCCAGAGACGTTTTTGGAAATGTTGGGGAGACTGTGGGGGGGGTTGAAATGGGAGGAGATGAGTGCTGATCACTGTGTTTTCCTATAGGAGGAGGTGTGCTATGGAAACATTACTACTTTGATGCAGCAATGGTGACAGTACCGGTCTTCTCTTTAGTTTTATTGGAGACTGAATGATGGAGCAGGGTACTGGAGCTTCATATTTTCTCTGCTTTTGTCTGCTATTACAGGTGCTAGAGTGAAGATCTGAATGTCAGCGGGTGGAGGCAAGTCCTTTGGAGGCTAAGGTGAAGCAGAAAAAAATTACTTGCTAACCTTGATTTTTGGCATGGCACATGGATACAGTATGAGGAGCACAAACGGGTGAAACGTGTTTCTGAGGGGTGACGAGGTGATAGCTCTGAGGCCGTAGGGGATGCCGCAAAGGCAGATGCGAGTGCAGCGTCCGAATTACCGGGTAAGAGAACAAGGAGGTGGGGTCAGACATGGCAGAGCAGTTTTCTTCTTCAGTAATCTGGTTTGGAGTGCTTGGCTGGCATTGCCTTTGGCTCCCATGCATCAAGCCTCTCCTTCAGAGAGAGATGGCTTGGTTGTCAAGTCATTGCAAACGAGGAAAATAATTTGTTGTATCTGCCTCTTTTTTCATCAAGTTCACTCTTGCAATTGTGTACTCATCTTACACATCAGTTTTTGCTTCAGTCAGCTTCCATCCCATCACTTTTGTGTACGTTCTTGCCCTGTGTTGTTTGCTCATAGTCACCTTTATGCACTTGTTTTTCAGCTTCTTGGTCTTGTGTCCTGTTTCTCTTGCTGCTCTTGTATCATAAAACTTTATATTGAGGTGTTCTGAGCCCTGCTGGTTCCATTCTCCTTTAAGCAGTTTTCATCCATAAAGGCAAAGTCTTTGTCATCATATTGGCCATGGTGGCTCTTCTGTTTGATCCATCCATATCTCTATTTGCACTTCTGGGCCAGAGTTCTTCCAGGGCTGTTGGTCTCCCTGTGTCTTTGAGCAGCATGGAAGCAATTGTAAGATTTGTATGCCGGTGGGTGCCGACAAGGTGGTAGAGGTGAGAGGAGGAGCTCAGAGCTTTATGGTGAGGCAGTGTGCTGTTGGGCTGTCTCTTGATGATGTCTTTTGCTTTACTTTTACAGGTCCTGTGTGGGTCTTTTCCAGGAATGACTGAGGATTTCAGGTGAGTGGATCTGTGTCAGATGTTGTAGGGCTGGTGTGCATTGCCTGGCAGAATAGTAACTTTGTATTGGTTTTTCCCAGTGCCGTGGAAAACTCTGCTCTGGTTTGGCAGGTGATGACAGTGGATGTGGCAGTAGCTTGGTAGGCATCCACAGGCTTTTGACTGGCCTGAGTGCTCAGCATTGCATCAATGAATCGGGTCTCCTCCTGCACTGCCCATGAAAAGGGCTGATGTGTTGTGCTGGATTTGCATTGTAGCTGTTTGTGGCTGGTCATCTTTGAGGTGATGCTTGAGGCCTTGTTGGCCACTCTTCTGCTTCATTGTGGCATGCTTTCAGGTTTTTCTTCCCTATGTGGCCATGGCCTTGGGTCTTGGTTTATCTGAGAGGTGAAGTAGAGCATAGAATGGGGCTGTTATATTGTTGGTGCTGTCCCCATTGCCCACGGTTTTTGTGGTTTTCCAGGTGCATGGCATGGCAGCCTGTAGCCTAGCAGCGGGGATGGGTGAGCGGAGCAGGTAAAGGTGTGGGAGCAAAGGGTTGGTGAGGATGGGCTGTGATTTTTCAGGCATCACCTCAAGGTGTGGTATTTTCTCTGGTTTTGCAGGCATTGCATGAAGTTGTGGAGTAGAGTGGAGAAGCTGCATGGCAAGAGGGAGCCTGAGCAGGTGAGCAGGACAGCTTGTTGATCAGAGCTTTATTGTGTGGTAGGGTGATGTTGGGCTGCCTCTTGGTGATGTCTCTTGCTTTGCTTTTTGAGGTGCTGTGTGGGCCTTTTCCAGGATGGCTGAGCAGAACAGTGTCAGTTGTTGTAAGGCTGATGAGTGCTGTTTGGCAGAACAATATCTTTGTTGTGTTGGTTTTCCCAGGTGCTGTGGGTGTCCCCCTGGCCACAGTGTCTGAGTTTGGAATAGTCGTGTTGCAGGTGAGCAGAGGGACCATGGTGTTTTGGAGGAGGGTGCTCTTGGGGAAGAGGCTGGAGCAGTCTGGCATGCAGGTGACTGCTTGCACTCTGGTTTGGCAGGTGATGAAGGTGAAGGTTCACAACTGAAGGAAGATCAGAGAGGCTGTGCCTGGCTCTTCAGGACAGACAGCGGTGCACAGCACTGCCCAAGCTAAGTGGAGGGGCCAAGGGTGTTGGTGTGTCTTGGGGGTGAATGCAACACTGACTGTCATGTGGAGGCCTCCTCAGAATGAGTGCTCTCTGTGAGGTAGAGGCAGTGGGGATGTGCTAGGCTGGGCAGCTCCAGCCTGTGGCCTGTGTCTGTGTTGTGTCCTGTGGTGTGTGTTGTAGCTGTCTTGTCTTTTGCTCAGGTCTTGATGTTGCTCTTGTCCTTTCTGCTCATGGAGCAAACTTTATAGTGCTAGCATGGTAGGCATCTGCAGGCTTTTGACTGGCCTGACTGCTCAGCATTGCAGGTCTCCTTCTGTGCCGCCTGCTAAAAGGGCCAATGTGTCATGCTGTATTTGCATCATAGCTGTCTTTTGCTGGTCATCTTTGCAGCGATTCTTGAGGGCTTGTTCTGCAGCATTGTGGTGTGCTTTCAGGATTTTCTTCCCTTTGTGGTTGTGGCTTTGGGTTTTTCTGGCCAGTCCCTTGTGCATAGATTGTCCCTGCTTTGCTGGCTCCTTTCTGTCATGGGTGGTGGTGTTTGACTTTCTCCTGGGCTTCTCCCAAGCATCTGAGCTGTGCAGTTGTGGTGTCGTAGGGCTTTCTGGCTGGTAGTGTCTTCTGTGTTGTGATTGTTCTTGTGTCCATTTGTGTGTCCATGTCTGTTGGGGGCTGGAGCTGCCTTGCCTGTCACTGTAGTAATGGTTGTGGCCATAGAAAGGTAATGTATCCATGGGACCTTTTGTGGATTTCGGAGTTAAGCTTTAAGGAAAAGCATACTACTATTGTTTATTTGTTTATTGATAGGAATGATCTTTTTGTGGGACTTATTCATGCTAGTACAGTGTTCCCTTTAAAAAGAATGGGATTAGGTGGTTAGGGATGAGGACTGGCTTTGGAAGTGAGTGGGTAGTTGTGTGGTTGTTGGGTAGGTTTGGTATTGAATGTGTCTCACCTTGTATGCATGTTTTTTTTCCAAGGTTGCAGTTAGTATTTATAATGTCTTTTTAAATTTTTTTTTCCAAAAAAAAAAAACAAACCATCCCACAGCTGGAGGATTTTTTTTCCTTTCCCCAGGCTGGATTTTTTTCCATAGTCCTGGTCACAGCAAGGCAATCACCAATATTGCCGCAGAGCTTTGGCTCAGGGCTGGGGTTTTCAAGGCAGGGTGGTTTTTGAAAGTGCTTAGTAACCCTATTACTGAGCGCAGTTCAAAAACCAGGTGGCATTTGCCTGTTAGTGCAGGAAGGTAGAGTATACGCTGCTGTATGTGAGTAGCAGTAGTGAGAATGTAGAGATGGATGCTGAAGAGCGAGCAGCTGATGTAGATGGTGGGCTGGTTTGCTATGTTTCTGGAGTTTTATAAGGTATTATGTAACTGAAATGTCTCTGTGCTTGTGCAGGTGCAGAAGCAGACTTCCTATAGCAGGGAGATGCGCATGCTTGTTTTGTGATGATTGAAGCTGAAGGCTTTGCTGATGATGCTGGAGTAAAGAGATGGTGGTGCAGTTTTTTGAGCAATAAAGATGATAGATGCTTGAGCTTATGTGTCCTTTCAAATAAAATGGTTGTGGTTTATTTCTGTCTTATTTCACGTAAATGCATCCCAAATTTTCTCTGTTCTTGATCCCCTTTCCCCTCTTGTTTCCTTGTTCTTACATAGTCTTTTTCCAAAAAACAAAAAATGAGAATTTTTCCTCATGGTATTTTTACTTACTACCATTTTTATTTTTTTCTCCTATCTCTATCATCTTTTTCTGTGCTTTGATTTTTCTCATTACTCAACCCCTCTTTCGTCACTGCCGCCCTCAGCATCTCTGCTGCCACTGCTGTCTGAAAGCCCACTGCAGTCTCAATGTCCCCCACCAACTCCTTCTCCTTCCTTTGCCTCTTCCCCTGCCTTTCCCCAGCCCTCTTTCTCCTTCTCCTTCATTTGACTCTCCTCCTCCTTCCCCCTGCCACTTCCTCTGGGCCTTTTGTTCTGGCCCTCTTCCTCCAGCCCTCTTCCTCCTCCTCCTTCCTTTGCCTCTTCCTCCTCCTTCCATTGCATCTTCCCCCTCCTTCCTCTAGGCATCTTTCTTCTTCTTCTTTTGCCTCTCCTCCTCCTTCCTCCATCCCTCTTTCCCTGGCCCTCTTCTTCCTTCCTTTGCATCTTCCCTCTCCTTTCCACGACCTTCTTCCTCCTTCTCATTCCTTTCCCTCTCCCCCTCCTTCCTCCAGCCCTTTACCTCCAGCCCTTTTGTTCTGGCACTCTTGCTCCGACCCTCTTCCTCTGGTCTTCTTCCTTCTCCTTCCTTTGCCTCTTCCTCTGGCCCTCTTCCTCCTTCTCCTTCCTTTGCCTCTCTTCCTCCAGCCCTATTTCCTCCTTCTCCTTCCTTTGCCTCTCCTCCTCCTTCCCCCAGCCCTCTATCCCCTTCTCCTTCCTTTGCCTCTTCCTCTGGCCCTCTTCCTCCTTCTCCTTCCTTTGCCTCTCTTCCTCCAGCCCTATTTCCTCCTTCTCCTTCCTTTGCCTCTCCCTCTCCTCCCTCTGGCCCTGTTCTCCCAGCTGTCTTTCTCCTTCTCCTTCCTTTGCCTCTCCCACTCCTTCCTACGTCCCTCTCTCCTCGGCCCTCTTCCTCCTTCTCCTTCCTTTGCCTCTTCTACTCCTTCCTCCAGTCCTCTTCCTCCAGCCATCATCCTCCTTCTCCTTCCTTTACCTCTCCCCCTCCTTCCTCTGGTCTTCTTCCTCCTTCTCCTTCCTTTGCCTCGTCTACTCCTTCCTCCAGTCCTCTTCCTCCAGCCATCTTCCTCCTTCTCCTTTACCTCTTCTACTCCTTCCTCCAGTCCTCTTCCTCCAGCCATCATCCTCCTTCTCCTTCCTTTACCTCTCCCCCTCCTTCCTCTGGTCTTCTTCCTCCTTCTCCTTCCTTTGCCTCTTCTACTCCTTACTCCAGTCCTCTTCCTCCAGCCATCTTCCTCCTTCTCCTTCCTTTACCTCTCCCCCTCCTTCCTCTGGTCTTCTTCCTCCTTCTCCTTCCTTTGCCTTTGCTCCAGCCCTCTTCCTCCGGCTCTCTTCCTCCTTCTTCCTTCCTTTGCCTCTCCTCCCGCTTCCTCCAGCTGTCTTCCTCCGGCCCTCTTCCTCCTTCTCCTTCCTTTCCCTCTCCTCGTCCTTCCTCCAGCCCTCTTACTCTGGCTCTCTTTTTCCTTCTCCTTCCTTTGCCTCTCCCCCTCCTTCATCCGGCCTTCTTCCCCCTTCTCCTTCCTTTGCCTCTTTCTCTGGCCCTCTTCCTCCTTCTCCTTCCTCTAGCCTTCTTCCCCCTGGCCCTCTTCCTCCTTCTCATTCCTTTGCCTCTTCCTCCAGCCCTCTTCCTCCGTTCCTCTTCCTCCTTCTCCTTCTTTTGTGTCTCCCTCTCCTTCCTCCGACCCTCTTCCTCCTCCTTCTTTGACTCTTCCTCCGACCCTCTTCCCCCTTCTCATTCCTTTGCCTCTTCCTCCAGCCCTCTTCCTCCGTTCCTCTTCCTCCTTCTCCTTCCTCCGCGTCTCCCTCTCCTTCCTCCGACCCTCTTCCTCCTCCTTCTTTGACTCTTCCTCCGACCCTCTTCCCCTGGGTCTCTTCCTCCTTCTCCTTCCTTTGCCTCTCCCACTCCTTCCTCTTTCCCTATTTCTCTGGCCCTCTTTCTTCTCCTTCCTTTACTTCTTCCTCCTCCTTCCTCTGTCCCTCTTCCTCCTTCTACTTCCTTTGCCTCTCCCTCTGGCCCTCTTCCTCCTTCTCCTTCCTTTGCCTCTCCTCCTCCTTCCCCCAGCCCTCTTCCTCCTTCTCCTTCCTTTCCCTCTCCCCCTCCTTCTTCCGGTCCTTTTCCTCTGGCCCTCTTCCCCCGGCCCTCTTTCTCCTTCTCCTTCCTTTGCTTCTCTTCCTCCTTCCTCTGGCCCTCTTCCTCATGCTCCTTCCTTTCCCTCTCCCCCTCCTTCTTCTGGCCCTTTTGCTCTGGCCCTCTTCCACCTCCTCCTTCCTTTGTCTCTTCCTCCGGCTCTCTACCTCCTTCTCCTTCCTTTGCCTCTTGCTCCGGCCCTCTTGTTCCTACTCCTTCCTTTGACTCTTCTTCTGGCCCTCTTCCTCCTTCTGCTTCTTTTGCCTCTCCCCCTCCTTCCTTTACCTCTCCCCCTCCTTCCCCTTTTTTTGCCTCTCCCCCTCCTTACTCCAGCCCTCTTCCTCCTTCTCTTTCCTTTGCCTCTCCTTCTCCTTCCTCTGGCCTTCTTCCTCATTCTCCTTCCTCCAGCCCACTTCCTCTGGCCCTCTTCCTCCGGCCCTCTTCCTCCTTCTCCTTCCTTTGCCTCTTCCTCCTTCTTCCCTCAGCCCTCTTCCCCCTTCTCCTTCCTTTGCCTCTCCTCCTCCTTCCCCCGGGCCTCTTCCTCCTTCTCCTTCCTTTGCCTCTCCCTGTGGCCCTCTTCCTCCAGTCCTCCTCTTCCTTCTGCTTCCTTTGCCTCTGCCCCTCCTTCCTTCAGCCCTCTTCCTCCTGCCCTCTTCCTCCTCCTCCTTCCTTTGCCTTTCCTCCCGGCCCTCTTCCTCTGTTCCTCTTCCTCCTTCTCCTTCCTTTTCCTTTCCTCTGGCCCTCTTCCTCTGGCCCTCTTCCTCCTTCTTCCTTTGCCTCTTCCTCTGGCCTTCTTCCTCCTACTCCTTCCTTTGCCGCCCTTCCTCCTTCATCTGGCCCTCTTCCTCCTTCTCCTTCCTTTGCCTCTTCTCCTTTTTCCGGCCCTCTTCCTCCTGCCCTCTTCCTCCTTCTGCTTGCTTTGCATCTCCTCCTCCTTCCTCTGGCTCTCTTCCTCCTTCTCCTTCCTCTGGCCCACTTCCTCTGCCTCTCTTTCTCCTCCCCTCTTCCTTCTTCTCCGTCCTTTGCCTCTCGTCCTCCTTCCACCGGCCCTCTTCCTTCTTCTCCTTCCTTTGCGTCTCCTTCTCCTTTGTCCGGCCCTCTTCCTCAGGCCCTCTTCCTTCTTCTCCTTCCTTTGCATCTCCTTCTCCTTTGTCTGGCCCTCTTCCTCAGGCCCTCTTCCTTCTTCTCCTTCCTTTGCGTCTCCTCCTCCTTCGTCCGGCCCTTTTCCTCCTTCTCCTTCCTTTGCCTCTCCTCCTCCTTTCCCCGGCCCTCTTCCTCCTTCTCCTTCCTTTGCCTCTCCTCCTTCTTCCCTCGGCCCTCTTCCTCCCTCTCCTTCCCTTTCCTCTCCTCCTCCTTCCTCCGTCCCTCTTCCCCCTTCTCCTTCCTTTGCCTCTCCTCCGGCCCTCTTCCTACTTCTCCTTCCTTTGCCGCTTCCCCTGGTAGTCGTCCCCCAGCCCTCTTCCTCCTTCTCCTTCCTTTGCCTCTTCCCCTCCTTTCTCCAGCCCTCTTCCTCCTTCTCCTTCCTTTGCCTCTCCTCTTCCTTCCCCCAGCCCTATATCCCCTTCTTCCTTTGCCTCTTCCTCCTTATTCCCCTGACCCTCTTCCCCCTTCTCCTTCCTTTGCCTCTCCTCCTCCTTCCTCCGGCCCTCTTCCTCCTTCTCTTTCCTTTACCTCTCCTCCTCCTTCATCTGGCCCTCTTGCTCTTTCTCCTCCCCTCTTTCTCTTTCTCCTTACTTTATCCCTCTTTTTCTTTCTCTGTCTCTGTCTCTCTTTCTCCTTACTTCTCCCCTCTTTCTTTCTCCACCCCTTTCTCTTTCTCCTTACTTTGCCCTGCTTTCTCCTTACTTTGCCCTTACTTTCTCTTTCTCTGCTCCTTTCTCCTTACTTCTCCTCTCTTTCTCCTCCCCACTTTCTCTCTCCTTACTTCTCCCCTCTTTCTTTCTCTGTACCTCTTTCTCTTTTTCCTTAATTCACCCCTATTTGTCTTTTTCCGACCCTCTTTCTCTTTCTCCTTACTTTGCCCTGCTTTCTCCTTACTTTGCCCTGCTTTCTCTTTCTCCGCCCCTTTCTCTTTCTCTGCCCCTTTCTTTCTTTTTACTTTGCTCCTTTCTCTTCCTCTGCCCCTTTCTTTCTCCTTACTTTGCCCCTCTTTCTCTTCCTCCACCCCTCTTTCTCTTTCTCCTTACTTTGCCCCTCTTTCTCTTTTTCCGACCCTCTTCCTCCTCTTTTGTCACTTTCTGTCTCTGTCTGATTCTTTCTGACTCCCTCTCTCTGCCTCTCTCTCTGAGTCTCTCTGCCTCTGAGTCTCTCTGCCTCTGAGTCTCTCTGCCTCTGTCACTGTCTCTCTCTGCCTCTGAGTCTCTCTGCCTCTGAGTCTCTCTGCCTCTGTCACTGTCTCTCTCTCTCTTTCTCTCTGTATGTCCCCCTCTGTCTCTGTCTCTTTCTCTGTCTGTCTCTGTCTCTCTGGCTGTCTCTGCCTATCTGCCTGTCTCTGTCTCTCTGTCTGTTTCTATCTGTTTCTCTGTCTCTCTCTCTGTCTCTCTCTGTCTCTCTCTGTCTCTCTGTCTGTCTGTTTTTGTCTCTTTCCATATCTGTCTGTCTGTCTCTCTGCCTCTGTCTGCCTCTGCCTCTGTCTGTGTCTCTCTGTCTCTCCCTCTGTCCGTCTCTCCCTCTGTCTCTCTGTGTCGCTCTCCGTCTCTCTGTCTGTCTCTCCGTCTCTCTGTCTGTCTGTCTGTCTGTCTGTCTCCGTCTCTCTCTTTGTCTCCGTCTCTCTCTTTGTCTCCGTCTCTCTCTTTGTCTCTGTCTCTCTCTGTCTCTCTCTGTCTGTCTGTCTCTCTCTGTCTGTGTTTGTTTCTGTCTCCATCTGCCTCCGTCTCCCTCTTTCTCTGTCTGTCTGTATCCGTCTGTCTCCGTCCCTGTTTGTCTCTGTCTGTCTCTCTCTCTCTGTCTCCGTCTGTCTATCTCTGTCTGTCTATCTGTTTCTGTCTGTCTCCATCTCCATCTGTCTATCTCTGTCCTTGTTTATCTCTGTCTCTCTGTTTGTCTGTCTCTGTCTGTCTGTCTCTCTGTCTGTCTGTCTGTTTCTCTCTGTCTATCTCTGTCTTTGTCTCTATCTCTGTCTGTCTCCATCCGCCTCCGTCTTTGTCTCTCTGTCCGTCCCTGTTTGTCTCTGTCCCTGTTTGTCTCTGTCCCCATCTGTCTCTGTCTGTCTGTCTCTATCTCCATCTGTCTCCATCTGCCTCTGTCTGTCTGTGTCTGTCTCTGTCTTTGTCTGTCTGTGTCTGTGTCTGTGTCTTTCTGTCTTTGTCTGTCTCTGTCTCCGTCTGCCTCCGTCTGTCTCTGTCCCTCTCTCTCTCTGTCTGTCTGTCTGTCTCTGTCTCTTTGTCTGTCTGTCTCTGTCTGTCTCGGTCTCTTTCCTTCTCTGTCTCTTTTTGTCTCGGTCTCTGTCTCTTTCTGTCTCTGTGTCTGTCTGTCTCTGCCTCTCTCTGTCTCTCTGTTTCTCTGTCTGTTTGTCTCCGTCTGTCTGTCTGTCTCCGTCTGTCTCTCTCTCTGTCTGTCTCTGTCTCTATCTCTGTCTCTCTGTCTGTCTCTGTCTCGGTCTCCATGTGTCTCCATCTGTCTGTCTGTTTCTGTCTGTCTCAGTCTTGGTCTCAGTCTCTGTCCTTCTCTGTCTCTGTCTGTCTCGGTCTCTGTCTCTGTCTGTCTGTCTCTGTCTCTTTCTGTCTCTGTGTCTGTCTCTTTCTCTGTCTCTGTCTGTCTGTCTGTTTCTGCCTCTGTCTGTCTCTGTCTCTATCTCCATCTGTCTCCGTCTGCCTCCGTCCCTATTTGTCTCTCTCTCTGTGTCTGTCTCTGTGTCTGTCTCTGTGTCTGTCTTTGTCTGTCTCTGTCTGTCTGTCTTTTTCTGTCTCTATCTTCGTCTGTCTCCGTCTGTCTTCGTTTCTGTCTGTCTCCATCTATGTCTGTCTCTTTCTTTGTCTGTCTGTCTGTCTCTGTCTCTTGCTCTGTCTCTGTTTCTCTGTCTGTCTCTGTCTGTCTCCGTCCCTCTCTCTCTGTCTCTGTGTCTGTCTCTGTCTCGCTCTTGGTTCGTCTCGGTCTTGGTCTCTTTCCTTCTCTGTCTCTGTGTCTGTCTCTGTCTGTCTGTCTGTGTCTGTCTGTCTCTGTCTCTCTGTCTCTGTCCCTGTCTTTCTCTGTCTGTCTCTGTGTCTCCCTCTGTCTCTCTCTGTCTCTGTCTCAGTCTGCATCTGTCTCCTTCTATCTGTCTGTCTCTGTCTGTCCCTGTCCCTGCCTCTCTGCCTGTCTGTGTCTCTGTCTGTCTCTCTCTGTCTCTATCTCTAGCTCTTTGTCTCTATCTCTAGCTCTCTGTCTCTCTGTCTCTCTCTGTCTCTAGCTCTGTCTGTCTGTCTGTCTGTTTCTGTCTGTCTCGGTCTCTGTCCCTGTGTCTGTCTCTGTCTGTCTGTTTCTGTCTGTCTCGGTCTCTGTCCCTGTGTCTGTCTCTTTCTCTGTCTGTCTGTCTCTGTCTCTGTCTCGCTCTCAGTTCGTCTTGGTCTCTTTCCTTCTCTGTTTGTCTGTCTGTCTGTCTGTCTCTGTCTCTCTGTAGTCTCTGTCTGTCTGTCTGTCTCTTACTGTCTCTGTGTCTGTTTCTGTGTCTGTCTGCATCTTTCTCTCTGTCTCTGCCTCTGTCTGTGTGTCTGTCTCTCTATGTCTGTCTGTCTGTCTGTCTGTCTCTGTCTGTCTCTGTCTGTCTCTGTCTCTCTGTTTCTGTCTGTCTGTCTCCATCCACCTCCGTCTGTCTCCGTCCCTCTGTCTGTCTGTCTGTCTCTTACTGTCTCTGTCTCTTTCTGTGTCTGTCTACATCTGTCTCTCTGTCTCTGTCTCTGCCTCTGTGTCTGTCTCTCTGTCTCTCTCTGTCTCTGTCTCTCTCTGTCTCTGTCCATCTGTTTCTGTCTTTGTCTCTATCTCTGTCTGTCTCCATCTGTCTCCATCTTTGTCTCTCTGTCTGTCTCTCTGTCTCTCTGTTTCTCTGTCTGTTTGTCTCTGCCTGTCTCTGTCTGTCTCTGTCTCTGTCTCGCTCTCAATTTGTCTTGGTCGCTTTCCTTCTCTAGCTCTGTGTCTGTGTCTGTCTGTCTCTGTCTGTTTCTCTGTCTGTCTGTGTCTGTCTGTCTGTCTCTCTGTAGTCTGTCTCTATCTCTCTCTCTCTCTGTCTGTCTCTCTCTCTCTGCCTCTGTCTGTCTCTCTCTCTCTGCCTCTCTCTCTGTCTCTCTGTCTTTGTCTCTTTCCGTCTCTGTCTGCCTCTGCCTCTGTCTGTCTGTCTCTCTGCCTCTGCCTGCCTCTGCCTCTGTTTGTGTCTGTCTGTCTCTCTCTGTTTGTCTCTCTGTCTCTGTCCGCCTCCGTCTGTCTCCGTCCCTCTCTCTCTCTGTCTGTCTGTCTCTGTCTCTGTGTCTGTTTCTGTGTCTGTCTGCATCTGTCTCTCTGTCTCTCTGTCTCTCTGTCATCTCTCTGTCTCTGCTTCTGTCTCTCTCTGTCTCTCTCTGTCTCTCTCTGTCTCTCTCTGTCTGCCTCTGTCTCTCTCTGTCTGCCTCTGTCTGCCTCTGTCTGCCTCTGTCTGCCTCTGTCTCTCTCTCTGTCTCTGTCAGAGACCTCAAAGGGGTCTCTGAGGATTCACTGTTCTCGGATGCACAGTATAATGACCACTCTCACCCTTTCCTTGAGGAATCTTCTACAAGAGGCATAATCTTAGTGTGTTTATCAATCAGCCTCATTATTCCAAAAGTGGGCAGGGATCCTTTCTGATGGGCAGACACATGTCCTATTGCAATTGGTCGAGATTTTGCATGTCTCAGGATTTGTTGCCATATCTCCTTTCCCCAAATGTCCTGGTTATTTACCTGCCAATTATTTCTTTGCCAATTCCTCAACCATTGTGTGGTTCCCGCCCAGACAGCATAGGAGTCGGTGTAAATAGTACTAGCTCCAGCTTCTAAAGCCATTAAAATGGCTTGTAGTTCAGCCAGTTGGGCAGACCCCCGATTTGGGTGGTTATGACTTGTCAATTAGCCACTGACACAGCAGTAGCAGTTCCTAACCATTTGCCCTCACATCTCTTGGCAGACCCATCAGTAAGCCATACCCCTTTGGGTCATTGAGGATCAAATTTGGGTACTTCACTTATTGGGGAGTCAGGTTCCTCCCCATATTCTTTGGACATTCCTATTCTCTGGACTTCTTCAGTTAGCTTCCCTTCACTTGGACTCTCATTGCCTTCTGCTCTAGAGTGAAGATACAAGGCCCATCGCTGTACTGTCATCTTGTGAGCCACCCCAGCAGGGAGAGGTTGTCTGGCTAGGATAGATTTCAAGACCGGGAGGGGTAGTTTTAAATGTACTTTCCTATCTCATGTGATATTCTCAGTGTCTAATAGAGCTAAATAGGCTCCCAGCAAAACTCTCTCAAATACTGAATAGTTGCATTGTGCTCCCTGCCATGCTTTTGATCCAAACTGTATAGGCTGCTTGCCTTGGCCTTCGCTTACCGTCTGCCACAACCCCCACCAGGCCCCGAAGTCTCCTACCATCACATGCAATACAAAAGGATCCTGGGGGTGTACCAGGCCTAATGACTGATAAGCTTCTACTTCTTCCTTTAATGTATTAAGGACTGACTTAGCCTGCTCATTCCATTCCCATTTGGCTGATTTCTTTAATAAGTTATATAAAAGTCTAGCTAGTATACTGAAACATGGTATGTGTTGCCTCCAGAATCCCAATGTGCCAAGAATTCCTCATAGGGATTTCTTAATACTTGGGTCGAATAGGTCCCGGACATCCTTCAGGACATCTTGAGGTATCTCTTTTCTGCCTCCTACCCATCGTACACCCAGAAACTTTACTTCCTGACTCGATCCTTGCTGTTTTTCCTGTGATATCTCAATCCCTAATGTGTCGAGCCAACAGATAACAGCATTCATTCCTTCCTGTACATGTTGTTCATCATCTCCCCCTATCAGTATGTCATCTATATACTGAATAAGTGTGACTCCTGTTGGCATTGTTACTTCCTCTAGTACCTTGGCTAGTTGAGCGTGGGCTAACGTAGGACTGTGTTTGTATCCCTGGGGTAATTGTGTAAAGGTGTACTGGATCCCTTCCCATTTAAAAAAAAAAACTTCTCCTGGTCTTGTGGGGACAATGGGACCATAAAGAATATATCCTTTACATCGAGGACTGCCATCCATTTAAACCCAGTGATGTTAAACTGATTTGATATTTCTGCCAAACTAGGTACAGCAGCAGTGAGCAGCTGCGTGGTAGCATTCAATTTTCTATAGTCCACAGTAAGTCTCCACGTACCATTGCTTTTTCTCAAAGGCCACACCAGGGAGTTAAAAGGGGAGTGGGTTTTCTTTATAATTCCTTGCCCCTCTAAATCTTTAATTAATTCATTCACTGGTTTCCTAGCCTCTGGTGGGATTCAATATTGCGGTGTGTTCACAATTTGGCTATCGGGCAATGGTTCAATCATCTGCAGCAATGTCACTTGGGCTAGAGTGCAATCCAATGGGGCAAATACCTGTGGGTTAGCAATTTCCCACTTCCCGAAGGAATCTATCCAACTCTGGCCACGAAGGACAGCCATCCCAAGTATATTCATTTTCCCCAATAATAGAGTAGGCCATACTACTCAACCATTGGCTAGTTCCAGCTTAGCTTTAACCACAGGGTGTGTTGTAACCTTCCTGTTAACCCCTACAATAGATACTGATTGACGTTTTAGTGGGGGAGCACGTTTATATTGTTCCTCATTTATCATAGATATTTGTGCTCCAGTATCAGTCAAAAAGTTCAGGTGGAGTTTTTTTTTTTTTACAATTACCGCCATTTCTGGGGACACCTCCTGAGTTACACCAGTACTGGCGGCTAGTACGAGTGTGGGAGGTGGCCCGTCATTTAGTTTTTTAAATAGTTTCCTTCCTGATCAGTTTGGGGCAGCGGAGGGTAAAGTCGTTGGTCTTGGGCACAAATTTCAGTGCTGCCATGCATTTTCTGCAGGAATTGGCAGCAGTTACCCCCATTACCAGATCCCTTTCTGCTAGGATTTTCATGTGGAGTAAGGGTGGGATACCCAGCTAACTGATGGAGAACTGCAGCGGGCAGCCCATTTATCTGTTCTGATTTCAACCCCTTATCTAGGCATAATTTCCACAGGATTTGTCTGTTGCCATTAGCAACTTCCTTATCGTGTGGCTGGGCTGGTTTACTGCCTCCTTGTTGTGGTGGCCCTGCTTTTCGAGCCACATTGACCACCCTATGTTTTACCTTAGAGGGCTGGTACAAGGGTAAGTCTGCCATCAAACAATCTAAGACCACACCAAAGGTGTCCCTCCCCCCTATCCCAGCCCGAACAGCCAGAATTAGGGGCTTAAAATGGGGTTCTGCACCCTTAACTAATGGTTGGCGGCTCGGAGGAGTACACACCTCAGCCCACGGGCTTGGCTCGTTAGGTGGGGAGCTGTGATGGGGGGGCTGCTGTTCCAAAAGGGAGACAGCAGCTGCCTTTAACATAGCACTCTGTAGGGAGCTTGGGTCACCCCAGACAAACATATTTTTGGCTCCCCTCTCCAAAGGGTGAATAGTGTGGGCCCATCAGACCAGACTGGTCCAAAGTTGGGTCACCCTCCCAGGGATGGTAGGAAGGTGAATTCCTGGTCCCAGCTGCAATGCTTCTGACTCCTCTGCCATTATCTGCACTTGGGCAGCTCCCATTTCCCACATTCAAGCTAACCACTCCACTGGAGACTCTACTGGTTTCTTTTGATACTCCTGACTCAAGTTATGTAATTCTATCCCAGTATATGCTCGGGTAGTAATGGAGAGGCCAGGAGCCTGATCTTTTTTTACTGGTGCTCCGGATTGTTCGGTTTTTATAACTGGGCATGCAGAAAGGGGTGAATCATATTCCTCATTATCATATCCTGAA
Organism: Struthio camelus; assembly: GCF_040807025.1. NCBI lineage: Eukaryota > Metazoa > Chordata > Aves > Struthioniformes > Struthionidae > Struthio > Struthio camelus. The sequence continues at coordinate 120,825 of NC_090981.1, forward strand.
GGTAAAGGATCAGCATTTTGGTCAAACTTTAAGTGGATCTATGCTATTTCCCTTCAGCAATTTCTCATGTTTATTCTCTGCCTGTGCAATGATTAAAGGCTGTAATTTCCCTTCTAAATACTTAATGCGTCGGCCCTGCTCTACTGACTTGTTTTCCCAAACCATTTTCTCCATTTCAGCTTCCTTCCTATCACTGTGGGCTGCTTCTAGGAGATTTTCAGCCTCCTCCAATTTGTTCAAGGCTGCTTTAAGGCAGCTGCCTAGTTGCCAGCACATGGCATCTTTGCCCTTTCCTTTCTTTAACTTATTCATATTCCTCCACTTATCATGCTCATTCTAAATTGCATCCGGATCTCTGCAATGTTTCTCTACCCACTGCGAGTCTCACTTTGGGTTTTTCCACCCCTGTCTGAAAGTGCTCCGCAAGCCGTTTCCGGGCTTCTTCAGCATTATGATCTCGGGAGGACAGCATGGCTAACACACCGGAATCCCACTTCTGACACCAAATATGTGACGTGCCACTAGAGGGGTGTCCAGGATTCTTTCAGATTCCAGAGTTGCACTGAACTTGAGAGATCATCATTTGTCAGATATAAGAATTTATTAGAGCTAAGTGGCTCCACACATATGATGGACACTGGACAACACTAAACAATTAACAGCAGACAATCTACAAGTATAACAAAGCTAAGTATAGTAAAGAACTAAAAACAGAATACACATATCAGAGCTCTATGGTTAAGCCATGGAAACACAGTACAATGACTGTTCTCGGATGCATGGTATAATGACCGCTCTCGCCCTTTCCTTGTCCTTATGGGCCACCCCTCCGGTATAGTTTTCCCTGGACTGTTCTCACCACGCTCGAGCTGCGCCAAGAGGATTCAGGTTCTCCCTGGCAGTTGGCATCAGGGGCATCCATGCTGATGGGTGGGTTGTCGGGTCCGCAGGCCAGCTGACGGTGAGTCCGAGTCCACACAGAGGTATGTGGCTTACTTTCTTTTATCCTTCCCAGGCTTAGTTCATTATTCAGTCAATCAGTGCCATAGTTGGACAATGGAACAGCTGGCCTCAGTCGATAACAGTATGGATGCCAACAGGATGGTCAACAGAATGCTCAGCAGTACAGTCAACAGTACACACATTCAGCAGCTATCAGTACGCAATTCCAAGGTACCTAGATGCTTACAGTGTGAGTCTGCGGTGTCACTTCTCCTTTGCTGACTAAGTTTGCGCTGCACTCATGGGGTCACTGGAGGGCTACGGCAACCCCACAGTGTGGTGCCTCTGGCCGTGGTGCACCCAGGGTTCCTAAACTCTTGGGGAGCACCCCAGAGCAAACCCCTCTTCTATGGGCTGCACCATCCTGAGTCCCACGCTTGCCTGTGTGGCGCCTATCGCTGCCTCTGTCTCTGTCTCTCTCTCTCTCTTTCTGTCTCTCTCTGTCTCCCTCTGTCTCTGTCTGTCTCTGTTCTTCCCTGTCTCTGTCCCTCTTACTGTCTCTGTCTCTCCCTGTCTGTCTCTGTTTCTGTCTGTCTGTCTCTTCCTGTCTCTCTCGGTCTCTCTCTGTCTTTCTCTCTCTGTCTCTCTCTCTGTCTCTCTGTCTTTTTCTCTCTCTCTCTCTCGATCTCTCTGTCTGTCTCTGTCTCAGTGTCTTTCTCTGTCTCTTCCTGTCTTTCTCTCCCCCCCTCTCTCTTTCTCTCTTGTTGTCTTTCTCTCTCACTGTCTTTCTCTCTGTCTTTCTCTGTCTCTCCGTGTCTGTCTGTCTGCCTGTCTCTATCTGTCTCTCCCTCTGTATTTGTCTCTGTCCATGTCTGTCTCTGTGTCTGTCTGTTGCTGTCTCTCCCTGTGTCTGTCTCTGCCTGCCTCTGTCTGTCTCTGTCTCTCTGTCTGTCTGTCTCTGTTTCTCTCTGTCTCTGTTTTTCCCTGTTTTTTTCCCTGTCTCTGTCTGTCCCAGTATCTGTCCCTCTTTCTGTCTCGGTCTCTGTCTTTCTCCCCGTGTCTGTCTCTGTCTGTCTGTCTCTGACTGACTCTTTCTCTCTCTTTCTCTCTGTCTCTCTCTGTCTCTGTCTCTCTATGTCTTTCCCTGTGTCTGTCCCTGTCTCTGTCTTCCCTGTCTCTGTTCCTCTCTCTGTCTCTGTCTCTCTCCCTCTGTCTCTATCTCTCTCTTTCTGTCTCTATCTCTCTCTTTCCATCTCTGTCTCTCTCTCTGTCTCTGTCTGCCTGCCTTTGTCTGTCTCTGTTTCATCAACATATACATTTCTTTGAAATGATCACTGTAGTCTGGTTGCCCATAGTTTTGATGTACCAGTGCATCTTTTGTGCTACAATCATGATAGAACATCTTCCTTGATGCTCCGTCTTCAGATCATTAGGAATATCAAATGATAGCCTTCTGGCTGAGTTTTGTTCAGCATTAAGTTACTACAGTTTTTAAAATTTCAAGAAAGGAAATTCCTCTGGAGGCACTTGTAAGCAGGAGGGCACAGTAATGTTATAGTTAAGAAGATACGTTTAAGATTTAAAAACCAAATGCTTTAAGGATAAGGTGATTAACTCCAGGTATTATGAACTCCTGATTGTCAAATTTAAATTTAGGTGTAAATTTAAATGTTAAATTTAATATACTACCTTTTGGTGTAATTATAGACCTAAAAGGAAAGCCAGCTATTCTAAAGGGGTTTTTTTGTTTTGTTGTTTTTAAGGCGCAGTATTCAGTTACTAATGGCCAATGTTATCTAATTCTAGCTCACAAACCATTAAATTCCTTGTTTGTAGTCTATTGCATGAGGACTCTACACAATACAATGATCAGATTTGCTAGTTCTGATCCATGACTCTTATCCATGTACATAGAGAAGCAGTGGTCCAGATGAATCTTGGATGTTGATATGAACATTTAGAAATACTAATATGGAGAAATGTAATCATGTTATCATGAATACAAAATGGAATAAAATAAGTGCTGGTGTATTTTTTTTTAGCTCCATCAGGGTATGTTGCAATATTTTTGACCTATTCTGACAACTCTCTGTAAATATGAGAGAGAGAAAGAGGTACTCATATGAAAATGAAGATTTGGGATTTTGGGCTCTTGATGTGTATCTAAAGAAGCAGTGTGCATGTATAGACTTAAACTATTTAAACTGAAAGTGCAAAGCAGCTTGATAGTGATGAATTTATTCTCTCTTTCACTTCTATTTTTCTATAAATTAAGTAACTCTGTGTTGATTTTTCCATTTTCAGTCATCTGCTAAACAGGATAATAACTTACCTGCAGAAGACCAAGAGATGGATCCTACAGAAGGAGATGATACCTCTTTTGAAAAACCCAGTAATGAAGTATGTGGAAGGTTACTTTTTTTAACCTAAAGAAACTCACTTTAATACTATGTACTTTGACTTATAACTGCATCTTCAAATACTTAGAAGCTACAGTTGCTAGCAGTGTGACTGTCTTGGGAGTGATTTAAAATATAAAATTTCATATGTATTTAGCTATGTTTATACTTCTCACTGAAGCTAATGGGAATTAGAGATACTGTCAGAGAGCAAACTTTAATGTAATGATATCTAGTAACAGAAAGTGTCTTGATATATGTGATGAAATTTTTGCCTAAATTGTATATCAGAAGCTTCAGTTATGTGATTTCCCTGAGTAATTCCTGATCATTTAAACTATATCTTAGGTTTGCTAAGAATGTCTTTGTTTTTTCTTGTCTTTATAGGATGTGATGAAAACAAATGATAAATGTTTTCCTAAAGTTGCTAGAGGAGGACAAAAGAGAAAGGTAACACTATGCTTAATTATCTTAACTTTATTAGAATTTGAATTTGAAGGTATTTTCTTATTGGATAGTCATTGATTCTGTGTTTGAACTTGATGCAAGGTAGGAAGCTCCCATCTTTTCCTAAGTAGTTTAGCGTAAATAAGAAATGTTAAGGACTAAACTGTTGTTAAACCACTAACAAAATCTCCTTTGAAGGCCCCCAAAATTTCTGTTAACATCTTCATAATACTAAATCCAACACTTGAAATATTGTCCCTTTTCATGAGGCCATGCTTATGTAGTCGCTTCAATTTGGCATAAATCTAGGCTGCTTCTGAAAAAAGGGGTGCAGCTGCCTGCACTTCTTGCATTAGCATTAATGTTCATGTAGCCACACAGCGCGCCAGATCAGGGAGTTGATCCAGCTGAAAACTAGAATAAAAAGTGGAGTAAAGTCTAATTTTAAGTTGAAGCCATTTCCTGATTCACCTTGCTTGCATTAGTGCTGGCAGCAGAGATGAGTAGGAAGGTATAACCATGGCCTTAGTGTGTTATGCCATGAATTGTTAGCATACTGAATATCATTTGCCTCAGAAAGATAAAGATATGGCATTTGTATATCCTTATGAAAATGACTTGAGTCTTCAAAAAACCAGAATTTGAAGAATACCTCATTAGAAGTCCAGCCTCCAACCTGGGACACTGAAGAGCCAAAAGATTGTGTGTTATTTTTAGCTTCCCAAAGGGACAAAAATCTCACAGATGACACTCTGAGAGAGATCTCATTTTTGATTTTTTTTCAAACACTCAAACTTTCTGGTTCTTTGACATAAAAAAATGGCTTCCAGGCCCAAGATGATTTCCTCTGCCATGCACGTGCAGCTCTATTCAGCTGACAAATGTCTTTGAAAACTTCTCCTGTAAATTTTGTATTTGTTTGTTTTTAAATCTGGTACCATTTGCATCCATCCCCCTGTCAGTGGCATGCGTTAATAACTATAGTTTTGATGCTTTTGGTACTGACAAGGCTACAAGTTTATGTAGTGGGCAAAGTTTTATTTTTTTTGTTATTAAAGTACTAGGCTATCCAGTATTTATGTGAACTGGAATCTACCTTTTTGCCCTCAGTACTGTGTGTTGTTGTCATGGTTTAGGTCAGGACAGACTAAGCGCACGCTTTAATTGCTACACAATAATTGGATCCGTGTGAAGGAGTTTGGCTATTGATTGCCTCTGTGAAAGCATGATTAAGAATGCAAAGAACACTACAAAGTTACAGAAAAGTGGTTTCTACTTCTTCTTTCCTCGCTGACAGGAGCAGCAGTTGTCAGTGATTGAGAAGAGTAGGGTACTGAGTGTGTCGGTTCTGGCCATGTGAGCTTGCTCCTAGGTGCCCCTGGAGGTCCTCTGCAGTCAGGAGTCCCCAAAGGCAGAGTCATGCCCCCCCATTCGGGCTGAGGTGGATGAGGTTTATGAGGTGGAGAGCACCTTCCAGATTGTTTGAGCTTTGCTGGTTGGTGGACTGCTTCAAGCTGTTGCTCGTTGATTGATTGGTACAGCAAGTTGCTGGGCAAGTATTCTTGTATAAGTTTAGTTCTGCTATTTCTGCCAATTACGCGTTTTTTTCCCATAACACCTGCCTAATTGTGCTTTATCTAACAAAAGTTACATCTCTAGCAACTACGGAGCAACATACTAAAGGTCAAACCAAAGGGCTCCAACAAGTGATGTCAGCTGGGGCATGATAGATGTGGTTACCAATTATAGCCACAGTAGCACTGGTTTTACATTCTTGCACAGGTGGGAATGAGCATGTTCCATCTTCCCACTCCACTGGCAGATCTACAGACACTACATGAATTACTGGTTACGAATTGTTTTCCCTAAAAGATATAAGGGTGCAGATACCTTGAGTTCCGCTACTTGCACAAGAGTTAGTCACAGTAGAGGGTTCTTGTGTACATATCCACTTCTTATGGTCCCATTCCTCACACCCTCAAATATGCTGCCCTGGCATCTTGGGTGTGTAGCTCACCTTAGGAAGATGTAGCATATGGGCTACACTATCCCAATGTTTTCATTTGCAGATTAACCATTCTTGTTCATTACTAGTAAAGTGGCCAGTTGCATACTCTGGCAGGTAGTGTCCAAAGAAGCATTCTGGATGCCAGTAGAAATAGTCTTAGACCGTTTTTTTCGCTACTTCCCAGGTCTTTCTTTCTATTGAGTGCAATTGGAGGTCAGCTGTTTCTAATCAGCTAGCAGCTTTCGCTAGCCCCTCAAAGTGCTGAGAGGCTAGTTGTCCAACCAGTTGCAGCCAGGCTTGGAGAGCTTGGATACCCAAGGTGTTTAGGGCAACTCCTCCAAGTCCTGGCATTCCTGATATGTCTCTTTTAGTTCTTCTGTGAATGTTGCGTTCAGGGAACATGGCATGTTGAACCCCTATAATAAAAAGGGTACAGGTGGTATTGTGTCGACCTGCATTCCAATCCCACCTGATGTGGGTACTCTTTCTCTTATTGGGTTACCCCAAGTAAAGTTTGCCACTTTCCTATGGTCAAAGATAATGGAGGGTGGTACTACAGATTGTGGGGCTTACTGTGTCCTTTGCCAAGATAATATGGAGGTTAAGTCACTAGTTTGGTTTGTGTTTCTTCCATTAGATAGGGTCTAATTATATTTAAATTCTAATCTTAGATTGTTTTGGATCCTTTTATAAATGCTCGTGAAGTTGATGGTCCAGTTAAGTCTAGTCATCATACTGGTGAGAAGTCCTTATGTTCACTAATATATCCTATGTACCAGGCTCCATTTTTACCTGCTCCATTCTGGGTGCTATTCAGAGTTAACTGGGTTGTATTATCTTTAGGGACTATTATCCAGCATATCCCTGCCCCATATACCGTAATACATTCCCCTTCAATTTCCCACCATACCACAAATCCTCCAATATTTCTTTTTTGTTATGGTTCATTTCATATGTTTCACTCTCATTCTGCAGTGGCATGATAGCTTGTGGCCGGCACTGGGGGGGGTCGTTGTTTGTGCCACTGTTATGGTCAAAGTCCAGACTGCTGTCCATACCAAAATAGGGTTCATCTTCCTGTATACAGTAAGGTTCACAGGGGGTTAATTACAGACAGTATGTGCGTGTGTGCATGTGTGTGTAGATAACTTTCCTGTTTTGTAACATTACCCATGCTGTATGTCTCGGTCCATGTGCAAACACTACCCTCCTCTGTGTTTTCCCTTTCCCTATTAGGGTGACAGCCCAAACCTTTGTTCCCATCCAATCACAGCCTGTCATGACGGGAGCTTTATCTCCATCTACTGTTCTGACAGGTTGTGAGCCAGAGGTCCTGCTTGACTACTAGGCTTCAAAACTAGCTAAGGTCTCTGATGGGAACCAGAGGTGTGATGAAAACTGTTCAAGGACAAGTATGGTGTGAGTACTAACTGGGTTATGTCATTGCTCTGGTATGCAAACTGCTTGTGCTTAATTAGGAGTACGTAGGGGTATCAAGGCTAAAGTAAGATAAATCTGTCCAAAAAGCATAAAATGGAAATGAAATAAAACCAGCATGAACCGTAAGGTCAGAAGGGAGTCTTGAGATGCAAGGCTGCCTTCATCTGAATAACTGTATCAGTAATACCATATTAGGCCAAAATTGTCTAGGTAAAGTGTTGGAAACACTGAATTTGGGTACAGATGGAACAGAAGTGGGAGCAATGAAGAAAAAGTAATTAGGGGTGGGTTGTTTATTTGGGAGGAGTTTGGGCAGAGAAAAGGAGGAGCAGGGATGGCAAAAAGGTGGGTTCAGGAAAAGAGGAAAAAAAAAGGGGGGGCAGGGAATAAGGTAAAAAATCAGGTGGAGAGCAAAGAACTGGGGGATCTTGCAATGGTAGGAGTGTGGATGCCTACAGACGGAGGTGAAGCTGACCTGCAGGCCCAAGCCCCCCCCCCCCGGGGACACTGGAGGGAACCCCCTTGGACAAACCCCTGGACTCTCCATCAGATCTGTGTCCGAAAGAATTGGTACGGGAGGGTGAAGTAAAAAGGGATAAACTTGTACGGAGGGATAGATTTGTACTTTACTATTAAGTGCAGAAGGAAAGTGCTATTAAGTTGCAATTCTATTGCCTTATGTGTGTGATTTATATGCTTTCTTTAGAGTAATATAACTGTGTATCAATAATAATACTAATAATAAGCATTAGAATTGTAACTCAATATTACTTGCAGCAATATAATTGTGCAGCAATATTACTAATAAGTGGTGTGTTTATTAGCCAATTAGAGTATTATTACCTCCATCCCTGGAAAGGTGATGGAGCAGCTAATCCTGGACACCATTTCCAGGCACATGAAGGACAAGAAGGTGATCAGGAGCAGTCAACATGGATTCACCAAGAGGTAATCATGCTTAACCAACCTAATAGCCTTCTATGATGGAATGACTGGCTGGGTAGATGAGGGGAGAGCAGTGGAGGCTACCTTTACTTCAGGAAAGCTTTTGATGCTGTATCCCATCACATCCTCCCAGGCAAGCTGAGGAACTACAGGCTAGATGAGTGGACAGTGAGGTGGATTGAGAACTGGCTGGATGGCAGAGCTCAGAGGGTTGTGATCAGGGTGCAAAGTCTAATTGGAGGCCTGTAGCTAGCGGTGTCCCGCAGGGGTCAGTACTGGGTCCAGTCTTGTTCAATGTATTCATCCATGACCTGGATGAAGGGACAGAGTGCCTACTCAGCAAGTTTGCTGATGATAGAAAATTGGGGGGAGTGACTGACACACCAGAAGCCTGTGCTGCCATTCAGAGGGACCTGGACAGGCTGGAGAGATGGGTGGAGAGGAACCTCCTGAAGTTCCACAAAGGCAAGTGCAGGGACCTGCACCTGGGGAGAAATAACCCCCATGCGCCAGGACAGGCTGGGGGTTGACCTGCTGGAGAGCAGCTCTGCAGAGGACCTGGGAGTCCTGGTGGACAACAAGTTGACCATGAGCCAGCAATCTGCACTTGTGGCCAAGAAGGGTGCATTAGGCAGAGTGTTGCCAGCAGGTTGAGGGAAGTGATCCTCAGCCCTGGTGAGGCCTCACCTGGAGTCCTGTGTCCAGTACTGGGCTCCCCAGTACAAGAGAGACATGGCCCTCCTGGAGAGAGTCCAGCGAAGGTCTACTAAGATGATGAAGGGACCAGAGCATGTCTCCTATGAAGAAAGACTGAGGGAGCTGGGCCTGTTTAGCCTGGAGAAGAGAAGACTGAGGGGGGAATCTCATCAATGTGTACAAGTATCTGAAGGGAGGGTGTCAAGAGGATGGGGCCAGACTCTTCTCAGTGGTGCCCAGTGACAGGACAAGAGGCAATGGGCACAAACTGAAACACAGGCAGTTCCATCTGAACCTGAGGAAAAACTTCTTTCCTGTGAGGGTGACTGAGCACTGGCACAAGTTGCCCAGAGAGGTGGTGGAGTCTCCTTCCCTGGAGATATTCAAAACCCGTCTGGATGTGATCCTGTGCAATGTGCTCTAGATGACCCTGCTTGAGCAGGAGGGTTGGACTAGATGATCTCCAGAGGTCTCTTCCAACCTAAACGATTCTGTGATTCTGTGAATCCCAGTCATTTGCAAAGAAGAGACCTATCCTTTGAGCTGGACCAAAAGGCCCCTGCATCCAGTCCCATCCCAAGAGGATGACCATTCGCTATTACTGGGGCTTTGCACAGTGCTGCAAGCCACAGGCAACACTGGCTACCAAAATGAAAAAATCAGAAAAAAAAAAAATGCCAACTTCAGAAGAACATGTGCATGGGGTCAATAAGGGAATGCCCCAAAGGTATTCCTGAAAAAAAACCCCACATGAACCTGAACCAGTCAGTGGGCCCATGAATTGCAAACTACATTTCAAGTGTAATGTAGAGAGGGTGGCGGGGGCTCCCTCTGCCTATGGTTGTGGGGAATCTTACAGCTGCCTGTAAGTCCATTATGGAATGCAGGCTGGTGCTATATGTGTTTCCTTATCCTTAGGTCGAAGACCTTATATAAAGTTTCAAAATGCTCCAGTTGGCTGACTGAGGAGGGGAGAAGAGAGAAGACAGAAGTGTGCCATGATCTGTTTGCATTATTGTCTGGACCTGCAGCAATCAAAGAAAGAAGAATGGGCTTAAAAGGGACAGCGGTGTTCGAGGAAAAAATGAAAAAAGGCTGGAAAAGCCTGACCAGCAACCTCCCCACTACCATACGCTTTTAATAAAGTTTCTCCGTGCATGAGTTAAATTCATTGGCCAATGTTTAATTTTGTACATGTGTGTAGCGGCAACATAACATATCTATGCCACCAGTTCTGTTAAAATACAGACTGTTCCTCTATTAAAAGACTCTGCTCCTGTGGAGGTGGGAAGCTTTGGGGGGTATCAATCCCCTTTTTGAAGCTGCTCCGCTAAAAGTTGAATTGCCATTCTGAACAGCAGCCAAGTATCAACCTGGCTTGAAAACCAGGTTGTTTACAGCTTATGAAAGGTGTCAAGACAGCACTTTAAAAGAAACAAGGTGATTGTGGCAGAGGTGGATGCACAATGGCAGGCAGACTTGATGGATATGTGTAGTGAGAACACCTGCGGAGGATCTGGTAAGGAGCCAGGTGACTGGCTGAGTATGTGATAGCAGCCCCAGAGGGTGCTCTCTAGACACTGCCTGAATTCAGCAAGGCTTTTGACACTGTCTCCCATCACATCCTCGTAGGTAAACTCAGGAAGTGTGGGCTAGATGAGTGGACGGTGAGGTGGATTGAGAACTGACTGAATGGCAGAGCTCAGAGGGTTGTGGTCAGTGGCGCAGAGTCTAGTTGGAGGCCTGTAGCTAGCAGTGTCCCCCAGGGGTCCGTGCTGGGTCCAGTCTTATTCAATGTATTCCTCAGTGACCTGGAGGAAGGGACAGAGTGCACCCTCAGCAAGTTTGCTGATGATAGAAAACTGGGAGGAGTGGCTGACACACCAGAGGGCTGTGCTGCCATTCAGAGGGACCTGGACAGGCTGGAGAGATGGGCAGAGAAGAACCTCCTGAAATTCAACAAAGGCATGTGCAGGGTCCTGCACCTGGGGAGGAATAACCCCCATGCACCAGGACAGGCTGGGGGTTGACCTGCTGGAGAGCAGCTCTGCAGAGAAGGACCTGGGTGTCCTGGTGGACAACAAGTTGACCATGGGCCAGCAATGTGCCCTTGTGGCCAAGAAGGCCAATGGTATCCTGGGGTGCATTAGGCAGAGTGTTGCCAGCAGGTCGAGTGAGGTGATCCTGCCCCTCTACTCAGCCCCGGGGAGGCCTCACCTGGAGTCCTGTGTCCAGTGCTGGGCTCCCCAGTACAAGAGAGACATGGCACTCCTGGAGAGAGTCCAGCGGAGGGCTACGAAGATGATGAGGGGACTGGAGCATCTCTCATATGAGGCAAGGCTGAGGGAGCTGGGACTGTTCAGCCTGGAGAAGAGAAGACTGAGGGGGGATCTGATCAATATGTACAAGTATCTGAAGGGAAGGTGTCAAGAGGATGGGGCCAGACTCTTCTCACTGGTGCCAAGTGACAGGAGAAGAGGCAACGGGCACAAACTGAAACACAGGCAGTTCCATCTGAACCTGAGGAAAAACTTTTTTACTGTGAGGGTGACAGAGCACTGGAACAGGTTGCCCAGCGAGGTAGTGGAGTCTCCTTCCCTGGAGATACTCAAAAGCCATCTGGACACAATCCTGGGTAATATGTTCTATGTGACCCTGCTTGAGCAGGGAGGTTGGACTAGATGATCTCCAGAGGTCCCTTCCAACCTAAACCATTCTGTGATTCTGTGATTCTGTGATTCCCATCAAGGCCAGTCATGCATATTCTGTTTTATCAACAATGCCTAGCTGTTTCGTAGCCAGTAGCTACTCAAGGTTATTACAGCTAAGGAAATAGTTCTAGTAGATTTAAGGGGCCCTTAGGATACAACGGAGTGAGTCCCACCTGGGTGTCCAACCCGTGCATCCAGCAGCCGCCTATCAGTGACCCCTCTGCACAGTTCCTGGGGCTCCCCATGTAGCTTGGAGTGTAAGTCCTCTATTAAATCTATTCTGTTTAGCCCCTTATGAACTCTGAGTGTTTCTCTACGATGGTGTCTGACCCATTCTTTCCTGCCTTGCGGTCACACATGCCAACAGTTTTCCAATCACAATGATGGTTTTAAGTGCATCTTAACAGTGATAGACATAGCATTGAAGAATGCCTGGACCATGGGTCGAAAAGGCAAAACGGGTTCTGAAATAGCTGGGGCTTTTAAAAGCATTTTTAGCACAGGACGCACACCTCAGAAATTACTGACTGACCAGGGAAAAGAATTTTTAAACCAGTCTTTAAACAAGCTGTTAAAGCAGCATAATGTTCACCATTTTGTTACTAATAATGAAGTAAAAGCCTCCATCATGGAGTGTTTTAACGGGATACTCAAAGCCAAGATGTAGAGATATTTTTCCAGAGCACAACACCTCTCTCTACACTGATGTGTCATCGGCGTTTATAAAGAGCTATAACCATAGCTTCCACAGAATTATCAGTGCCAGGCCTGTGGATGTGAACCCTTTAAACTTTGTGAGGGTTTGGAAAATCGTATATGGGGATGTGTTTAAAATTTAAAAATCTGCACCTCTGCTCAAAAAGGGAGACCACATCAGGGTGTCTAGAACAAAACAGGGATTTGAGAAAGGTTATGCACAGATGTTTATGGATGAAATTTTCATAGTAGCTGAAAGTATGGAAAGGGGACAGATACCTGTGTACCGCTTTATAGACTATGGTCATGAAGCAATCGAGGGGACATTTTGCCCTGAAGAACTTCAGAAAGTGAATCCTGATGAAGACAGAATCTACAAAATTGAGAAGAACCTCACTGCAAAAGGGAAAGGAAAGAAGAAACAGCTGCTGGTGAAGTGGCATGGCTGGCCCCAGAAATTTAACAGTTGGATAGAAGCCTCTCAAGCCCAGGACATCTAGCAATTGGGGATGGGGGACAGGGGGGAAGAAGGATGATGGACTGGGTTTTCTGCATCAATGCCATCACAAAGATGCCATCTTTGGAATAGTACTGCTGAGTAAGACATGGCAGTATACTTGGTGGAAAGGTTATCATCTGTCCCTCTCCTTGTTGATGGAACGTATGAACCATCTTATTAGCTCCCACAACAACACTTCAGCCATCAACTCTCCAGCAGCAGGCCTAGTCTACAATCCTGTCATAAGGAAAATAACACTTAAAACAGATGAAAATCCTTACGCTTTTTCTACAACTGGGGATCTAATGCATATTTTGAGGGCTTCTCTGGGGATTGCTGCTAAGAAATTTCCCTTTTGGCGGGCATCACCGGAGGGTTTATCTCGCTCTACCTGTACACGGATCTTGTAGAATACCAGCTTGTAAGGGACTTTTCAGTTCCATTATTGCACTGTGTTCTGACAGGCGGTAATAACAATGAGATCATTCCAGTGAGGTATGATAAGCCGAACTAGGTGCCAAGAAATGGGCATCACATCGAAATGATCAGCTGAAAAAAAGACTGATCAGAACAAGCACATCTCATTTTGCTTTGGGAAGGTGATTGTGAAGCTGCATCTTCAGCCCCAGAAGTCTCTGATATTTTGAGAAACCATGCCTAAATTGTAGTGGTAAAAAATTACGGGGACCTGACCTTGTACATGAATTATTACAGAGCCCAGGCCAGCAATGGTTTCCCTGGATTTCAAGGCATTCCTGTGATGTATGGGGCAGGCATTGGAGGTATATTCCATAGCCTGCTTGGAAAGGCCATCCCACTTTTGAAAAGGGGTTTGGAAATTGTTAAGCCACATGTTAAAAGTGTCACTCAAGTTATTGCAAAAAATGTGTTTGGACATAGTTCCAAAGATGTCCCGGACATGTTGGAAACACAGGCAAATCAGGAGTGCTTGGGGCTTGTTTATATTCAAAGGAAAAGCCTTAAAAGAAAGAGAGCCACATCACGCCCCTGGATGGGAGGCCTCCCCAGCCCTTTACTGTGCAAAAGAAACAGAGAAGGAGGGCCCTTTCTACTGCTAGAAAAGGAGATATATTTTTAAAGGGATGGCTTTCATTCATGGCTGTTTAGAAGAAGATACAAAACCCAAGCTGGATTTGTTTGAAGTGGCCCTGATGCAGACCAGCATTGAGAAAAGCCTTTTTATTGAGGTGCCTCCACTTTCTGCTGTTGCAGGGGCTGCACCTCTAGACTTTTCCATAAGTGGGAATGGGGAAGATGACATAGATCTGAACAACACTGTCATCTTCAACATATTTAGCTTTTTTGTCATCATCTCTGCTCCAGGCTGGGTAGCCTGAAACTTCCTGCTTCTGGTGGAGGTGTAGTTTTATATAATCTGAGAAAAGGCTGTTACCCCTCTGTAGTGCGAACACTTGTGGAAGATCTGGCAAGGAGCCAGGTGACTGGTGGAGTACATGACAGCAGCCCCAGCATGCGCTTTCTACACACTGACTGAATTCCCATCAGGGCCAGTCATGCATATTCTGTATTGTCAATGTCTAGCTGCTTCGCAGCCGGTAGCTACCCAAGGTTAGCACAGCTGAGATAAGAAAATAGTTCTAGTAGATTTAAGGGGCCCTTAGGATACAAAAAGAGTCCTGCCTGGATGTTTGACCCATGCATCCAGCAGCCTCCTGTCAGTAACCCCTCCGCACGGTTCCTGGGGCTCTCTGTGCAGCTTGGAGTGCAAGTCCTCTATTAAATCTATCCTGTTTAATCCCTCACGAACTCTGAGTGTTTCTCTACGCCAGTATCCGACCCTCTCTTGCCCACCTTGCGGTCACACCCTCTGTTCAAACTGCCAAACCTCACAGATTTCACAGAGCCTGTAGCCTTTCTCCAGAGCCTTGTTCAGTTCCGGGTAACACCTTTTCATCGCCCTCCTTCTCATAGAACGTGCAACAGGTCATCACCACAATCTCATTCCTGCATGATTCGCAGGACTCCCTCAACATTTTTACATCTTGCTGGCAATAGTAACTCAGGTCTTTCTGCAAGTCCAAAATCTCCTGATTAGCTGTGTGCCATGCCAAGAATTGCTTTTTCTCTTCAAGCATCATGCTGTCCACCCCATAATATTCTGGTGGTAGAAGAAGGCCTGCGTATCTTTGATTTTCAGTAGTGCTGAAAAAATGGGGGAAATAAATAACCTCTGCAGCCCTCGATACCCAAAGCTTGGGGAAGGCTGCTTGGTTTCACAGGTAAAAAATTTAAGGAATCTATGAAATTTATATTCAGGCTGGGTACTTCTATGCACATGTGTTTACCACCTTGGGTGATTAATTGCACGCCCATTTTTTCCTTCAGAAGCTGACTAACAACGAAGTAGCCATCATAGCCTTTGACGATATGTACTAGGAAAGTGTAGCCCCGAAACTTTGTTTTCATAAACAACTGAATAGAGTTAATGAGGCATGTGTCCCATTTAAACTCCTTTCTGCCCCTTCTTCTTCATCCCAAGGGGCATCCAGAGCTAACTACATGGAGAAAATGTAATTTGGGACATGTGTCCCAGTTTCCTGCATACATTCCACATCATAGATAATATAGCCCAAGCCTGCTTCTGGATTTTTGGTCACGGGCATGAAGCGCTGGTGCTGGTTTACGTTGCAGATCTGTCCATAGCACATTCTGTACTTCCAGCCTTTACATTGATGATGCTTATCCACAAAGGCCTTGCACTTCTCACAGACACTCATAGCCAGACAATCAATTTCTTTTTTTTTAATAGGCAGCACCTTGTGCCTCTGTAAACATTTCCCAGGCCTGCACAACAGCCTGCAGCTAGGGCACCTTATCCTTGTCCCCAATTTAACTGCACAGTCATGAGAGAAGCAGAGCCAGCAGTAATATTTACAGCTATGGCCATGGTTATACAATGTCTGACAAAGCTCTCAAAAGTTTCTCGCCCCCAAATACCTTCCTGACATCCTTAACACAATAACAATGTTCATCGTGTAAAAGGAGGAAACAGGTCTTGGGATATCTAAGACTGTTGTTTGGCTTAAAAATATCCTAACCCTTTTTACCCTCAGAAAGAGGGATGATGTGTATACTAACATGTAGCAGATCCTCAAACAAGGGGATGTCACTCAGCACAACCTGCCTGTGCACAGACCACCCCAGTTTGTCATGTAGCTCTTTTGCTCTGCTTAACAGTTCTGCATGTGTCAGATTCCTCACTGTTGTAAGCCTTGTGATACTCCCAGCAAAGCAGACATTATTGTTGCTGTTATTTAGATCAATCAAATAGCGCTGCTTTTTGTCTATAATTTTGGAATGGGGGATAGACTGTAGGGTTCTGCATACCCCATCCCCAACAGCTTTTACAATAATGATAGCCAGGTGGAAAGTCTGACCAAAACACAGCTCTATCTTACTTTGCAGGACAGTACTGACCCAGTCTAAAAATGTCTCTGTATTCATAATGCTTAAACTAATAGTGGGCGTATATAAAGAGTCATGCATGCTGACAGCTTCAAGATGGAGCTGAGCATAATCATCAGGTTCAAATAGCTGGCATAAGCAGTCAAAAATTTGCTCTACACCATCAACAAATGTTTCATAAGCTTCATGTATACCTGATAAAAATCTACAAATCTTTATTCTTCTACATATTGCCCAGCACTGAACCTCTGGATCAGCCATTCTCACTGCCAAACATGCTGCATGGAAGCCACAGAGCAATCTGCATTTAAGGGTGGAGGTAAAGCTGGGCTTTCGAATGCCCCCAGGGGACTTGGGAGTGCAGACAGTGCCCCGCCCTGAGAAATATCCACATTATGTATGATAGCCTCTTGCTCTGCAGGGGGCTACAGTAACTGGGAAGTCCCTTTCAGGGGGTCATCTACCCTAGTGGGAGACGTTCACTGGCCCATCAGGTTCAGAAAAGCAGTTTGAATTTAAGGGCCTGCTGCAGCCGCTAGAGTGGGAGTGTGGCGTACTTTTGAGGAAGGGATTAACGTGTTACAGTAGCAAGGGGTAGCTATTGGGTTAGCAGATGGAGATGGACCAAATGGTGTGGAAATAATGCAGCAGACCTCCTATGTGAAACAATCCTCTACTGTACAGGGCTTAGAGCAGCTCATGTATCCCTACGGTATACCAAAAGAAATACAGTGACCAAGGTACCCACTCTGCAGGCCATGTAGTGCAAGAATGGGCAAAGGACTTGGGGATCACCTGGGTCTTGCATATACCCTACCACCCTCAAGCTAGTGGATTAAGAGAGAGAATGAAGGGCCTGCTAAAAGAACAAATTTGGAAACTTACCACCATGCAGACATTAAGGGTGTGGGTGAGCATGTTCCTGCAAGCGCTGTTTATGCTTAACAACGGGCGTGTGGGAATGCTTCCTCCCTACGAGCGAGTACAAGCCAAAGCAACCCTAGCAATCCCTGCTCAGATATCTGTAACGGAAGGGGGAATTGCCCCCGCATACTCACCTCCGAGGAGGTAGAATTCTATGCACCCGAGCAACTGATGATTACTGAACAAAGAGTTAGCAGCTTACATTTGAGACTTGACTGCCCTTCACCGTGTGTATGGCTGTTTACACCTTTAATACCTGTTCAAATAGCCCCACTCTTACTGACCTCTCCTCAAGATTTATCTTTCCAGGTATCCGTATCCACGCCAGTGGATGTCTCGCAGGGAGCACCAATGCTGTGAGGAATTCTGATCCACAGTGCCGGAGTGCTGAGCATGACAGATGCCATTGATCTACAAGATCATCCAGCTTGCCATGTAAATACATGGATCTGGCTCGCACAGCGATCAGCTAATCTCTCTGCTTTCTGTATTGCAGGAGGACGATTAGTGGATGATGTCTTAACTACGTGTTACATAGGCGTACTGACTCCACTTGTGGTATTGCAGAGTTAATTTTGATATTTCTGTTACTCCCATGAATTTATATGATTTAGTTATTGTTTCCCAAAAGCTGACACCTTGGACTTACTCTTTTTGTATAGTTAACCTATCTAAAGCAGATATTTGCTTTTGCTTTGTAAATGCTACTTCTGTTCTGCGGAATGTAACCAATACCCAGTTAATTTGTAATGACACTATGAATATTGCCTATGCGTCTGCTCACCTGATGCTACCACTAGGATGGTTCCTTCTGTGGGGCACTACAACATATACATATGTGTTGGCCAATGCCACAAGTGGCCCATGCACTGCAGGTCGTGTTACTTTTGAGCATCCTTCCCTTTATGATGGAGCGACGAAGGACCCCAGGGCATGTCCTGGATGCCACTTGTAACCCCCATATAAGTTTATTTTCTCATGCAGAAGCCTTAGGCCTATTGTTAAGCCTGGTTGGGATCCCGGGGGTGGTGGCGCATAATTATAAACAGAGCATGTGGCCTACCCTTTAGCTCAAGGCTTAAATTGGACATCTAGGGCCATTGCCTCTTTAAATAAAGAGTTGGGAGCAGTATGGCAAGGAACACTGCAAAGTCGTCTAGTGATCAACTATCTCCTACTGCGACATAACCATGTCATGACTTCACTGGGATGTGCTGTTTTAACATCACTGATGAATTGGCATCTATTGAGAATATCAGGCACTTGCAAGATATTATCCAACACATCTGGCAGAACAACGGAGACGCCTGGCTGGCTAATTGGTTTGACTCCCTAATGGGACGGCTGGGCCACCTCATACAGGAGGACTCTTGTTTATCTTTGCTTTGTATCATGTTATGTTTTAATTTCGTTGCTTTATAAACTCCCTTGCCCTCACACTCCGCACCCTTCTGAAGATTGGGACGGCCTGTAACTAACTTTCCATGGCAGGGGTGGAGTGTATGGGAAAATGCAGAAGAATGTGGAGGAGATAGGCAATGGAAGCTAGCCAGACAGTTCTGTGGGAAAAGGAGCATCAACAGGGCATGGTGACCCATAGTCATGCGGCTGAGCCCGTGCCAGTGTCACGTTATACCTGGGCTTTGAATCGGAAGTAGCGATGAGCTCAATATGCTTACTGCGCATGTGTGTAGGCCATTAAAACCTCACATAGTGCCCCCCCCCCCCGGTGTTCCTTGCAATGGACTGAAGCTCAGCGGTGCCAGGGACTCTTCCACTCCGTTATTGCCTCAATCGGGAATTCACTGGGGAAGCCCCACTCAGACGCAGAGGTAATAAATGCTCAATATTGACCCTAGTGTGCCTTGTGTTTGTGTATCTGTCCCTGCTGGGAGTCCAGGCGGTACCCCTGCCTTACCCTTACATGTCCCCAGTACAAGAGAGCCATGGAGCTCCTGGAGTGACTCCACCAAAGAGCTACGACAATGATCAGGGGACTGGAGCATCTCTCATATGAGGCAAGGCTGAGAGAGCTGGGACTGTTCAGCCTGGAGAAGAGAAGACTGAGGGGGGGGGATCTCATCAATGTATACAAATATCTAAAGGGAGAGTGTCAAGAGGATGGGGCTAGACTCTTCTCACTGGTGCCCAGTGACAGGACAGGAGGCAACGGGCACAAACTGAAACACAGGCAGTTCCATCTGAACCTGAGGAAAAACTTTTTTACTGTGAGGGTGACAGAGCACTGGAACAGGTTGCCCAGAGTGGTAGTGGAGTCTCCTTCCCTGGAGATACTCAAAAGCCATCTGGACACAATCCTGGGTAATATGTTCTATGTGACCCTGCTTGAGCAGGGAGGTTGGACTAGATGATCTCCAGAGGTCCCTTCCAACCTAAACCATTCTGTGATTCTGTGATAAGGACAAGGAAAGGGCAAGAACGGTCATTGTACTGTGCATCCATAGTTTAACCATAGAGCTCTGATATGTGTATTCTATTTTTAGTTCTTTACTATATTTTTTAGCTTTGTTATACTTGTAGATTGTCTGCTGTTAATTGTTTAGTGTTGTCCAGTGTCCGTCATATGTGTAGAACTGCTTAGCTCTAATAGATTTTCATACTTGACAAATGATGATCTCTTGAGTTCAGTGCAACTAACCCTGGAATCTGAAAGAATCCCAGACGCCCCTCTAGTGTTGTGTCACAGCTACACTGACATTCAAACCTGCAAAACAAGCAGTACCTAAAACTACATTGAGTAAATTACATGAGGTTGCGCCTACTGGAAGAAATTAATGACCCCTAATTCTTCTGTGGTGCCTTTTTAGATTTGCCTTATGGTAGACTCTGATAGGAGTAACAAGGGTCAGTGTGTTGCCTTAATCCTTTTTTAAGTTATCATGACAATTTTCTATGCAGTTTACAAAGTTGTTAATATTGTAATAGCTTTAGCTGAGATCAAAGTATATAGAAATGTTTATTAATGATAATTACACTTTTTTACACTGATTAATAATTGCATTTAAAAAAAATAGATGTGTGAAACTATCACTGTTCTCTTGTCAGTGTCTGCCCTTTCTAGTGAACAATTTACTAGGAAAGAAGCATGAGATTCCCTGGAAACATGTTGTTAACAGAGGTAATTAACACTCAGAATATGCAGAGGTAGAAGACACCACTCTGGAGTAAAGTAATTAGATATTTATTACCTTGAAATCCCTGAATCACAAGGGGAACCCCAGGAACCTTGTGGGGAAGCGACTGGGCTGTCCCAGGCACCGCAGAGCATCGGCCCATGGTGAGGTTTGGGGGGGGGGGGACATGGGTTTAAGGTGAATTAATAGACTACAATGTGGGGATGTAGGGTACTGCGCATGCGCTACAGATAACAAGGGAAGCCATAATTCTTTAGGTATACACACGTCCAGACTGGCACCTATGTGGTTTAAGTCTAAGGGTCGCGATCTGCTGTTTCTCATGGATTCTACACACCAAATGTTTTTGCAGCTGGAGTAATTGATTGATCAGCATGCTCCTGTCTCCTCACCAATCTTCCACTGTTTACCCACTACAAAGGCAAAGAAGGAATTTGGATCTTCAATTAATATCATTTATCAGATTCCATTCTTAATACTGATGGTATGATCAAGGTGCAGTGTAGTTTACCTGTGTGAAGTCATAATAAGTTATTTACTCTCAGCAGACTAGTTTCTCTACTTGACTCTCTGTAAAAGACCTTGAAAATGAAACAAAGAGCATCTCTGACTGCTAAAATATGACCATGAAGAAAAAAAATCAAATCATGCCTTTGTACTAATCTTCTGATATAAAGCCATGAAAATATCAAAACTTAAATGAATGCATCTAATTGTCAAAACTTAACTTGCCTGGTCAAGAAATCTTATAAGACACCATTTCTTACTTCCAGATGGAACAGATGTATGGCAAAAATAACTTCTCTCATGAAATTTGGCTGACCTTTTTTCATCTCACTAACATTACTGTAAATATAGGCAGTGCATGATTTATTCTTTCTGTCCCAAGGAGCAGAGACAAATGAAAATCTAAATAAAAAATGTTAAGTTTAGCTAAAAGGGTTCATTCAGGTTATAGGAAAAGAGATATTTTATCAAAATAGGTTTCCATCATTTAAATTCATCATGCAACTACAGACCTGTGGATAAAATCTGGGAAAGAAGTACCTCACTGATAAGGAATCTGGCTCTGAACTGACATGCACTGAGAATTAGAAGAGTTCATTTGGGCTGCACACAGTTAATGCAGCAAGGGCTGTCTGTTCCCTAAAGGACAAGGAGTTGGGAGCCAAGTGTGGTAACAAGGTCAGCAGGGCAGGGGCCTCACCAGCCAGGGCCCAGTCCCACAGTACTCAAATGAGGTGAACAGGGCAGGCCCAGGGGCAGCAGCTGGGGTCAACCAAGAGTCCAGATCATGAGACAAGTTTGTGATGACAAGGCAGGTCAAGATCAGGTGTAGTGACAGTAACCAGAGTCAGACACAGTCCAGAGATCATCAGGCATGTCCACAACAACGACAATGAAGATACACCCAAGGTCAAACTGGGAAGTCAGTCCACAGATTAAGATCTGGATGAACAGAGTCTACAACTAGGCACAAGCATGGCTGCAGCTGAGCTAGAGCCAAATACACCTACAACATAGCTCAGGCAGGACTGAAGACTTAAGGCTTCAGTCTGAGCTTAAATGGAGCTCCTGGGCCCATGGGCAGGGTGTGTGGGTGGAGGCCCCAGGTGAAACCAGTCAGGGTTATTAAGGCCTATTAGTGCACTCAGGGTCCTGACAGTATCAAATGGAACTGAATGAAATATAAATAAGAGTATAGTATGGTGAACCAAATCCAGTGTGTGTGTGTGTGTGTGTGTGTGTGTGTGTGTGTGCGCGCGCGTGCATATACATGCATGTGTGTTTGTGTATAAAGTTTAATATACGTATTTATACACACAAATAAAATTATGTTAGGTATATGGCAGGAGGATGAGAGACAACAGATATAAGCTGAAACAAGAGAGGTTCTGACTGCATATAAGGAGAAATTTTTTCATCATGAGGACAGTCAAGCATTGGAACAAGTTGCCCCGAGTTTGTGCAGTCCCCATTCCCCAGAGGTTTTCAAGACCAGACTGGACAAAGCCCTGAGCAACCTGGTGTGACCTCATAGCTCATCCTACTTTGAGCAGGAGGTTGGACTAGAGATTGCCTGAGGTCCTCCCCAACCTGAATTATTCTATGGGTATAGATACATATTATATACATATGTCCTTCCTTTTCTGATCTGTTACTTTTTCAGATCTTTGTTTTCATACCTGTTAAGTTTTATTCAGATAAAAGCATGTGTGAGGTTGAATAGACCTTCCGCCCAAAAAACATTTTGCAAATTTGTTCCTTTATTCTAATCATAAAATCCATTGTGAATTACCCTCATTTTAGCTAATCCAGCTCTTCTCTATTCTTTGCAGGCTATAATTCTTTTTCATTAGAAAATATTTGGAGGAATATGTTTTCTGAGATGCAGAGACGGACAGAAAGACAGAGTGACAGAGAGACAGAGAAAGCCAGTGAGACAGAGATACAGAAAGAGAGACAGTGAGAGACAGAGGGAGAGAGAGAGAGACAGAGAGATGGATATAGGCAGTCCAAGACACAGAGAAACTGAGAGAGACAGAGACATATATATGTATATATAGAGAGAGAAACACAAAGAAAGACTGAAAGAGAGAGAGAGAGAGGTGGAGATGGAGAGAGAGCCAGAGCCAGAGTAAAAGAGACAGGGAGAGAAAGACAGAAACAGAGAGAAAGAGAGAGAAAGAGAGAGAGAGAGAGAGAGAGGGAAAGAGAAAGACAGAAATGGACTGTGACAGAGGCAGAGAGAGAGAGAGAGAAAGACCTAAAGGGGGGGAGAGAGAAAGAGGGAGAGAGACAGGAAAAATACCTAGAGAGATTGAGAGATGGATAGAAAGATACAGGTAAAGACAAAGACAGAGAGTCAGACAGAGAGGGAAAGAGACAAAGAGACAGAAGGAGACAGAGACAGGGAGAGAGAGACAGAGACACACACACACACAGAGGCAGAGAGACACAGAGAGATAATGCTTGAGTGCTTGTCAATCTAGAGAGTGAGGGCATGTGTGTTTTCACTACTGAACTTCAATCCTGACCCACCAGAGAGGAGGAACAGCACTGGGCTATCTGTACTTATGTTTATGTGATTGTTGTTGGTGTTTATGTGGGTGCTGGTAAAGTCATTGCTCTGTCTGTGGCAATCTGTGTGACTGGCCGTGTTAGTATCCTGTGTGTGTGTGCACACGCACATGCGCACCTCTCTGGGATACATGCTCAGCATTGCTACGGGGGGTTGAGCCTGCAAATCAGAACAGCATCAGCTCAGACTGGGATGAAAAGACCTCCTGGGATTCAGAGTGCACTGGGCTGGGCTTCAGTGACCAGAAAAGAGGAATCCCAGGGTCGCAGAGTCTGTGGGATTTGTCGGCTACTGTAACATCCTTAACATCTGGCACAGCAAGCAGGGCCCAGTAGAGCTGTGAGCAT
Organism: Struthio camelus; assembly: GCF_040807025.1. Classification (NCBI taxonomy): domain Eukaryota; kingdom Metazoa; phylum Chordata; class Aves; order Struthioniformes; family Struthionidae; genus Struthio; species Struthio camelus. The sequence goes on from NC_090981.1 coordinate 144,563, forward strand.
TCCTGAGATGATTGCTATAAGCTCCTGATGTGATGATGGGACTGATCTTTTTTGCAAATGTACCCAAAGCATTAAAATTTCTAACCAAACTTATAGATCATTATGGGTGCACCCAAATGGGACCTGCTTCAGGAACCTCTTGGAATAATTGGTGTAACTGAATTGAAAACATATATTAACAGAATAGAAGAAGAATGAGAAGAAGCATAAAGTGGACTTGCTGCCGGGTCTAGTGGATGAGATTTGTACCTTATGGAATGAAAGTAGTCACTTAACATATGTACAAGACCTCCTGGAAGCAATAGCTAACCACAAATTATTAAATTTACAAATTATATTGGCTATAGAGCAGGCAGAAAACCAAGAGAAGCACACAGGCAAGCGTGGGATTCTGGATAGTGCAGCCCATAGAAGAGAGGTTTGCTCTGGGGTGCTCCCCAAGAGTTAACGAACCCCGGGTGCACCACGACTGGAGTCACCACACTGTGGGGTTGCTGTAGCCTGGGGGCACACCCTCCAACGACCCCATGATTGACAAGTCCAGGCAAAGAAGAAGTGGCACTGCAGCCTCACACCATAAACACGTCGGTGTTGTGAAGCCATTCCCCACAGAATGACCTGTTAATGGGCATATTGTTACTAACTAAGCACTGTTTGTGGGCTGAGCACTAGGTCACCTGGTGATATGCACACTGTTATTGACTGAGGCCCTACTGCTTTTGTGTAACTGTGGGCTGGCATTGTTTTGACTGGCTATAAAAGAGAGTAAGCCATATAGGTTTGTTGTAGACTCCTGCGGTCAGCTGGCCTGCGGACCGAGGACCCACCCATCAGCGGGGATGGCCCTGATGTCAACAGCGTGGTGAGGAGAATCTGGGGAAAATTATACCGGAGGGGTTGCCCATAAAGGGCGAGAGCAATAAAGGGCGAGAGCGGAGGGGTTGCCCATAAAGGGCGAGAGCGGTCGCTGTACCAGGCATCCGTGATTTAACTATAGAGCTCTGATATGTATATATATTTTCAGTTCTCTTTCTAGCTTTACTTTACTTTTAGCTTTGTTATAACCTCTTATCTCTAATAAATTCTCATACTTGACAAATGATGATGTCTCAAGTTCAGTGCAACTAATCCCGGAATCTGAAAGAATCCCGGACACCCCTCTATTGGTGCATCACACTCCCCCATTTGGAGGGACTGGGATTTTTCTTCTCATCCACATTTAGGACTTGAGTTTGCTCTCTGAGGTTGTGGTTTTTCCCTTTCTCCTGGCCTGAGTGTTTATCTAAGCAGATTTCTTTTAGGTGGCATTTTCCTATGCCTTAGCCTCCCTCCTGGAGATATGAGTGTGTCTAGGGATTTGCAGCTGCCTTTACTTCTCTAATTTTGACTTGGTAATCTGCACCCTTGACTCTGTTAGGTTTTTTTTTTTTGTGGCTTTTCCTTTGTGTGAGGGTACTCAGACTGAGTCATTGGACAGCCTGATATCCCCTACAGACACTATAGTGTCTGTCAAAAATGATTACTTCTCAATTCCTGTACAGTGAATACCCTGTCTGGAATGAACATTGCAATTACTTCTAAGCCACAGTGAGTGGCAGTTGGAGAGCCCCAATGCAGCAGAATTGATGGCATTCAATTCCCATGAATCAGCTCCCACCCCAAGTCATCAAATTGGTAAACAAACAAACAAAAAAGCACCCATGAGACATTTAAAACTTTTTTTGTTTTACCTTTTCAGTCTTTTTCATGCATCTGTAGTGAACATGTGGGTTACAAATTCAAGCTTTTCTCCACAGTCACTAGGACTCTGCCTGTGTGTAGGTATATTTCCGCATGGCCTGATTCAGGACTGCCTATATGAGAAGTGTGTAGCACTGAGTGTTTTTCAGAGAAGCTTAGCTCCTAATTAAATAACAATGAGCAGATTAGGTCTGAAATCTGTTTTGAGTAACTGAAATTCTGCTAAAGAATGGAAATCTTTACCTAATTGAATTAAATTCATTCCTTAAATTAGCTTGAGAAAACATTTTATTGGAGTAAAATTAAAGCATCAATGCATTTCAGCTTAAATCCAGTGTATTAAATGCACTATGCCAAATGCTTTTCTGGCTCCATGTCCCTGTATGTTCAACCATCAAGAAGACATGCTTCATGAAAAGCCTATTGAAATACAAGCACACCTATTGACTTGAGATAGTACTTGAGTCTGCATAACAGGAATGTTTACCTTATGCCTAAGCATTAAGGATGAGGCTACTGCTTTGCACTGGAATGCTCTATTAGTCTTGCATCCTGATGACAAAGAATGTTAAAACTAATAAATTCAGGCCTCTCTGCTATAATGTGCTGAAGTGCACAGCCCTGCCTTGATAAGGGGAGATTTAGGCACATCCTCTTTCATCAGTGCTAATGGCAGTCATTCTTCACTATGTCAGGATTTTCTAAAGTAACTACCAATTATGGATATCCAACTTGACATATTTCAGAAAAGTCTAAAAGACCTGTCCTCCAAAAAGTCAGGTCCCTGCAGCTGTATCAGGTTGATCATCCAAAGGGCACTCATCTAGACAGTACTTTGGAAATCTCATACACAATACTCCAGCCTGCCAGGATGAGAATATGACCCTTGGGTCACAGAGTTGTTTGATCTGGGAGGGATAAATGCAAAAGAAAATGTCTGCAATTAACTCTGAACATAGAACTCTAGATCTGGGAGTCCTGGTGGACAACAAGTTGACCATGGGCCAGCAATGTGCCCTTGTGGCCAAGAAGGCCAATGGTATCCTGGGGTGCATGAGGCAGAGTGTTGCCAGCAGGTGGAGGGAGGTGATCCTGCCCCTCTACTCAGCCCTGGTGAGGCCTCACCTGGAGTCCTGTGTCCAGTTCTGGGCTCCCCAGTACAAGAGAGACATGGAGCTCCTGGAGAGAGTCCAGCAAAGCACTACTAAGATGATTAAGGGACTGGAGCATCTCTCATATGAGGCAAGGCTGAGGGAGCTGGGCCTGTTTAGCCTGGAGAAGAGAAGACTGAGGGGGGATCTGATCAATATGTACAAGTATCCGAAGGGAAGGTGTCAAGAGGATGGGGCCAGACTCTTCTCAGTCATGCCCAGTGACAGGACGAGAGTCCACAGGCACAAACTGAAACACAGGAAGTTCCATCTGAACATGGGGAGAAACTTCTTTCCTGTGAGGGTGACAGAGCACTGGCACAAGTTGCCCAGGAGAGGTTGTGGAGTCTCCTTCCCTGGAGATATTGAAAACCCACCTAGACACGATCCTGTGCAATGTGCTCTAGAGGACCCTGCTTGAGCAGGGAGGTTGGACTAGATGATCTCCAGAGGTCTCTTCCAACCTTGGCCATTCTGTATTCTGTATATATGCATGAAACAAATATCTACAGCTAAACCTGGATCTAGCTTGGATCTAGATCCAGATTTCCCCAAACATCAGTCATTTAGATCCACAGACACCTATGATAGACGGGGACCTCCAGTAAATTTCTAATGTGGTTTGCCTCAAATTTAGCAGTGTTTGCACTGCAACACCAGAGGGATGCTTGATTCAGTTCTATTTCTACTCTCTAGCTGTCAAATCAACATGAATGCATCAACATGCTTGTGGACAAGGGCCAGTGTGGAAGACCCATGCTTGAGGCTTCTTCATACTCTGCCTGCTTCCAGGCCTCTACCCAAACTTTGTTTCTGAATAACCTTGGAGTCTTGGAAAGAAGCTGCATGTTTGTCTAATCACCTGAGAAGCAATGAAAACCCTATGGTACAAGGGTGCCAGGATAGAACTGACCTATTTGACTGGCTGTCACTTCTTTCACACCAACAGTAGAAGTCCAGTCTCGGAAAAAGCAGGTGAATTCTTGTCCTCTTTGAAGTGAATGAAGGTTTTACCACTGGGAGTCTCAGTGTATGCAGATGTCTGACCTACAGTTTAGACTTTAGACTGTACTTTTCCAGTAATGCTCTAGCTGTGAAAACTTTCCAGTCCTCCCTTGCATTGAGACATACTTAAAACTCCACAAATCTCTTAAAAGAGAGAATTAAACTGATTATAGTGAGGTGCTTACAGTAACAGGAGGAAAGGAGAGACAATATTGCCCTCAATTCCTCTAATCTGAGAATTGAGAAAAAAAAAAAATCAGAAAAAAAAATCCCCCAGCATTTTCTTTGTATGATCACAGTATTTATTTGAGCCATCAAATGTCACTATCACATACAGACTCAATTGATTTGCTGACACAGGGTTTAATTCAAGGCTCTCTGCAAATGCCTTGCAGAGGACACAGAAGACTGCAAGTTTATATAGCAGCAGGCTTCCTACAGGAGAAGAAACTTTAGAACTTAAAATTAGACTTCTTGACTTCAGGAGTCAAAGGGGGATGAAAAGCATTTGGCAATCAAATGTTCTATCACATCTGACATTCATCTACTGCTCCTAGCAGGTTCAGCATGCACTGTCTTTACTCTCTATACCACCAAAACTTTACTTCATCCAACTGCAGCCTTGCATTCCATCACACCATCACTAATCTGGCAATGCTGAAGCATGCCTCCAGTGTCTTTCAAGGAGACAGCTCATCTCATCCTTATATATTGAATACTAGTATCTGACATGCCTCTTAGTGCTCTAAAAAGTCTCTGTTGTCATACTGAAAATGTTGGTCACACTTCTCTCCTCTTTTTCCTTTTATTTTCTTCAGCCAAGAAAATGTCTTAGATCAACCTAAGAAACCCACTTAGTTTTAAAAATGTGAGTAGCCCCACAGGATTAAAGGCAAGCACAGGGCTTATGTACTTCACTGGGTGGGGGCCTCAGGTACAGCTCTTATTTCGGTGTCTAACTCATTTTGATGGGAATGAAGTCTCTAAATGATGTGTGGATTTGAGTTTCAGTGGCTGGCTTTCAGAACAGAAATCATGCCCCATGAGGGATAAGCAGTATATTCTTCGGATAATGACAAAAAAATCTTGTCACATGGCAACATTATAAGGACAGGGTTTGGCAAAAAAGTTACATGCCCAGAACTCTTTTGTGTCAGTGTGGATTTCCAGGGTACTGGGTCAGGCCCAAAGCCAACAAGACATAAGCTAGAAAAGATTATAGCTTCATAAGAGAAACTTGGACGGTCCCTGAGACCATGAGAACCTAAAGGCTCAACTCCCATATTTTTTCAACCCTACTTCTTTGAACTTTATGACAACTTAATTTGACTAGAGGAGCTGGCTCCAGCCACTCCAAACAGCATTTTGCTAGGTTTGTTGACCTTGGTGATGTCCATGTAACCCTTGATTCCTTTGGTCATGCACCAGTATCTCCACGCATTGCGAGCATAAATGGTAACCTTGGTAGTTTTGGGGCTCACAGCACTGATGCAGTTGAGGTCATCATCAAAATTAAAGATGGGAAACTTGAGTTTAGTCAAGTATGCTAGAAACCAAAAAAGGGGATAAAAAATGTCAGCCTTGTGACACTGTCATAAACTCTGGCTAATAGCAACTTGGAATTGTTCACAAAGCACAAGGAATGTCAAAACAAAAAAAAACCCAAATCAAAGTCCCCTGAAGCTCTTAAAAGCTTGTTCATTGGAATGCTAGAGTGTGTGTGGGGGGCAGAATTGACATGGAGTCATCCTGAGGTCACCTCAGAATTAAAAACATTGAGCTGAAAAAACAGGGAACCCTTTATTTAGATAAGGAAGAAAAACAGTGAGAGAATGACAATGGCAAGAGTTTTTACTTTATGTGTCACCTCAGGAGGATGGGAAAAAACTTGGCCTATTGCATGTATAGCCTGATTCTGTGTTGTATATCTCACACTGTCACAAGTATCTGTGCAAATTGGATATGCAACATTAACCAAATACAATTTTCCACTCACTCTCACTTTGTACTCCCTGCAAGACAGTACAGGATCAGGTCCTGTTGTTTCAGTGGGCCAAAGGTAGGCATGACTTGATCAACAGCATGAGCTACAGGAGGTATAAAGATACTCAGTGTATATTTCTTAAATGGAGAACCTCAGCCTCACAGGATGGAACTGAGTTTAAGTCATTACTAAAGCTTGAAATCTCAGCCATTTCAGAAATTGATAACTGTGAGCATAATGTGCAGCTCAAATATTTGCAAGAAAAAAGTGTATGTGTAATAAAATAAAATAAAAATGAAACGATAAGATAGCAAAGAGATGGCAGGTGTGTATCAGCTACCATCTGTAAGAGTGCTGTATCATCAGACAGTTGGAAAAAGAATCACATGATGTTCCACTATTGGGGGTATAGATCATTCTTGCTTCTATTTTTTTATTGATATAATCAATATTTGCTTTCTCCTGCCCTATTTTCCAGGAGAAAGCAATTTATTCTATTCATTCTGGGAGAAAACAGAAAAGGAAAAAAGGAAAGGGCTAGGACTCTGATTTAAAACTATGCTAAAGCACATGCTCAATTTAAACATAAAAGTATTCCTATCCTTTATTCAGCACTAACTTTACTGTCTATGGACAAACCCACAAAGTTCTTTAGCATGTTTGTATCCAAGTTAGACACATGTTGGAGTGCTTTTTTGAATCCTGCCTACCTCAGGAGATGCCTATAGCTGTAAGAAGACAGTTTATCTGTTTTCCTCTGTATCACTGTGACATGCCACTAGAGAGGCGTCTGGGATTCTTTCAGATTCCGGAATTAGTTGCACTGAACTTGAGAGATAATCATTTGTCAAGTATAAGAATTTATTAGAGCTAGGCGGTTCTACACATATGACGGACACTGGACAACACTAAACAATTAACACCAGACAATCTGCAAGTATAACAAAGCTAAAAAGTATAGTAAATCTAGAAATATATCAGAACTAAACATAGAATACACGTATCAGAGCTCTACAGTTAAGCCACGGATGCACGGTACAATGACTGTTCTCACCCTTTCTTTGTCCTTATGGGGGTCACCCTTCCAGTATAGTTTTCCCCGGATTGTTCTCACCATGCTTGAGCTGTGCCAAGATGATTCAGGTTCTCCCTGGCAGTTGGCATCAGGGGCGTCCCTGCTGATGGGTGGGTTGTCGGGTCCACAGGCCAGCTGACAGTGAGTCCGAGTCCACACCAGAGGTATGTGGCTTACTTTCTTTTATCTTCCCCAAGCTTAGTTCATTATCCATTCAAACAATGCCAGACCACAGTTACACAACAGAACAGATGGCCTCAGTATGGTCAACAGATAGCAGTATGGATGTTCAACAGATAACAATGCATATATTCAACAGATAACCCAGTGCAAAGTTCTACAGTACCTAGATGCTTACAGTGTGAGTCTGCAGTGTCACTTCTCCTTTGCTGACCAGGTTTGCTCAGTAATCATGGGGTCATAGGAGGGCTACAGCAACCCCACAGTGTGGTGACTCCAGCCATGGTACACCCGGGGTCCTTTAACTCTTGGGGAGCACCCTAGAGCAAAGCCCTCTACTATGGGCTGCACCATCCTGAGTCCCATGCTTGCCTGTGTGGCGCCTATCCATCACATAGACCAAATCCTCCTTGCTTTCATCACTCTCAAACCTCAGTGATTTTGTGTACTTTTATTCCCTAACCGCCTGTCAACAATAGGAGGATGCTTTAAGAGTTTAAAATGCTATTTGAACACCTCATGGAACACATGAAGGGTTTCAGGCACTGGAAGGAAACACTAACAAACTCTAGACGCAACACAGTGAGCAGACAGGAATTCTTACTGGGACCTTTCAGACAGAATTTGGAAGATCACCAAGTGGCCTGGAGCCACATACCATTTTCAGAAGTGCCTTAGGAACAATGAACCTGAAAAAGCATACTCCAAAGTATAAGCACATTGATCCTTTGAGGTTCTGGATCTGAGTTTCAGTGAGACTGCATTTTCATGCATATGACACATAGATCATCTGAGAAAGGAAACAAGTTCTGATTTATTAGCATTGTAGATAAGACATGAATGTGTGACACGCACAGATGCTATCCTGCCCTTGGGCCTCTCTGTCTGTTCCCTCTCCCCTAATACGTATTTTGCCTCCATTTTCCTGGAAGTTATTTCATGACTTACTTTTAAGGAACAATACTTTGCAGAGGCTATACAGGCTCTATGTGTGAAAATGCAGCACTTGAATTTCTCAGTAATCATGGTTCCTTTGGAAAAAGTCACCCTTATTTGATTCACCCAATAGCATTCCAACAATGCTTATATTTCTTACAGTACCTTGCAAAATTATACAGAACAGACACCTGTGCAGACACAGAACCTAATTGCCAAATTACTATCACCAAGATGATACGTTCTATAAGGGAAAGCTATATTTGTTATTTCTTACCAAAAACATGTACATGCCCTAGGTCTAGCCAGACAGCTGGATAGTTCACAGGTGCCACATGCCAGAGCATTTAATTTTAAATACACATCCTGGATGTCTAGACACCTAATGTTCTGCTCTACACTGGGGTGGAGAGTTGTCTTACGTGTTTTAGGTGAGGGAGGAAGCAGAGTGTTGCTAGACAGGTTAGTAAAATGCTACCAGAACTGGTGAATTCTCAAACTTGATTTCTTTTTTAAATCTCTGCATTCCTTCTAACCTCAAAAGAAAATATAGTTCCTCACCATCTCATGTTGCCATTCACCCTGCAAATTAACAATCACAGTCTCAGGTAGAACTACATCAACAAAGCCAAGGCACTGTTTTCATGCTCTCTCAAAGAAAGCAGACATACTAATCTACCACCCATCTACCCTAAATACAAGTGAGCAAAAGCTCTGCTGGGCAGTTTGGCAACCATAGAGAGGCACGGATCTACATACATGTAAAGAACCCCATTTCCAGAAAGGTCTCAAAACCCTGCATGCACTGGGCTATGTGGAAGAGGTGAAAAGAAAGTGCCATCAGGTAGCACTGCAGAGTACCTACTGCTTAGGTATTGTGTTTTGTAGGATCAGTAATACTTGTGTGAACAGCTTTCTCAGAGCAGATCTTTATATTAGAGCAGCATCTGGCAGCACCACCCCTGAGCCTCCACAGATATTTATGAGTGTCCCTTGTCAAGGTCCAGACACACAGAAATCTTTTTCCAAATGCAGATGAATAGCATCATGTTGTATTTACCAGGTTAACTGCTTCATGACTGATAGAATCCTTCCTGCCTGATATTTAAAACTTCTGTCTGCTTTTCCCAGGGTATAAGTTTTAAGCAGCATTGCTGTCATAACAGCTTTTCTTGCATCTTTTTTCTTTTCCCTGCCACCACAGTTTTTATTTCCTATTTTGCACCAGGACAAAAATAATTTAGAAAAATGACCGAAATATGAAAATACAAGAAGAGCTAAAGTAAATAATCATACTATACCTAGGATTTTGCTTTCAGACTTTTCTCAGGAATGCTCTTGCCATGATAGGTACCTAGTATAGTTTCTCCACAGCTTTTGGAGGGTTAGCAGTAGTAAGTGTGTGTCCTATGCTTCCAACCTATTTTCTGTCAGGCAACTACAAGAATTTAGCTCTACAAACAGAACATTTGCATACAAATGGCCATAATTATTTATGTTTTGAATTTTTTTAAAGCATTTTCCTCAATAGGTAACCTGCACTGGAAATAGCTAAGGTTATTACACAGAAAACCATTGGGTTATTCTAGTTTTGCATAGCTTCCCAGGGATAGCTGCCAAGTTACGCTGTTTTTACCATAAATTACAAAGTAAACCGCCAACTAGTTTCAAACCCCACTTCGACAATGTGTGAGTTGCCATTTCCTGAGCATGTCTGAAGAAGTATTGTGTCATAACACATCTGAGCAACTTCCACATGAATTATAGCAATGTGTCAGGGTACAGCAAGGGATGCTGCTCCCTAAAGGATGAGGAGCCAAGCACAATAACAAGGCCAGCAGAGCAGGGGCCTCACCCAGCCATGGCTCAGTCCCACAGTACTAGAAAGAGGTGAGCAGGGCAGACCTGGGGGTGGTAGCCAGGTTCAAACAAAAGTTCAGCTCATCAGGCAAGTTTGTGGTGATGAGGCAGGTCCAAGGTCAAGCTGGGAACACAAGTCAGGAAATCAAGATCAGAGCCAGTGAGGGTAATCAGTACTGATCAGTAATCAGTCCACTAATTGCCAAGCAAGACCATAGTGACAAGACAAGTCTAGGGTCAGGTCAGGAAGTTTTCAAACCTTTTAATTTTAAAGCCTCATATTTAACAGGGAAAGATCAAACTTGGGAAGCAACTGTCTTACAAGATTTCTATCCCTAGATGCAAGTTTAATTTGACTGTAGGCTGAAATCAAAATACAATTTTGTGAAGGGCAGACCTTACTATTGAAAATCTAAATAGAACATTTGAAGCCAAAATATGCCTTGAAATTCATGTAAACCAACCCCAGGTCCAGATTCAGGAAAATATCTTTATTCCAAAAAGGGCCTTAGAATGTAGGCTTTCAGTCTTACTGAAGTCAAAATTAAATAAGCCCATAGTTAAAGTCAAGCTTGCTCTTAAGTACATTCCTGAACAGGGACTTAAGCAATTGCCTAAATGTTTTCCTGAATCAGGGCCCTAGAAGTTAAACAGAGGACAGCAACTATTTCTTGATGTGCATATTTCTACTTTGCTACACAAAATGGTTCACAGGCCAACAGGAACTTTCTAACTATGCTGAAATTCATACTTGAAAAACATGAAAGTGTTGGATTCTTTTCTATATTGTGTTTCAAAATGTCAAATAAATTATTTTCATTTGACTAAAGAAAGCAGTCAACTTCAGAGAATACAGTTTATTAAATAAATGAGAATTGGTCACTAAACCTAATTACAGACAAAATACTGACTAAAGCATGCACTTATCACAGATATCGATGATTTTATCAGTTAATTACTTCTGAAATGGTATTTTAATGCTATAAGTTTAATTCTGTACCAATACAATTATTTAAAAACAATAAAAGGTCACATTACAGTAGTAGTAAACATTTTGCAAACAGTGAAATTAATCTTGTAAGTGTATGTGAAATGTGAGAGCATCTGCTTCATTAAGGTTATCTGATCAAGGATCTTTTCAGTGCAAAAGGATAAGAAGTAAAGGGGGGGGAGCAGAAACAAAGGAAGGAGAAACAAAACACACAGAGACACAAGCATGCTAGACAAGGGATAACAGAGACACTAACAAAGACCAGAAGGCTCCAGTCACTAATTGATGGGCCATTAGGCAACTACAAGTATAGTTTTGGAGGGGGCCAACCTGGACTTTGTAAGTGATAAAAAGGCAGACATGATGATTTCCAATTGTTCGTGGGGAGAGACTGTGGGACTATGCAAAACTTTCTAAGGAATGTTTGGGGAAGGGGATTGGTGAGGAACAAAGAGAAGAATAGAGAGGAGGAGGTATAAAATGGGCTGGTTGCATATAAGCAGTTGCTGGTCAGTACACTTATCTGACTGGGCCCCGTGCCTGATCACTGAAGTCTATTCTATCTTCTTATTAAATCCTTTCTTAACGCTCTTTCCATGTAATCTCACTCTCTACCCCATGTGTAAGTGCTGTAAGGACTAGGTGCCAGCAACTGGAGAGACAAGAGCGAGTGAATTCAGACCAGCAACTGGAGTCAGACTCTGAGTGTGGGGGCCCTTGTGTCTGTGGTGCCAGCAACTGGAGCAAGTGGGAGTCTCAGCGCCAGCAACTGGAGCAGGTGAGGATCTCAGTGTCAGCCACTAGAGTGGGACCAGGGGTCATAGGGCCTGTGTATCTTGCGTGCCAGCTACTGGGGGAGCCGAAGTGAGTGAAGTGAGGGTCTCAGCATCAGCAATTGGAGTGAGGACCATGGGTCATAGGGCCTATGTGCCTGGGCACCAGCTACTGGGGGGAACAGAGTGTTTGCATTTTTCCTGGTGTGCACAGAGGTGTGCATGTGTAATTCACTAGCAAACTTCAAGCTGGACTGGCAAAAAAGTAGGAAGCCCAGGGTCCAGGCAGGGATATCAGATGGACAGAGGGGCCATGCTGATATTTGAGGGATCCATGAGTGTGGGGATGCTTGTGAAGTAGAGTGAAGGTGTGATCACAAGGCAGGAAAAGGAGGGTTGAATACTGGCATAGAGAGACACTCAAGATATCTTACATCATGTAGTTCTTGGAGTAGGCGCATCATCTTCTGGACATCAGGTTAAATGTGCTTACTGCAATGTTGTTGGCATTCCAACTACCGTCAGTGTACAGAGTTAGGATGGAGAGCAGCAATGTCATGGCTCCACTCAGCACGTTCATCAGGTCACGGTTCTCTGGGAGAGAGTCTCTTAGAGGGAATATAGACTGGGACACTTTCTCCTTTGATTAGTACCAGGTGGCTGTCCTCTCAAAATAGTAACAGCCATTTTAATGTATAGGGCCACTCAAAAGAAATGGGACCCCACTGAGTATTTATTGTTTTTCCCCAGAGTATACCGATGCCTAAAATACACTCAGATAGGGGCCACCAACACCATTATTCACTGTTGTCCCCCATGAGTCCAGTAAATTTCAATTGGGACAAAAGGGCAATGGTTCCCCATTATATATTGTCTAATTTGGACAGGGGATGGGGGGGACCTGCCCCCCCCCAAAATATTGATCTGGCAGCTTCCACTCTGTGCACACTGCTGGCGGGGCAGTAGGTGTTGTGGGTTCCCCCTTGTGCTCGCCAGACTGCTCGCTGTGCTCCCCCACCCCCAGGGGCTGGGTGCGCTGCTCCAGCTGAAGCTGTGGTTTTCCGTCCACCTCCTGCCATGGCATGCCTGTGCACAGCAGGTCTTGTAACAGTGCCACAACGCACCCTTTCTTCCTTTTCCACGTTTACCCGCCTGTTTCCCGACTTCCCATCTCTGCTAACAGAAGACACCTCTGCTAACTGAGATAGCAGCACTGTGACTTCCCCCACTGTACCCGCCCCTCACCAATCACAGGTAGCACCATCGCTTTAAGATGAGGGCAGTTCACAGCATCTTAGTTTGGATGGTTTTGCTCATGGGTATCTGATTCGGCCTGGGAAACTCAGGGGAGTAAATTCCGGACAACATTCCTAATTGCCGCAGCTGACTTATTCCTGCTGCAACAGTAGTCCACCCAGTGAGCCTGTCATTGATGTCCGCGGCAGCCGGCCAGGTTAACCACGCCGCGCCCAGCATCCACTCCATTAGGGAGGGGGAAACGCTTTGATTTTGCTGCTGCAGGGTACAGAGGGTGTTGCGCAGCCTGGGATCCTGGGATCCTGGGATCCTGGGACCCTGGGATCCTGGGACAGAGCCCCCATTCTGTTGAGCTCCTCTTTGGTCAGATAAACTGCATCTGCACCATCTGCAACCCCCCACTGTACCCACTCCCCCCCCCCAATCATAGATAGTACCATCACTTTAAGATGGGAATTGTTAAGCCACATGTTAAAAGCACTGCTCAAGATATTGCAAAAAACATGTTTGGACATATTTCCAAGGCTGTCCTGGACAAGTTGGAAACACCAGCAAATCAGGATGGCTCAGGGCTTGTTTATATTCAAAGAAAAAGCCTTAAAAGAGAGAGTCATGTCACACCCCCAGAGGCAAGGCCTGCCCTGGCCCTTTAAAAGAAAAAGGCCCTTTAAAAGAAAAAGGATGGGGGTTGCCAGATAACAGTCTAGCAAGGACAAGAAGAAGAAAAAGAACAACAAACCAGGCTGAACAGTGCAAAAGAAACAGAAAACCAAGAGAAAGAGGGTCCATTCTACTGCTAGAAAAGGAAATATATTTTAACAGGGTTGGCTTTTTTTCATGGCTGCTCAGAAGAATGTACCGAATCCAAGCAGGATTTGTTTGAAGCAGGCCCGATGCAGGCCAGCACTGAGAAAAGCCTGTTTATTGAGGTGCCCCCACTTTCCAGTATTGCAGAGTCTGCACCTCTGGACTTTTTCATAGCTTTGAATGGGGAAGATGACATAGAGTTGAACAACACTGCTGTACCTTTGCTGTAATCTTGTAAAAGCTGACGGGTCCAACCTCGGTGCTGGTGAGTCCATGGACCTTGTGAATTACCCACTGGCTTCTGTTTTCAGCCAGCTGGACGTTACACTAGGGGACTGACTGATAAGCCAGAGCAACAATTGCTACCCTTACTGCGCCTTCACTGAGTTGCTTCTCAATCACAGCTATGACACACTGTCCATGCATTTCTCCACAGGTCTGTTCTACAAAGACAAAGCCAGTCAGCAGGAAGCAGTCACACTGGATGGCCTCAGTAATCAGGGATTTAGGCAACGCTTGAGTCTAACGGCCCAGAGTAGGAGGATCAAACATTTGGGACCCCTCCACAGTGATCTGTTCTTTCAAGACAAGCTTCTGCTGAACGGCGTGGATGTAAAAATTAAGCTGACGCACAGCAAAAACAACTTTTGTTTGATGAGCTCCCTGGCAGCGTCTGCAAGCTGGTTATTACCTATGACTTGCTGTTTGCGAATAAGTGGCAGCTGGAGTGCATTTGTGCAAAGCTGAGGTATTACGGTCAACACTAAAGACCTGGTGGACTGGGTGGGCATTCTCCTCAAGCCTGCCAGTGAGGGGGAAGGATGGGAAGAGGAGTAGATGGATTTTCCAAGTTAACAACTGGCTGCACTGCTGGTGCTGGCAGCAGGGTTTTGGTTTCTATGATCATGGGGCCCTGTTTGAAGGTCGACAACTGATGGGGAAAGATGGGATCCACCTCACTAAGTGGGGCATGCGTGTCTTTGCCAACAGGTTGGCCAGCCTGGTAAGGAGGGCTTTAAACTAGGGAAGATGGGGGAAGGGGAGTGTTATAGAGACAGCAAAACGCAGCTCAACTGGGGATGCCTCCAGCGGGTGCATGCAGCCAAGGAAGTGTGCATGGGGCATGGCTATGGAGGATCCTCTTGCACCCCTCCTGGGAAACCTGCATGCTCGATTACCTCTCTGAAATGCCTGTACACCGATGCACGCAGCATGGGGAATAAACAGGAAGAACTAGAGATCTGTGTGTGGTTGCAGGGCCATGATCTTGTTGCGGTTACAGAGACATGGTGGGATAGCTCACATGACTGGAATGCTGTCATGGATGGCTATGTGCTTTTTAGGAAAGACAGGCCAAGAAGACGAGGTGGTGGAGTTGCCCTTTATGTGAGGGAGCAACTAGAATGTGTGGAGCTCTGCCTAGGAGGTGGATGAAGAGCAAGTTGAGAGCCTATGGCTAAGGATTAAAGGACAGGCTAACATGGGTGACACAGTTGTGGGGGTTTACTACAGGCCACCTGATCAGGAAGAAGTAGTCAATGAGGCCTTCTACAGGCAGCTGGAAGTAGCCTCACGATCACAGGCCCTGGTCCTCATGGGGGACTTGAACCACCCTGACATCTGCTGGAAAGAAAGCACAGCTAGGCACAAACAGTCAAAGAGGTTCCTGCAGAGGATTGATGATCATTTCTTGACCCAGGTGGTGGAGAAGCCAAGGAGGAGAGGTGTGCTGCTGGGCCCTGTACTAACAAACAAAGAAGGGCTGGTTGGAGATGTGCAGGTTGGGGGCAGCCTTGGCTGCAGTGACCATGAGATGGTGGAGTTCAGGATCCTGAGAGCAGGAAGCAGGGCAATAAGTAGGATCGCAGCCCTGCACTTGAGGAAAGCAAACTCTGGCCTCTTCAGGGACCTACTTGTAGGAATCCCATGAGTTAGGGCCCTAGGAGGAAGGGGGATACAAGAAAGCTGGTGATGAAGGAAGTATACAGAATGTGGAAAAGGGGACAGGCCACTTGGGAGGAATACTGGGACATTGTCACAGTATGCAGGGATGCGACAAGGAAGGCTAAGGCCCATTTGGAATTAAATCTGGCAAGGTATGTCAAGGACAACAAGAAGGGCTTCTTCAAATACCTCAGTAGCAAAAGGAAGACTAGGGGAAATGTGGGCCCGCTGCTGAATGGGGCGGGTGCCCTGGTGGCAAAGGATACAGAGAAGGCAGAGTTGCTGAATGCTGCCTTTGCTTCAGTCTTTACTGCTAAGGCCAGCCCTCAGGAATTCCAGACCCTGGGGACAAAAGAGGAAGGCTGGAGAAAAGAAGACTCTCCCTTGGTCGAGGAGGATTGGGTTAGAGATCATTTGGGCAAACTCGACATCCACAAATCCATGGGCCCTGATGGGATGCACCCACGAGTGCTGAGGGAGCTGACAGACATCATTGCTAGGCCACTCTCCATCATCTTTGAAAGGTCCTGGAGAACAGGAGAGGTGCCTGAGGACTGGAAGAAAGCCAAGGTGATTCCAGTCTTCAGAAAGGGCAAGAAGGAGGACCCAGGGAACTGCAGGCCTGTCAGCCTCACCTCCATCCCTGGAAAGGTGATGGAACAGCTCCTCCTGAAGGTCATCACTAAGCATCTGGAGGACAAGAAGGTGATCAGGAGTAGTCAGCATGGATTCACCAAAGGGAAATCATGCTTGACCAATCTGATAGCCTTCTATGACGGAATGACTGGCTGGGTAGATGAGGGCAGAGCAGTGGATGTTGTCTCCCTGGACTTCAGCAAGGCTTTTGACACTGTCTCCCATCACATCCTCCTAGGTAAGCTCAGGAAGTGTGGGTTGGATGAGTGGACAGTGAGGTGGATTGAGAACTGGCTGGATGGCCGAGCTCAGAGGGTTGTGGTGAATGGCGCAGAGTCAAGTTGGAGGCCTGTGGCTAGTGGTGTCCCCCAGGGGTCAGTCCTGGGTCCAGTCTTGTTCAATATATTCATCAATGACCTGGAGGAAGGGACAGAGTGCACCCTCAGCAAGTTTGCTGATGATACTAAACTGGGGGGAGAGGCTAACACACCAGAAGACTGTGCTGCCATTCAGAGGGACCTGGACAGGCTGGAGAGCTGGGCGGAGAGGAACCTCATGAAGTTCCACAAAGGCAAGTGCAAGGTCCTGCACCTAGGCAGGAATAATCCCATGCACCAGTACAGGCTGGGGGTTGACCTGTTGGAAAGTAGCTCTGCCGAGAAGGACCTGGGTGTCCTGGTGGACAACAAGTTAAACATGAGCCAGCAGTGTGCCCTTGTGGCCAAGAAGGCCAATGGTCTCCTGGGGTGCATTAGGCAGAGTGTTGCCAGCAGGTCGAGGGAGGTGATCCTGCCCCTCTACTCAGCCCTGGTGAGGCCTCACCTGGAGTCCTGTGTCCAGTTCTGGGCTCCCCACTACAAGGGGGATGTGCCACTACTGGAGAGAGTCCAGCGGAGGGCTACGAAGATGATGAGGGGACTGGAGCATCTCTCATAGGAGGCAAGGCTGAGGGAGCTGGGACTGTTCATCCTGGAGAAGAGAAGACTGAGAGGGAATCTCATCAATGTGTACAAGTATCTGAAGGGAAGGTGTCAAGAGGATGGGGCCAGGCTCTTCTCAGTGGTGCCCAGGGACAGGACAAGAGGCAACGAGCACAAACTGAAACACGGGAAGTTTCATCTGAACCTGAGGAAAAACTTCTTTGCTGTGAGGATGACAGAGCTCTGGAACAGGTTGCCCAGAGAGGTTGTGGAGTCTCCTTCCCTGGAGATATTCAAAACCCACCTGGGCGCAATCTGCTCTAGAGGACCCTGCTTGAGCAGGGAGGTTGGACTAGATGATCTCCAGAGGTCTCTTCCAACCTTGGCCATTCTGTGATTCTGTGATTCTGTGATGAAAGTGTTCAGCATACCAGCCAGAAGCTATGTCAGCAACCCGGAAAATTTCTTTCCGGGACACGTCCCCAGGCTTGTTGTTATTGGGTTTTTAAATAACAACTCTTTTATCCACAATTTTGCTAAGAACCCTTTCAACTTTAAGCATTACGATATAAATTAAACCAGTGAAATTACTACAGCCTGATTTTCAAAACAGCTGCTGTGTGAGAGAATACATGCAGTTCGTTCAGGCAATCGGGAGACTTAAAAAAGATCATTCCCTGCTGTTTGACAGGGAAGAGTTCGCCTGTGGCTATACCCCATTCGCCTTCGTCCTGTCTCCAGACCAAGAATGTGCTGATCACTATTCCCTGATTAAAACAGGAAATCTGAGAGCAGAAGTACGCTTTGCAGGGACCTTGACCACCACCGTTAATGTGATCATCTACATATTTGACAACGTGATAGAGGGAAAGCGGAAGAGATGCATGCTCTTCGACTACATGTGATGGTGGACACCAAACAGCTCTCCTGTTTTTTTTCAGCAGACCCCTATGGGAGAGAACTATATCTAGGTGTGCACCTGAGTTACTGGCTCCCTAAGGCCTGTGTTTCTCGAAGACCAGCAAGCATGGTTGTGAATGCACATCCACATAACTAACCTGGAGAGCAATGGCTAGCAATTTTCCTGGCAGATCAGAACCACAGAGTTTTTTGACTTGTACGGCTACCCCCAAACAGTGCTCTCTTTCCTGAAAGCATCATATCCTTTTCAAAACACAACGCTATGGATATTGCTTTCCAGAGGAAGCAACTGCAGTATCCCCTCTCCACGGCCTGTGGATACCACTGCGTCTTTTTCCTACATCACCGTAACAAGGCACTACCTTTTGAATAGCTTTTAAAACTGTATTCTAACAATCTAGTGCAAAATGACGAGATGGTGATGCATTTTGTAAAAAATGAAAATGGAGCTTTCCCCGTGACCAGGGCTACTCAAAATGTACTTCAAAAGACCCAGACCTGCATCTCTTGTAATGATTTTCATAAATATATCATGTAAATAAAACTGACAACCCAACTGAAGGGCTCTGTGAGTGTTCTTCAATCATTCCCCTCCCTGCGTCCCCCCAACATGTTATTTTTTTTTAATGGACACTGCAGACAACAAGGTTGAAAGATATTTATGAATATTTATTTCCAACAGTAAACTTTATAAGGGGAACCACTGGGCTTTAGGTATCTTTCCCTTCTTAGGTGGTGTGTGTGGTGCTTATTGGTCCTTCTCAGTCTTTTTTAGTTGTTCCAAGAGATCCCAGTTCCCTGTATTACTCATGACAGAAGATGAGACATTCACTTCAGGCATGGCTTTCATGAAAACATTCCAGCCTTTAGGTGTTCTCAGGCTAGAAGAGGCATGAGTCTGAAGGGTAGGAGGGTCGGATACCAGCGTAGAGACACTCGGGGCATGTGAAGGATTAAACAGAGTAGATTTTATGAAGAACTTGCACTCTAAACTGTGCGAGGAGCCCCAGGAACCGCATAGAGGGGTTGCTGATGGGAGGCTACTGGACACACAGGTCAGATGCCCAGACAGAACTCACTTTGTTGTATCCTAAGGGCCCCTTTTATCTGCTAGAGCTATTTCCTTATCTTGATTGTGCTAAGCTTGAGTAGTTACTGGCTGCAAAGCAGCTAGACATTTTGACAAAATGAAATATGCATGTCTGGCCTTGACGGGAATTCTGTCAGCATGTAGAGAGCACGCTCTGGGGCTGCTATCATGTACTCTGCCAGTCACCTGACTCCTCATCAGATCTTCCACAGATGTTCTTGCTACAGGGTTGAATATCTCTTTTTCTTCTGATGATAGCCATCTGGAAGGAGGAGTGCTACCATCTTAGGTTTAAGGATCATAAACCGGTATGTGGACATGCAAGTAGAGGCCAGTGTAGTGTACTGAAAGGGGTCTATACAGTGATAAGCCTTCACCTTTTCATTGTCCTTTTCTCATAGAATGTGTGACAGGTCATCACCATAACCTCATTCCTACATGATCTGAAGTCCTCCCTCACAATTTTTACATCTTACTGACAATGCTTAACAACAAAATAATGTTCATCGTGTAAAAGGAGGAAATAGGTCTTGGGATATCTAAGGCTGCCATTTGGCTTAAAAATCCCCCAACCCTTTTTTCCCCATATATAGGAGGCTGATGCATGTATTAACATGTAGCAGATCCTCAAGCAAGGGAATGTCACTCAGCGTGTACAGACTACTCCAGTTTGACATGTAGCTCTTTTGGTCCACTTAACAATTCTGCATCTGCCAGATGCCTCACTGCTGTAAGTACCATGAGACTCCCAGAGATTGTCAGTGTTATTTAGATCAATTAAATAGCGCCGCTTTTTGTCTTATTTATATAATAGTGTATCTATGTATAAATAAAGAAATTATTTATACATATTTGTACAATCCTTTAGGTAAATATATTTCCATATATGAATATACTAAATGTATGTATTTTTATATCTGAGCACTTCCTGGTCCTAAAGAAGTGGGCATCCAATCACAGGGGACTGAAACAAAATGGCAGCCCCTGTGTATGTAGCGGGAAAGGACTTCCAGATAAACTTCCAGATAAACAGGAAGGAGCGAATGGTCCTGTCGGCCAATCCCAGGGCTGTCTGTGAACACGTTGGGTATGACATTTTATAACATGGTGACCCCCCCAGGGGCCAAAAAGAGGTGGGGTATACAGACTATGTGACCGGAAAATGAGGGGGGACTTCCAGGGCAAGTGGGACATATGACCACCAGTAGAGGGCAGGGCTTCCACTGGAAATGGAGGGGGCAGGGCAGCTGACACTTCTCACCTTGGTAAAAGTTTTCCTTATAATACTACTGTCCCTCACATATTCACAGGCACAACAGTCTCAACTTTGTAATTTTTACTTAATTTGAATTATTACCAATTAACACCAAGTTCTGTTCACTGATTCGGGTATTGGGAAAAAAACCCAACATAAACAATTGAACAACCAATTCAGTAAACACCTCCTCCCCCTTCTTTTCTCAACTTCCCTTGTTTTCACTGTGCATTATACTGAGTTCATCCCAGTTCCTTCAGTGAAATGATGGGTGGCACAGGAGGTTGGGTTCATGTGTATAATGGCTGTTTTCTGTTGCTCTCACAGAATCACAGAATGGCCAAGGTTGGAAGGGACCTCTGGAGATCATCTAGTCCAACCCCCCTGCTCAAGCAAGGTCATCTAGAGCACATTGCACAGGATTGCGCCCAGGCGGGTTTTGGATACGTCCAAGGATTGAGACTCCACAACCTCTCTGGGCAGCCTGTGTCAGTGCTCTGTCACCCCCACAGGAAAGAAGTTTCTCCTCATGTTCAGATGGAACTTCCTGTGTTTCAATTTGTGCCCGTTGCCTCTTGTCCTGTCGCTGGGCACCACGGAGAAGAGTCTGGCCCCATCCTCTTGACACCCTCCCTTCAGATACTTGTACACATTGATGAGATTCCCCTCTCAGTCTTCTCTTCTCCAGACTGAACAGGCCCAGCTCCCTCAGCCTTTCTTCATAGGAGAGATGCTCCAGTCCCCTAATCATCTCCACCCAGCTCTCCAGCCTGTCCAGGTCCCTCTGAATGGCAGCACAGCCTTCTGGTGTGTCAGCCACTCCTCCCAGTTTTCTATCATCAGCAAACTTGCTGAGGGTGCACTCTGTCCCTTCATTCAGGTCATGGATGAATATGTTGAACAGGCTTGGACCCAGTACTGACCCCCTGGGGGACACCGCTAGCTACAGGCCTCCATCTTGACTCTGCGCCGCTGACCACAAACCTCTGAGCTCTGCCATCCAGCCAGTCCTCATAGGGCTCTGGAAAGGAACAATATAGGTATAGTTGTCCGTGCCTTGGGGCAGGGTAAGGTAGTAGAGAGATGAACATCTTAATTTCCCTTCCAGCCCATTTTATTATATGTTTACAATAGGGTATGATTTCAGCCTGTCAAAATCCTTTCAAAAATGAGTTCAGCTGTGTTGTGTGTTTATTCATCATATTGCCAATTTCTTAACAGAGGGTGGAAAAGGAGCTGAATGAGAATGAAATGTCAGAATTATGATAAACAGGGTCTGTCTGGCATGAAAACATTTGCAAAGAATTAAGCCAAAAATCTTAGGCTTGAATTTGATTGATGGTTAGTTTCGCAGCAATGAAATTCCACTGAGTTCAGTAGAAATGTAAAACTGAACAGAATCTACCAGCTTCAGTAAATTGCTGCTTATTAGAGCAGAATCACAACCATTATGATAGCTAACAGTTTCTTATGTTAATCAAAGGATCACTTTTATTTAAAGACTTTTTAGAATATTCTTCAATTACTTGAAATGGCTTGACTAATCATTGGATTTGATACTAAAAGGAACACTTGGGTTCCATGCAATCCTTACCCTGTACATTCACAGTTGTATGACTGCTGGAATAGGTATAAGCTTGGGAATGCATTTTTTTTTCCACTTCTATCAAGTTTTTTTCAAATTAATATTAATGAGAAGACACTTTTAAGAAAGATGGAGGATTTTTTTTTGGAGGGGGAGAAGGTTAGCATTAACCTGATGAGTGATTCCCTGTGCAAAGCAGGATATTGGTAGTTTGGCACCTCCCATCTGCCACAACTTATTCTTTCCTTCTACAGAAGGCACTAAGCACTGGCCCATAATAGGAAATAAACACCAGAAGGCACATTTTTATCATGGCATACATAAACCTGTCACAGCATCTTTAGCATAGTTTTCAGTTAACTACAATGGTGATTATAGTAGCAATGGTTAAGATTTCTACAAGTATCACAAATACAGAGATTTCAGAGCATCTATGAAACATACAAAATCTCAACAGCAACATTACAGAATCACAAAATGTATAGAAAACTTATTGTTATTATTTGTAAAGACAATGTTGTTTTAAAAATATTTTTGATGAAACACACAAAAAAGCAAAGTTTACCTTTTTTAAATTGTTTTTAAAAAACAGCTGTGATTATAATGGTGACAGAGTTAGAAAAATCAGTGTTTCAAAGTTAGCTTTAGAGTGAGATTTAACACTGAGAATGGTTTGGTCACTTAGGAGAATTCACATTGTTAGTATTAGGGCTGTAGGCTGCTGACTAGGCCTTGGTTTGAGGTTCAGCTAACTAACTGAACAGGATGTGAGAATCTACTGGCCATGACATGAGAAATTGCTAGACATGACAGATAACAGTGTGTGAAGCTGACAAAAGTTACAGGCAGTGCCTTGAGGGATGTCTGGATTTCACAGGTGGTTAAGAGGGAGCTGTGTGAGAGATGTTTGAACTTCACAGACACCTGACAGGGAGCATTGGGGACCTTTTGGGGAGTGTAACCTTGCAAGGCCAGCAGTGCCTGGGTAACCATATCAGTAATAGCATGCAAGGCCAAGAGTGCCTAGGGACTAGTAACAGAAATACTGAATTTGGGTACAGATATAGCAAGGGAAGAGACCTTGTAATCAGTAAAACAGGGCTGAAAGGGGCCCACCTTAAGTGTATGTGCATAAATAAGGAAGTGCCGAGAGGACAGTATTATGGGGGAAGCGCTCATACCTTTTCTAGGAAATCAGCATGACGGTGCCTCTCTGAAGTGCTTGTATAGTAATGCACACAGCACGGGGAACAAATAGGAGGAATTAGAGGTTGATGTGCAATTGCAGGGCTACGATCTCATTCGGATCCCAGAGATGTTGTGGGATACCTCACATGACTGGGGTGCTGCAATAGATGGATACAGGCTCTTTGGGAAGGACAGACTGGGAAGGCGAGGAGAAGGAGTTGCCCTTTATGTGAGAGAGCAGCTAGGATGCATGGAGCTCTCCCTAGGGATGGATAATGAGCCAGTCGAGAGTTTATGGGTTAGGATTAGAGGGCAGACCAACATGGTCAACACTGTTGTGGTGTGTGTATCTGCTACAGACCACCTGATCAGGAAGAAGAAGAAGAGGCCTTCATCAGACAACTGGAAGAAGCCTCACATTCATAGGTCCTGGCCCTCATGGGGGACTTGAACCACCCTGATATCTGCTGGAAGGGCAACACAGCAAGGCACAAGCAATCCAGGAGATTTCTGGAATGCACTGCTGCTGCTAACTTCCTGACACAGGTGACTGAGGAGCTGATGAGGGGAGGTGCTCTACTGGACCTCATACTTATAATCAAGGAAGAACTGGTCAGAAATGTGAAGGTCAGGGCAGCCTTGGTTGCAGTGACCATGAGATGGTGGAGTTCGGGATTCTGAGAGGAGGAAGCAGGGCAAAAAGCAGGATCACAACCCTGGACTTGAGGAGAGCAAACTTTGGCCTGTTCATTGATCTACTTGGAAGAATCCCATGGGAGACAGTCCTAGAGAGAAGAAAGGTCCAGGAGAGCTGGTTCATTTTCAAGGCTCACCTCCTCCAAGCTCATGAAGAGTCTGTCCTGATATGCAGGTAGTCAAGGTGGCAGGAGGCCTGCATGGATGAACAAGGAGCTCCTGGCTAATCTCAAACATAAAAAGGAAGCATTCAGGAGGTGACAGGTGACCCAGGAGGAATATAAAGACACTGTTCGAGTGTGCAGGGATGGGGTTAGGAAAGCTGAAGCCCACTTGGAGTTGAATCTGGTGAGGGACATGAAGGGCAACAAGAAGGGCTTCTACAGGTATATCAGCAACAAAAGAAAGACTAGGGAAATATGGGACGGCTGCTGAATGGGGCAAGGGACCTGGTGACAAAGGACATGGAAAAGGCTGAGGTACTCAATGCCTTCTTCGCTTCAGTCTTTACTGGTAAGACTGGCCTTCAGAAATCCCAGGTCCCTGAGACCAGTGGGAAAGTCTGAAGTAAGGAAGACTTACCCTTGGTGGAGGAGGATCAGGTTAGGGAACATTTAAACAAAGTCCATGGGCCGTGATATGATACACCCATGAGAGCTGAGGGAGCTGGCTAATGTCACTGAGAGGCTACTCTCAATCATCTTTGAAAGGACATGGCAATCGGGGATAATCCTGAGGACCAGAGGAAAGCAAATGTCACTCCTATCTTCAAAAAGGAAGATCCAGGAAACTACAGGTGGGTCAGCCTCACTTTGATCCCTGGGAAGGTAGAACAACTAATCCTGGAAACCATTTCCAAACACATGAAAGACAAGAAGGTGATTGGGAGTAGTCAGCATGGATTTATGAAGGGGAAATTGTACCTTCACCAACCTGATGAAGCCTAGTGAACTTGAAGCCTGATTAGCTGAAGGAGGAGCTGGATCAGGCCAGCTGTGTTGTTCATTTTATGCAAATACTGTTTGTGTTTATATGGGTGCCTGTAAAGGTACCGTTCTCTCTTTGTGTTGGTCTGTGTGGCCGGTCATGGCTGTAGTGTGTGCGTGTGTGTGTGCTTATTGGCAATACATGCTCAGCCCTGCTACTGGCTGGTCATAGAATAGGGAACAGCAGCAGCCTTGCATCTAGTAGACTGATGGGAAGAATCCCCTGGGTATTACAGGTCTAACAGTTAGGTGGAAATTTTGTTACACTGAAGCAACATATGTTTTTAAACTGCTGTTTTGAGGGAAACAGTGCTAATCTTGCCAATTTATAAGATGGGAGAAAACACATCCACATTAAAAGATTAAAGAGATTAAACTTAGTATGCAGGGAAAGATAGAAATATTTTTTTAATTTTTTTTCCCTAGTACTGCTCACCATGAGATTAAGGGTTGTCATAGCAAAAATGCTTTTCAAAGGCAAAATTAAAGCCAGCAGATGATTAAAACAAATGGAAAATATTTTCTCATTCCTGCGTTAAAAAAAGCAAGATATTAAGATATTAAAAGACTGCTTAAAGACCAGGATTATTCTTGCATTCTTTAGAAAGAAGACAAACAGCTCTATTGTGTTTGCCAGGTTTTTCCATTGCCTTTCAACTGTCTTAATTTCACTTATCCTGCCATTTCTTTCTCTTATACCTTGAATACTCTGGTCTACTCTGACAGTTCTCAAGATGACACTGAGATATATAGATCACCAAGACAAAAACAAATACTGACAAAACTATAATCAAGCGAAGCACTTCACCATGTATTTAACTTTAGACAGATCACAGAATCATAGATTTGTTCCATTGGGGCTTGTCGCATGTTTAAAGCTAAATATATTGTTGACAGGTTGTGCTGGATGGAAAAATAAAGCATGTGGCTAAGTCCCACAGTGCTCTGCAAATTTGGCACCAAATTCTATTCTATACAATTGCACCCCTGGCTTGCAGGCACTCCCATAAGCCATATCAAAATCAGGTTCCCACCACTTCCTCACATGCCATTCAGAATCCCTTAAAGACATTTCATGTCATATTTTGTCTTCATATCTGTGAATGCTCTGGATGCACAGTAAATGCCACATGTCTATATCTGTATTTCACATTCATGCACACAAACTCATGTAAAGCAACTCAGTCTTGCAGGCAGTTCAGATAGATAGAACTCCAGATAGAGCAAAGCTTGTAAGGTCTGAACTATAAATAACATGCAGGAAAAAAGGAGCTCCATAAGATAATTTCCACCACAATCATAACTCAATGGATGTTTGGCCTCATATTCCCTAGGAACAGCTTTGTCTTCTTGCATGAAGGTTTTCAAAATAATTCCAAAGCTAGTTTCCCTTCATTTCTAAACTTTGCTTCCACTCTTCAAGATGTAGAGCCTGGGGAGTGATTTCCTTCATTGGTCTGTTTTTAGGCTGGCAGTTTGATACATAATAAGTACATTAAATACATGATGGAACTGAAGGGGAGGAGGAATTCAGGTAGGAGCAATGCAGAACAGACCAGGGATTACTTCAGGCTCACAATTGCATAGTCATTTCACATTCCAGTGCACCTATAAGGTTCAAGAAGCCACATAAAATATGAGAATCTGTAACCAAATAGGAAGGAAGCAAGTGCAACCCATCCACATGCTTAACAGAAAACATTTAAACCAACTTGTTTCTATCTTTGCAGCGTTTTCTGTTAAAACACACAAAGCTTGAAAGACAAAGAATAGGATGTCCCCAAATCCTGTATTCATATAAAATGAAACAGTTCTAGGATCTATTTCCAATTCACTGAGCAAACTGTAGTCCCAGTCTCAGAGAAACCTGGGCTGGTTTGTGGTTTCTGGTTGAAACAGAATTTTTTTAAAATGCACTTTTGTATCATTTTGAGAAACAAATCAAGAGAAATTACGCTGTTCTGTGTAGTTTTGAACCAAGTTGCTGGATTTACTTTTAAGAATGCAGAGCAAAGCTCGGATGAGGAAAAGGAAGGAAAACCCTTCTAGGTCCACTGTAAAATAGGTGTAATGTGCATTGTTAAACCTTCCTCTATAAGCTGGACCACAGAAGGTAGGAGTCCTTCAAAGAAAATCAAGATGTTATTTTAATCATATGGCCCAGGCAGGTTGTTTGGGGATAAAAACTCTCGACTTTGAGCTCTGCCAGCACTAGAGTCTGTAGCTATCTCAATGTAAGTGCCTCAGGCTACCTGTTCAGCATTCCTTTCCTGTCCCACTTAGCCACGAGCCATCTGACTGCCATAAAGAGGAGCAATATAGACACAGCAAACTCCCTCCATTAGGAATGCCTCTGAGTTGTCCTCAAGCTATCTCATAAACTGCCACATGCCAAATAGTCTGAAACAGAAGCAGTATTGGTTGCTAATAAAATGAAGCCGATGTGAGAATGGAAATATTCTCTTTCCCTTTATCAACTGGCATCATAGCTTTAAGTCACTTCTGACTTTCTAACCAGTAGCAAGTACATCAATCTTTCTTTCAAGCACCTCTGTCTAAGATGAAGACTCCAAAAATAGTTTGGAGTTTTTGGCACTGCCCTGAAGCACAGACTTGTAGCATCATCTGATGTGGTCACAGCTCAGGGCTGCAGAGGCCCAGCTTTACTGTGTAAAATAGCAGTAATTTCAATACCAAATCCCATGAATGCAATGGATAAAGGCTGGGATTTCCAAGGGGGCATAGAAGAGCTAAATACCTCTTTGAATTCTCAGCAAAATTCTATCCCATTGAATTTTAGTGTTAGCATCTATTTCTCTAGACTCTTAAAAATCCCACACACTGTGAATTATGCTTCCATTAACTACTGAAGATCCAATCCAAATATGAAAAACTGATGATTTTTTCCAGATACTACATGCTGCTGCATAATGAACTCCAAATACCAGTATAAGAGATTAGGCAATAACCTTCTAATGCCTTTGAAACAGTAGTCCTGTTTTCAATGCACAGCAAGTTCATTTAATGGTGTGACTGCAAGGTGGAAAAGGGAGGGTCAGATACTGGCATAGAGAGACACTCAAGGTTCATGAGGGGTTAAACAGAGTAGATTTAATAAAGGACTTACTTACACTCCAAACTGCACGGGGAGCCCCGGGAACCGCACAGAGGGGTCACTGATGGGAGGCTGCTGGATGCACTATTTGGACCCCCAGGCAGGACTCACTTTGTTGTATCCTAAGGGCCCCTTAAATCTATTAGAACTATTTCCTTATCTCAGCTGTGCTAACCTTGGGTAGCTACTGGCTGGGAAACAGCTAGACATTGTTGTCAAAACAGAATATTCATGCCTGGCCTTGATGGGTTTCAGTCAGTGTGCAGAGAGCACACTCTGGGGCTGCTGTCACGTACTGTGCCAGTCACTGGCTCCTTGCCAGATCTTCCGCACGTGTTCTTACTACAAATGACATTTGCATAAAAGAATGTATTTGACTGTATTACCCACTAAAATTAACCCGTTCAATGAGAAAACAGACAAGAAAGCTCTAGAGACCGTCTTTAAAACCATCAGTTTACATAACAAGCAAATTGTGTGCCAAACTGATTTTTTTTTCCCATCAGCATACAAGTTAAAGCTTTAGACCTCACTGAACATTTTCCAGTGAATGGCTATTGTCAAGCTTTTCTACAAGTTCACCAATGTTGCTAAGCTGTTGGGATTTTTAATTTTCCGATATTGTACTACCATAAATGCAGACCTGTTGGTTTCAGGTAAAGTGGAGGTGCTGGAGCAGGACTTCACTACAACTTTGCAGGACCCTGCTCCCCTCAGTTATAGAGAACATGGTGATTAAACAGACTGACAGCTGATTTGCATGAGTGGAGGTAGTAGCAATGCAACACTTCTTGGTGGACTCCAACACACACGACTGTTCTGCTTTTCCTCAGAAGGGTAACTCCATCACTTGCTACAGTTACGCTGCTCTAAAAGAGGTGGAACAGCCTGGGGAATCAGTTCCCAATGTCCATGGTGACCTGTACCTTTGTAAAACCCTATAATGCAGATTTGTCTGTCTGTCATACATTGTCCATCAACCACCATGGTGGAAGTACTGTCATTTAATTGTGCTTAGGGCCTTCTCTGCTCATGCTCTGATGAACTGGATGAAATGCGTCCGTACGTTGCGAATTAAAGGGATCTCCTATATGAAATATATTGATAAATATCACTCTAAATCAATGAGCTACAAATGGTAGGGATTGAGCATTACTGAAGAGAAGTAGTCATGTTCCACACATCTATCAATCTAACTTTGCCTTTCCCTTCTTCACTCACCCTTCTACACCTTAGGATGCCCCCCTGCCCTCCCCCATCTCCTTGGTCACACTGGAACTGCTACCACCAAGAGTAGACTAATTCATGTAGGTGCCCCTGCCCAGCTTTAAAAGGAACTTGCTTTAAAAAGTGTTGATCCATTTTCAGACATATTTAATGGGGTACAATTGAGTCCCTGTCCATATGAACATGTTCAGACTTTTACTACTAGTGTCACAGTAGAAGCTCTTCTTGTTGCCCTTGATGTCCCTTGCACATGAAGGAGAAGGTGGTGATTGGAAACAGTCAGTATGGATTTACCAAGGGTAAATCATGTCTGACCAACCTGATTGCCTTCTATGATAAAATGATTAGGTTTGTGGATAAGGGGAGAGCAGTGCATGTCATTTACCTCAACTTTAGCAAGGCTTTTGACAGTCACACAGAATCACACACAGAATCATTTAGGTTGGATGGGACCTCTGGAGATCATCTAGTCCAACCTCCCTGTTCAAGCAGGGTCACCTAGAGCATATTGCCCAGGATCACATCCAGACGGCTTTTGAATATCTCCAGCGAAGGAGACTCCACCACCTCTCTGGGCAACCTGTTCCAATGCTCTGTCACCCTCACAGTGAAGAAGTTTTTTCTCAGGTTCAGATGGAACTTCCTGTGTTTCAGTTTCTGCCCATTGCCTCTTGTCCTATTGCTGGGCACCACGGAGAAGAGGCTGGCCTCATCCTTTCTCCTCAATCTTGCCTGTGAGGGGAAAGGACAGGAGGAGGAGTAGACGAATTTTCCAAGTTAACAGCTGGCTGCGCCGCTGGTGTTGGCAACAGGGCTTTGGTTTCTATGACCATGGGACCCTGTTTGAAGATCAACAGCTCATAGGGAGTGATGGGATCCACCTTACCAAGCGGGGCACGCGTGTCTTTGCCAACAGATTGGCCAGCCTGGTACGGAGGGCTTTAAACTAGGCAAGATGGGGGAAGGGGAGTGGTATAGTGGCAGGGGAGTCAGTAAAACACCGCTCAAGTCAGGATGCCTCCAGCGGGTGCATACAACCAGGGGAGACAGCATGCAACGTGGCTATGGAGGATCCTCTTGCACCTCTTCTGGGAAGCCTGCGTGCTTGACTGGCTCTCTGAAATGCCTGTATACCAATGCATGCAGCATGGGGAATAAGCAGGAAGAGTTAGAGATCTGTGTGCGGTCACAGGGCCATGATCTCATTGCGGTTGCAGAGACATGGTGGGATAGTTCACATGACTGGGATGCGGTCATGGATGGCTATGTGCTTTTTAGGAAAGACAGGCCAGGAAGGCGAGGTGGTGGAGTTGCTCTTTATGTGAGGGAGCAACTAGAATGTATGGAGCTCTGCCTCGGGGTGGATGAAGAGCAAGTTGAGAGCCTATGGGTAAGGATTAAAGGGCAGGGTAACATGGGTGACACTGTGGTGGGGGTCTGCTACAGGTCACCTGATCAGGAGGAAGCCATAGATGAGGCCTTCTACAGAAAGCTGGAAGAAGCCTCACGATCACAGGCCCTGGTTCTCATGGGAGACTTCAACCACCCTGATATCTGTTGGGAAGACAGCACAGCTAGGCACAAACAGTCAAAGAGGTTCCTGCAAAGCATTGATGATAATTTCTTGACTCAGGTGGTGGAGACGCCAATGAGGAGAGGTGCAATGCTAGACCTTGTACTAACGAACAAAGAAGGTCTAGTTGGAGATGTGAAGGTTGGGGGCAGCCTTGGCTGCAGTGACCATGAGATGGTGGAGTTCAGGATCCTACGAGGAGGGAGCAGGGCAATGAGTAGGATTGCAACGCTGGACTTCAGGAGAGCTGACTTGGGCCTCTTCAGGGACCTACTTAGGGGAATCTCCTGGGATAGGGCCCTGGAGGGAAGAGGGGTCCAAGAAAGCTGGTTAATATTCAAGCGTCACTTCCTCCAGGCTCAGGATCAGTGCATCCCTCTGAGGAAGAAGTCCAGCAAAGCGGGCAGGAGACCTGCATGGATGAGCAAGGAACTCCTGGCAGAACTCCAACAGAAGAAGGAAGTGTACAGAATGTGGAAAAGGGGACAGGCCACTTGGGAGGAATACAGGGACATTGTCAGAGCGTGCAGGGATGCGACAAGAAAGGCTAAGGCCCAGTTGGAATTAAATCTGGCAAGGGATGTCAAGGACAACAAGAAGGCCTTCTTCAAATACATCAATAGCAAAAGGAAGACTAGGGGAAATGTGGGCCCGCTGCTGAATGGGGCGGGTGCCCTGGTGACAAAAGATACAGAGAAGGCAGAGTTATTGAATGCTGCCTTTGTTTCAGTCTTCACTGCTAAGGCCAGTCCTGAGGAATTCCAGACCTTGGAGACAAGAGAGGAAGGCTGGAGAAAGGAAGACTCTCCCTTGGTTGAGGAGGATCAGGTTAGAGATCTTTTGTCTAAACTTGACATCCATAAATCCATGGGCCCCGATGGGATGCACCCACGAGTGCTGAGGGAGCTGGCGGATGTTATCGCTAGGCCACTCTCCATCATCTTTGAAAGGTCATGGCAATTAGGAGAGGTGCCTGAGGACTGGAAGAAAGCCAAGGTGATTCCAGTCTTCAGAAAGGGCAAGAAGGAGGAGCCAGGAAACTACAGGCCTGTCAGCCTCACCTCCATCCCTGGAAAGGTGATGGAACAGCTCCTCCTGAAGGTCATCACTAAGCATCTGGAGGACAAGAAGGTGATCAGGAGTAGTCAGCATGGATTCACCAAAGGGAAATCATGCTTGACCAATCTGATAGCCTTCTATGACGGAATGACTGGCTGGGTAGATGAGGGCAGAGCAGTGGATGTTGTCTCCCTGGACTTCAGCAAGGCTTTTGACACTGTCTCCCATCACATCCTCCTAGGTAAGCTCAGGAAGTGTGGGTTGGATGAGTGGACAGTGAGGTGGATTGAGAACTGGCTGGATGGCCGAGCTCAGAGGGTTGTGGTGAATGGCGCAGAGTCAAGTTGGAGGCCTGTGGCTAGTGGTGTCCCCCAGGGGTCAGTCCTGGGTCCAGTCTTGTTCAATATATTCATCAATGACCTGGAGGAAGGGACAGAGTGCACCCTCAGCAAGTTTGCTGATGATACTAAACTGGGGGGAGAGGCTAACACACCAGAAGACTGTGCTGCCATTCAGAGGGACCTGGACAGGCTGGAGAGGTGGGCGGAGAGGAACCTCCTGAAGTTCCACAAAGGCAAGTGCAAGGTCCTGCACCTAGGCAGGAATAATCCCATGCACCAGTACAGGCTGGGGGTTGACCTGTTGGAAAGTAGCTCTGCCGAGAAGGACCTGGGTGTCCTGGTGGACAACAAGTTAAACATGAGCCAGCAGTGTGCCCTTGTGGCCAAGAAGGCCAATGGTCTCCTGGGGTGCATTAGGCAGAGTGTTGCCAGCAGGACGAGGGAGGTGATCCTGCCCCTCTACTCAGCCCTGGTGAGGCCTCACCTGGAGTACTGTGTCCAGTGCTGGGCTCCCCAGTACAAGAGAGACATGGCACTACTGGAGAGAGTCCAGCGGAGGGCTACCAAGATGATTAGAGGGCTGGAGCATCTCTCCTATGAAGAAAGATTGCAAGAGCTGGGCCTGTTCAGCCTGGAGAAGAGAAGATTGAGAGGCGATCTCATCAATGTGTACAAGTATCTGAAGGGAAGGTGTCAAGAGGATGGGGCCAGTCTCTTCTCCGTGGTGCCCAGCAACAGGACAAGAGGCAATGGGCAGAAACTGAACCACAGGAAGTTCCATCTGAACCTGAGAAAAAACTTCTTCACTGTGAGGGTGACAGAGCATTGGAACAGGTTGCCCAGCGAGGTGGTGGAGTCTCCTTCCCTGGAGATATTCAAAAGCCGTCTGGATGTGATCCTGGGCAATATGCTCTAGGTGACCCTGCTTGAACAGGGAGGTTGGACTAGATGATCTCCAGAGGTCCCTTCCAACCTAAACGATTCTGTGATTCTGTGATCCTCTTGACACTCCCCCTTCAGATACTTGTACACGTTGATGAGATCCCCTCTCAATCTTCTCTTCTCCAGGCTGAACAGGCCCAGCTCTTGCAGTCTTTCTTCATAGGAGAGATGCTCCAGCCCTCTAATCATCTTGGTAGCCCTCCGCTGGACTCTCTCCAGGAGTGCCATGTCTCTCTTGTACTGGGGAGCCCAGCACTGGACACAGTACTCCAGGTGAGGCCTCACCAGGGCTGAGTAGAGGGGCAGGATCACCTCCCTCCACCTGCTGGCAACACTCTGCCTAATGCACCCCAGGATACCCTTGGCCTTCTTGGCCACAAGGGCACACTGCTGGCTCATGCTTAACTTGTCCACCAGGACACCCAGGTCCTTCTCTGCAGAACTACTTTCCAACAGGTCAACCCCCAGCCTGTACTGGTGCATGGGATTATTCCTGCCTAGGTGCAGGACCTTGCACTTGCCTTTGTGGAACTTCAGGAGGTTCCTCTCCGCCCACCTCTCCAGCCTGTCCAGGTCCCTCTGAATGGCAGCACAGTCTTCTGGTGTGTTAGCCTCTCCTCCCAGTTTTCTATCATCAGCAAACTTGCTGAGGGTGCACTCTGTCCCTTCCTCCAGGTCATTGATGAATATATTGAACAAGACTGGACCCAGGACTGACCCCTGGGGGACACCACTAGCCACAGGCCTCCAACTTGACTCTGCGCCATTCACCACAACCCTCTGAGCTCGGCCATCCAGCCAGTTCTCAAGCCACCTCACCGTCCACTCATCTAGCCCACACTTCCTGAGCTTACCTAGGAGGATGTGATGGGAGACAGTGTCAAAAGCCTTCCTGAAGTCCAGGGAGACAACATCCACTGCTCTGCCCTCATCTACCCAGCCAGTCATTCCGTCATAGAAGGCTATCAGATTGGTCAAGCATGAATTCCCTTTGGTGAATCCATGCTGACTACTCCTGATCACCTTCTTGTCCTCCAGATGCTTAGTGATGACCTTCAGGAGGAGCTGTTCCATCACCTTCCCAGGGATGGAGGTGAGGCTGACAGGCCTGCAGTTCCCTGGGTCCTCCTTCTTGCCCTTTCTGAAGACTGGAATCACCTTGGCTTTCTTCCAGTCCTCAGGCACCTCTCCTGATCTCTAGGACCTTTCAAAGATGATGGAGAGTGGCCTAGCGATAACATCCGCCAGCTCCCTCAGCACTCGTGGGTGCATCCCATCAGGGCCCAGTCTCCCACAATATTCTTGTATCCAAGTTAGGGCATT
Organism: Struthio camelus; assembly: GCF_040807025.1. Classification (NCBI taxonomy): domain Eukaryota; kingdom Metazoa; phylum Chordata; class Aves; order Struthioniformes; family Struthionidae; genus Struthio; species Struthio camelus. The sequence goes on from NC_090981.1 coordinate 179,123, forward strand.
ACAGTCTGGATAAATGGACAACTAGATGGGTAAAAAAATTGGTTGGATGATTGGGCTCAGAGGGTAGTGTTTAATGGGTCATACTCTACCTGGAGGTTGGTAACAAGTGGAGTACCACAGGGATCTATCCTGAGACCTGTGCCATTCAACAGCTTTATCAACGACCTGGAGGAGGCAATGGAGCGCACTCTTGTCAAGTTTGCAGATAACACCAAATTGGAGGAACAGTCAATACACTGGAAGGCAGGGCTGCCATTCAGAGAGACCTGGACAAGTTGGAGGAACAGGGCAACAGGAACCTCATGAAATTCAACAGGGACCAATGCCAAGTTCTGTACCTGGGAGGGAATAATCCCTTGCACCAATACAGTCTGCGGACTGACTGGCTAGGGAGCAGCTCTGCTGATAAGGACCTGGGGGTCTTGGTGGACAGCAAGCTGAACATGAACCAGCAATGTGCCCTGGCAGCAAAGAAAACCAACAGTATCCTCGGCTGTATTGACAGGAGCATAGCCAGCAGATCAAGGGAAGTGTTTATCCCCCTTGGCACTTGTTAGACTACATCTAGAATACTGCATCCAGTGTTGGGCTCCCCAATACAGGAAAGACGTTGATAAACTGCAGTGAGTCCAGTAGAGGGCCACCAAGATGGTCAGAGGGCTGGAGCACATAGTCCATGAGGAGAGGCTGAGGGAACTGGGCTTGTTCAGCCTGGAGAAGAGAAGGCTTCGAGAAGACCTAAAAGCAGCCTTCCAGTACCCACGTGGAGGTTACCAAGAAGATGGAGCCAGGCTCTTCACAGTGGTGCATGGTGGGAGGGCAAGAGATGCCAGACATGAACTGATACAAGAGAGGTTCAGACTGGCTCTAAGGGAAAATTTCACCATGAGGACAGGCAAGTAGTCGAACAGGGGCCCAGAGAGGTTGTGCAGTCTCCATCCTTGGAGATTTTCAAGCCCTGACTGGACAAAGGCCTGAGTGACCTGGTCTGACCTCATAGTTGACCCTGCTTTGAGCAGGATGTTGGACTAGAGACCTCCTGAGGTCCCTTCCAGCTTGAATTCTCTTATGATCCTATGAAAGGAGAGGAAGAGTTAGGGATGGGAGAGAACATGCCATCAATCACAGTCCTTTCCAATTTATTCTCAGGGAGAGGAAAGAATGACTAACCTCATTCACATAGAATACAGGCTGGTGCACCTGGAGTCTGCCTGGAGTCTGGCTCTTTTTCTTAAGGGAACATGAATGGCCTTAAAATTTATAGGGCTAAATTTTGTTCTTAGTTACACTCAGAGAATCTCACTGAAGTCATCAGATGGAAATGAAGGCAACCAACATGACTGAAGACTACACAGAAGACTTTCAATTTGTGTTATTTTTCTTCATCTGTTTCCAAGGCTGCAGTTTCACATACAGTTGAGCTAGTCTAATAGCTTTCTGCTATTTTAAGGGGAGGTCTTACAATCCTTCTTCAGTCCTTCATCTCCACCACTGGCTCTTGGTTCTCATTTTGGACTCTTCTTTGAGCAGATTCAACAGAGTAACCTGGCAGAAAATGATTTTCCCTCTTTTTTTTCTTTTTTTTTCCGCAATATTTTTCTGGTGGGCTAGTGAGTTGAACTCACTCACTGAGGGGATCTGATGAGCACCAGATCAGAGCAGGGAAAAATAGCATAGAAAAGGTAAGGGAAAGTGGCAGGGAAAAGTCAGGGGAAAGGTAGGGGAAAGAAGGGGATGGAGCAGGACTTCCTCTCTTTTGAGAACAGCTACCCCCATCTTATGAAAATCACAATCTGTGTTGTAGGGCAAAAGCCTAGGTTTTACATCAGAGCAGAATTAGTCAGGAGCACGGACAACCACCCTCAGTGTACCTCTAGAAGCGAACTCAGACAGCACCACCTTTTATGCTCTGTCTGTTGGACAGGAGTATGTTGTTTTGCAAGTTGCCCTTTTGATTCCATGTGAAAAGGTAATGATCATCTAGTGTAAGGGTAGGAAAGCGCAGACCCTTGTTTAGACAGAGGAAGGATTAAAAGGCTTGTAAGAGTTTGCAGAACTACCTTGACCATGCTGTTGTGCTTTATCAACAGGAAAGCTTCACATCTCCATGGTGATAATGTTCACTTTTAACAATCAAATTATCTACTGAAAAACTTGCAACTCTACTTGTGGAGCAGGTTCTGATACCTTCAGTCAGGGCATAGAGAGACAGTTACAATCAACTGCATTACTGTCTGTCAACTGAACCACAGTAAATGAGACATCTACTCTTAGCCTCCTATCAACATGAAACAAAAATATGGAAATGGTTTAAACCAGTAGTCTCCCCTCCCAGTAGGCTAAGAGCACTCCCAGTGACTGAATACAAATGATAACTCATTAAGCTGTGGTCACTCAATTGCTTGCAATTGTCCACAAATGGAGATTCAATAATATGTTGTTCTAAATGCCCTTCAAAGCTAATGCCTTTATTTTTGGAGCATGATACTACTATCATATTCTGGACATATGTGTTTAATTACCTCAACAAGCAGTTAAGGCTACCCTGTCAGAACTTGCCAGGCAATCTGCTATCAGCACCAACTGGAAGTTGGAGTTACTAGAGCTGTCATAAAGCAAAACAGAAACATCTCTTTAGAAATAAAACTCTTGCAGGAAGCATGCGTATTACATAGCCTATACACTAAATAAACAAGCAAAAAACGCTGATATGCCTTGCTAAGTCAAGTTTACCAGAGACATTACCTTTCCCAGAGCATATAGGCTAGGCATTAACACAAACCATCTAAAGGCTATAGAAAATGGCTGGGGGGACAGTATGTGGGCTGAGAACCCAGAAGTAATGGAAATGCTTTTTACTCCCTCACAGATGAAAAGCACATCTTTTCTTCCTTATAAGTCACCCTGAGTATTTTTGGTTCCTGTTGGATGGAGTAAAGATATGTGGTGAGGCTGAATTACAGTCCTGATGTGAACCAGCATTTCCAAGTCCTGTTTGTGGCACTGTACATTTGCTGCCAGTGATCTGGGGCTGATCAAGGAGACAAAGACAAGAAGGACTTTTCAGCAGGAGTTAAGAGCAGAGCCCTATCAGGAAACTGTGGGAAGAGGAGGAATTGCCACATTAAATAGACCAATCTGAAGCAATACAATCTAGATCCTACCCACAGAGGTTCTGTACCACTGCCAAGTCCCAAGACTTGTAACTATGGGAGAAATGATTTGGTTAGAAGACCTGAATTTCTGCTCTGTGGGGCTTGAAGAAAGAAGCAAGGAGGCTACACCATGAGGCGGCTTCTTTCACCCTACAAGACAAGCTCAATGGCAATTCTCCCCACCAAAGTGGGGTGGGTGGGCAGAGAAAGGAGAGGGAGGGGCACCATCATAAAGGCAAGCATAGACCTAACTTAGTACCTAACTTAGTACTATAGCATAGGAAAAGTGAAGGTGGGGAATAGGCAGATCCTGCAATAGCTGCTGTGGAGAAGCTGTGGGATGTGTACAGACTGGGGAGGAACAGAGAGCACATCTTTTCTAGCAGCTGAAGTGAGGCTGAGCTCTCACCAAGCATCACTTGCAATCCGGACAAGAGAATCCCATGAAGCAACTACTAAATGTAGCTGAACGAATTCTCACCGACAGACAACAGGAATACAATTCCAGAGAGAGCAACACTAGCCCTGCAGAACTATTTTTAACTGCAGCATATGAGAGTTATTGCCATAAAAAGATGGGACTATGCTAAAAGCAGCCAATTGGCTGGCATCATTTGGAAGCTGGGCAGCAGCACTGCTGGTTGCATGCCAAAGTCCATGACTGTAGTTTTGTCTTTCCTCCTCCTTCACTGAAGAGTCAGATTTCCCATCCCACTGAAGCCAATGGTACAACTTGCATTGATTTAAAAGGCAGCATTATTTAGCTTCAAGCCCGATATCCAAGTCACAAGCTCTTGTGGAGCTTGGAAGAACTTGCAATATCAATGAGCAGTTATGTCTACCAAACCACTACCTATCCTAGAGCCCTGAGAGGTAAGTGTCAGCAATCCAGGGGCTGGAGAGAAGCAAAGGCTTTTGGCGATTTTACCCTGGTGCCATGCAAAACCTTGGGATAGCATGTACACAGGAGATCAAGCCTTTGCAATAGGTAATGGCACAAGGAGATCAGAGTCAGATGGTGTCACCTGCAAGCAACTGTAAAGAGGCGTTAGTTGTTCATTACAGTGGAAATCTCTGCACTGAGAACCGTCAGTGTCACATCTGCTATCAAACTCCCCAAAACAGATCTTAAATGAGGCTTAAATGAGGCACACACTTTCTGCTATCTCCTCCACACATAGGAACATTTAATCCTAACAACACACAAAGTATATTTTAAATGGCTCCAGATAGGCTTTTTTTCTTAAACGTCTTTTTGCTACCTTTATTTCACACTTTCTTTTCCATTAGTGATAAACTCCCTGCAGAACTACAGATCTAAAGAATGGAAAGGAATAGACACAAGTAAGCAAAAAGGAAAAATCAAACAATCAAAAATAAAAAAGATAAAATCCTCAATTCTAGTTTGATCCAACACCCATTGCAATTCATCTAAGGCTGACTCCCTCATTAACTTAGACAGACATCAGATCACCTCAGTGGGTCTGTCAAACTTCTCATCTTCACAGTCCTAGGATATCTTAGTGGGGCATTTTCATCTGTAATGTTGAATAAACTCAGTCCAATTACTTCACTGTAAAGGTCAAAAATTAAAATGGATCATTGAAATGTTAAATTTATCAGTGTCTTCACTGTACTTAGAGAATAGTTATGCTGCAAAGTTAAATGATTGGAAAGAAAACAGTCATTATTTCAAGTCTTTAAGGATCAAATTCTGCCCTCAGATTCACATGCACAATTTCTATCGTCTCCAGTGGAAATAGGTTGTGTGCAGCTGACTAGCTCAATGTATTTTCCAAAACTTTAAGAGTTCAGATTTTTCATTTCCAATAGTAAATAAAAAATTTATAATTATATTCTCTATTTTCTATGGCTGTCAGTTGATGAATTAGGAAATTTGATGGAGCTGGTTTTTTTGCTGTATGATTTGGGATAAGATTACAGATTTTTCTACACTGCTGCATTCCCTGGGGTATTGAAGGAATGGCTGTGATTCTATGCGAGTAGAATTTTACATTGCATATATCCACAATAACAAAATACTAATGACCAGTTGTAACGAGAACACCTGCAGAGGATCTGACAAGGAGTCAGGTGACTGGCAGAGTATGTGATAGCAGCCACAGAGTGTGTTCACTACACACTGACTGAAACCCATCAAGGCCAGACACGCATATTCTGTTTTGTCAGCAATGTCTAGCTGCTTCAAAGCCAGTAGTGACTCAAGCTTAGCACAACTGAGAAATAGTTTAAAGAGATAAAAGGAGCCCATAGGACACAATGAGTGGAGTCCCGTCTGGGTGTCCAACACGTGAGTCCAGCAGCCTCCCATCAGAGACCCCTCCAAGTGGTTCCTGGGGGCTCCCTGCACAGTTTGGAGTGTAAGTAAGTCCTTCATTAACTCTTCCCTGTTTAACCCCTAATGAAATGTCTCTCTATGCCGATATCCAATCCTCCTTTTTTTCCCTCTGTGCGGTCACATCAGTGCTTACTTTAAAACAGTTTAAATTCACAGAATCACAGAATCACAAAATGGTTGAGATTGGAAGGCATCTCCTGGAGATCACCTAGTCCAATGTCTTTGCTCAAGTAGAGTCACCTAGAGCACGTTGCACAGGATTGTGTCCAGACGGGTTTTGAATATCTCCAGGGAAGGAGACTCCACAACGTCTCTGGGCAACCTGTTCCAGAGCTCCATCACCCTCACAGTAAAGAAGTTCTTCCTTAGATTCAGATGGAACTTCCTGTGTTTCAGTTTGTGCTCGTTGCCTCTCGTCCTATTGCTGGGCACCACTGAGAAGAGTCTGGCCCCATCCGCCTTTCAGATACTTATGCACATTGATGAGATCCTCCTTGAGCATTCTCTTCTCCAGGCTGGACAGGCCCAGCTCCCTCAGCCTTTCTCATATGAGAGATGCTCCAGTCCCTTCATCATCTCAGTAATCCTTCACTGGACTCGCTCCAGGAGCTCCATCTCTCTCTTGTACTGGGGAGCCCAGCACTAGACACAGGACTCCAGCTGGGGCCTCACCAGGGCTGGGTAGAGGGGGAGGATCACCTCCCTCGACCTGCTGGCAACACTCTGCCTAATGCAGCCCAGGAGACCATTGGCCTTCTTGGCCACAAGGGCACATTGCTGGCCCATGGTTGTCCAGCAGGACCCCCCCAGGTCCTTCTCTGCAGAGCTGCTCTGCAGCAGGTCAACCCCCAACTGGTGCATGGGGGTTATTCCTCCCCAGGTGCAGGACCCTGCACTTGCCTTTGTGGAACTTCAGGAGGTTCTTCTCTGCCCATCTCTCCAGCCTGTCCAGGTCCCTCTGAATGGCAGCACAGTCTTCTGGTGTGTCAGCCACTCCTCCCAGTTTCCTATCATCAGCAAACTTGCTGAGGGTGCACTCTGTCCCTTCCTCCAGGTCATGGATGAATATGTTGAACAGGTTTGGACCCAGTCCTGACCCCTGCGGGACACCGCTAGCTACAGGCCTCCATCTTGACTCTGCGCCACTGACCACAACCCTCTGAGCTCGGCCATCCAGCCAGTTCTCAAGCCACCTCACCGTCCACTCATCTAGCCCACACTTCCTGAGCTTACCTAGGAGGATGTGATGGGAGACAGTGTCAAAAGCCTTCCTGAAGTCTAGGGAGACAACATCCACTGCTCTCCCCTCATCTACCCAGCCAGTCATTCCATCACAGAAGGCTATCAGAGTGGTCAAGCATGATTTCCCTTTGGTGAATCCATGCTGACTACTCCTGATCACCTTCTTGTCCTCCATATGCTTAGTGATGACCTTCAGGAGGAGCTGTTCCATCACCTTTCCAGGGATGGAGGTGAGGCTGACAGGCCTGCAGTTCCCTGGGTCCTCCTTCTTGCCCTTTCTGAAGACTGGAATCACCTTGGCTTTCTTCCAGTCCTCAGGCACCTCTCCTGTTCTCCAGGACCTTTCAAAGATGATGGAGAGTGGCCTAGCAATGATGTCTGTCAGCTCCCTCAGCACTCGTGGGTGCATCCCATCAGGGCCCATGGATTTGTGGATGTCGAGTTTGCCCAAATGATCTCTAACCCGATCCTCCTGGACCAAGGGAGAGTCTTCCTTTCTCCAGACTTTCCCTCTTGTCCCCAATTCCTGAGGGCTGGCCTTAGCAGTAAAGACTGAAGCAAAGGCAGCATTCAGCAACTCTGCCTTCTCTTTATCCTTCGTCACCAGGACACCCACCCTGTTCAGCAGTGGGTCCACGTTTCCCCTAGTCTTCCTTTTGCTATTGATGTATTTGATGAAGCCCTTCTTGTTGTCCTTGACATCCCTTGCCAGATTAAACTCCAAATGGGCCTTGGAAATTATTTGTATAAGTAAGTGCTTTTTGCCATTACATCTTTGCATATTGTTGAAAACAGTGCGTCATAATCTAAAGACTAGTGACATTTTGATCACAGAACAGCATCATCAATGCAAAAAATTGTTTAAACTAGTCTATAGTTGTCATTAGGATTTTTTTTTCCAGCTGGCATAAATGAGTCTCAGGAAACAAACTTAAAAAAACAGATTAAAAATTGTTGTAAATGATTACGCAAACTTGTATTGATGCATCTCCTATTTCCCGGTTTTGCTGAACAAGAACAAGCCAACAGGTAAGAAGCAGCAGCCAGTGATAAGCTTGTCTCCTTCAGTGTAGAAGGTCATGTTGTTAAAATAAGAAGTTAAAAAAAAAAACAAACAGTTTAAAATAGAACTAGTACGTAATCCCCTGGGGATTTACAGTCACAGATGTGTGTATGTTAAAATTGTATTTCCAGTCTATCTTGTGCCACCTGAGAACCATTTTTGCCCTTGTAAAAGCTGTAATTATATTTAACCCATAAGTAGCTTTCATTTTTGTATTAATACTATAAATACTATGTTAGCCAATGCTAAACTATTTCTAATGATTTATTTGTAAAAATAAAAATATATTATATATTTATATATATTTATAAAGTGAATTAACACCGAAGAGAGGATGTGGAGGAATAGTATACAATCACAGTTGATGTGCATTATTGGGCACAAATTCAGTGCTTGAAAGAAAAAGGAAAAGAAAACAGTGTTCAAGTTAAATCCCCCTTTCAAGCCATGTCAGAGGAAGAGTCATAGGAAGCTGACACTATGAAATTGCTAGTATTGGAGTGACTTGCCATGGACTGGGCAGCTTGCTGACTCAAGTTATTACAGATCAGCACCAGCTGATTGCTCTGTGCTTCTGACAGGGTACTACAGCTCTGGTAGACGCTGAAGTTGGTCTTCCTGCCAGGGATGTTGCCTTTCACGCACATTGTCTTTACCATCTTGGCAAGCTTGTTTTTCCCCAGGGCTTGACAATTGTACCAGTGAAGTGCAGCCAAGTTAACAACTGGTTTGATGGATAGATAAAAAGGAGCATCTTCGTATCGCATTGCTGGGGGCCGCCGCTGTGCATATTCCTTGTAGTCTTGCACTGGGCAGGTCTGTGGAGAGTGCTGGATGGCATACACCCTGGAATCAGTCCCTCCTTTCTTGCTTTTGGCGTTTGTGTCACTGTTGTCTGGCCCCATCCACTCCAAGTATTCCAACCCACTTTCTGTCACCCGGAGCCGGATGTCTCCCCATTTGAGGGTGGACCCATGAAAACCCGTGCAGTGTCCAAATGCCTTAGTGTTATTTAGCCAGACAAGGTTCAGCAGCCCCTCAGGATTGTATCTGCTCAACAAACCTCTTTTGCGTAGTATAAGCTCATCAGCAAAGGTAAGTTTCATGGATTTGTGTGGTTTGTTTCCTTTCCCTTTACACCTCAGCTCAATTTGCTTTTGCTTCAGAGCTTCTTGTGACCTCTTGAACTCTTTATCCCTGGTAATACTGTATCCATACCTGTGCTCTTTGAGATACCGCTCCAGCCCACACTGATAGTTGGCCAAGCTGTTTGGCTCATATTCTGAACCATCCTTCTGTCTAGCATCCACAAAGAAGGAAGCAAGGTAGGCATCAAGCTCTTTGCAGGGGATGACATAGATTTCTCGGGTCTCAGAGGGGTACTTGGAAATGAGGAACTCTCGGAAGTTCCGGAGAGCTGTCTGAGTGCTGCGAATGGTTTTCTCATTCTGCTCCCTGCTGAGCTCCGCTACTCTATCATCCTGGTCTGAAAGAAGGAGAAGGAAAAAAAACAAAGCAAAACAAAACAAAAGAAGCAGTGAGTTTGTGCAACATGTCTTCCCCCAAAATAAATTTTCTTTAAAAAATTAATTTCACAAAGAGCACAGGAAAACATTTTTTACATACCTGTCACGATTGAAAAGCCAACTTCAATTTCAAAAATTATGTTACTTGAGTATGGCAAAAACAATCAAAATGAGCTCCTCATGTCACTGGGGAGATTTGTGGAAAACTCTGGGATTAGAGGCAATCTGCTTTTTAGAACAAATACAAGATAGAAAACTTTTCTATGGATTCCACTGTTGTATGCAGGGCCCAATCCAAGTAATAAATCCATTCTGAATTGGTTCATTTGTGAAACCAGGGGTTGTACTGGTTCCAATTTTTTTTTCAAAAATAACTAAAGCATCATATTTATTATAGTAAAAAGTATCTTTAATTGGATGCATTGTTAAGATGTTAAATAAATACAGTCAGAAACATACAGTACAAAATAATGCAGCATATACCAACAGAGAAGGTTTGCAGGTAAATGTACTACAGTGCAATGTTTAATTTACACATGTACAAGAATAAAAACATAGAATATATTTTAATATTAGAAAATATGGGGAAAATAATCAGTATTTAACATGGTTACATAGTCTCACTACATAATCACATTGTTCCTTGACAGTGGAAGTGGCAGATTTGACCATCAGTTTTCATTTTGCAGAAAAATCAAAACCTGGAAACAACATTATATTGCTCTACAAGGCTATTTTCATAGGTCCTTATGATCAGTGACATATCAAACCACAGTTGTTAGTCAACGGTCAAATGTTATGACTAAGATGATTCTTGTTGACCACTAATTTTTTGGCTGATCATAACATGAGAAGCATAACAAGGAAAAAAATCTTTACATGTAAGTGATGTGTGATACTGAAAGACCCTTTTCTTGGTATGAACAAACTATCCATCTATATAAGGATGCAATTTACAAGCACAAAGGTGGAATTGTCATTACATGCATATGATAAACCTTAATGGTTTTAGAAAACAATGATCAGGAAATGCAAAGAAACAAAATTTCAATGAATTGACTATGTGCCATTCTGGTTAATGGGGCTTTCTTCTTCTTTATTCCACTTACTAAGCAGAAGAGGAAAAAAAAAGCCAGGTTCATTTTTGCTCTATATCATTACAAAAAATACATGTTATTGTCCTTTTTCAGCTTTAAATCCCCTCATTTATAGTCAGAGGGAACACCAGAATCTGTATTTCAATGGAGCCACGCTAACACTTGCCAGGCACTTGCCACCCAACATACATACTGCAAATGTTGTATGAGACAAGGTGCATTCCTCCTCTGTCACTCAGGCCAAGCTCATGTCAAGCCACTTAACTCACCTATGCTTTATGGGTGGTACTCACACATTCTTTCTCACCTGCTCACTCCCACTCTTCATATCCAAATTCTGAAGTGTTTTGGAAGACAAGAAAGATTTTTAAGATGATCAAAAGCTACAAGTCATCTGAAGTGTAACTCCTGGCAAGAGGAGAACTGGAACTGGCAACTTTCACATTTAGCAAGCCTAGAAGGTATGCATCCCTCATGACAAATGCTCCCAGTACCTCCTGCAGCCTCTATCCAGTTAGCCTCTGCAGAAGAGAAGAATGTGCCATATTGAATCTAAGTGCTTATTCTTCCTAGGAAAACACTGCTGCACCCCAGAGCATTTTATTGCCCACAGTTTTTTTTCCATCTTAATACAGCAAATGGAGACCCATGAATTTTAAAAGAATCAGGACCAGAGAATTGATCATATTTCCTTCCTCATTCCCCACCTCTGATTGCTATCCATCATTTTCCTTTTCGCCCTGAAATGTTGACAAGTATGTAACCAAAGTGTGAGGTGTATAAATTTGACAAGGGGGGTCATATTTACATGCTTCCTATGATCACTTTGGCATGGGTAAAATACATATACATTTAACAAAGATGGAATATAACTCAAGCCAGTTAGTCTTCAGTGATTCAACATGGTTTTTTGAGATTTCAATGAGAAATCCCAAATTCAGCATTTCACCTATTCTTTTTTAAATATAAACAGAGCCATTTTAACCTGTATTCAAACATCAGTTAAAAAAAAAAAAACAAGAAAGACATAATGTAGTTACCATACAGTGTACAGTATCATGCCAAGACTGGGATTAGGGTTGGCCTAAACATGCTTCCACATTTATTCGCCTTTAACTGTTTCCATATTGAATTTGCTCTAGTATATAAGGAAAAAAAAAAAACCTTATTTTCCCAACAGACTGCCAAAGAAGATCCCTGTACAGTTTGCATCTCATCCTCCTCACAGCAAAAGACTTGGAAACAGAACTCAGTGGGAAGTTTTGCTGACTGAGAATGTTTAACACTTAGTGTGCAGCTTGTTTTACAGTCACTGGATTGGCTATTGGATGTTAGCATTGGTAAAACAGTATCATTTTTTTGTTGGACTGCAAGATGAACGGTTCTAAGCCCTGTTGTGTTTGTCATAGTAAGGTAAGAAAATGTGTTACCCTTTTCTTCCATGTCTGTGTTTATGAGGTGTAGCCATGCTGAGGGGATGAAAGCCTTAATTCAACTGACTTTAACTACAAGTAAATCCCTTGCCTTAAAGTTTCTCCTATGTTTCAGCACTTTGCCTAAATAGAGTCTGAGCACAACACTGGCCTCTCTGCCTGTTTCTCTGAAGTGTAGAGTTTCTACAGCAGAGCTTATGCATGAAGATGAATGCAATCCACAGTACTTCACTCTATGGCAAGGCCAACTATGCCTCCATCCAAAGATCTGCTCCTTTGGTTTCACCTCCTATTCTGTATTCAGTACAACCTGCATGGAAAAGAGGGGAGAGATTCCCCCAGGGCCACATGTGAGAGGTGCTTAGCCTTTAGGAGATACAGCCCTTCAGTCACCTGCATGCTGCTCCCTGTCTCTATATAATCCTCATATAGGTTCTTCACACTAGATAAAAGTCCAAGGCCATGCAGTTTGAAGACATTGATAAACTGGAATGAGTCCAGTGGAGGGCCACCAAGATGGTCAGGGGGCTGGAGCACTTGACCTATAAGGAGGCTGAGGGAATTGGGCTTGTTCAGTCTGGAGAAGAGAAGGCTTTGGGGGACCTAATAGCAGCTCCCCCAATACCTACCAGGAGGTTAGCAAGAAGATGGAGCCAGGCTCTTCACAGCAGTGCATGGCAGGAGGATGAGAGACAATGAGCATAAGTTGAAACAAGAGAGGTTCAGCCGCCTGGATATAAGAAAAAACTTTTTCACCATGAGGACAGTTAAGCAGTGGAACAGGTTGTGCAGTCTCCATCCTTGGAGGTTTTCAGAACCTGACTGGACAAAGCCCTGAGCAACGTGGGCTGATCTCATATCTGTCTTTGCTTTGAGCAGGAGATTGGACCTCCCAAGGTCATTTCCGATCTGAATGGTTCTATGAGTCTAAGGCCCCCCAAAACAACATTTACAAATAGGGGAAGATTCCTCTAACAACAAATGCTAAAACTACCATCTGTCATTCCCCTTTTCAGAGTACTGGAGTAGGACCTTGCCAGAGCCAGGGATGGAAGCAAAAGAGAGTGTGACAGTGGGGGTGCAGGACACTGCTTCCCAGAAGCCACCTAGCTTCTCAGTCCATCTCCATTGGGATGTGAGTTCATATGGTGCAGAACCTCACTCCAGAGCCTTTGTGTGTTTCTCCTGTTCTGCAGGAAGGAGGTGTGTTCACTCTCCCTCCCCAGTAAAGGAGCTCAGAATTACTCAATTTACTATGGGCATACATATCATATCAATGTATCATCAGAACATTTCACCGACAGAAAAGAATTCAGCCTTGTAACTTCACTTAACATAAAGCACAAGCAGATCTGCTGGTAGGGAAGAAAGCAGGGAAGGGAAAATGGCTCTATCTCCTCCCCTAACCCCTTTGCACTGTCTCATGTGGTGCACACACTTCAGGTGATATTAGAGGGGAATAACCACACACCTGGGCAACTTCCTCTCCCACCCATCTACATACTGGCTGCATCCAGGCCTGAAGAGAGTTCATCCCATCATCCCCATCTTATAGCTGAAGAAATGCAGGCAGACCAGAAACAGAGTTGAGCTCAGATCCCCTGGGACCAGTTGCCGCATGTTCAGCACAGAGCTGTCCACTCCATGAACACTCAGTGGAACCCACTGGGGAGGGTCTCATCCCCCTTGCAAAGTGAAAAGAACTGGAGGTCTGCAGCCCAGCCCTGTAGAGGCTTCTGCAGACATGAAAAATGCTGCTAGAGCAACACTTAGGTTTGCACCAACTGTACACAAGCGGGGAAAAAAGTTAACCAGTCTATTTCAAAAGCTAACCTTAATATTGAGGTCAATATCAAAGAACCCCAGCAGTCTTCAATGTAGTCTTAGGCTTTGGTCAATGAATAAGATAAATACTATTATTATGGCTAAATACATGCTGTAAATAAAGAGCCAATGATGTTTGAAGCTCAGAAACAAACATTTACTTCAGTATGTTGTTCAGTGCACCCACCACCATTTATTATAGCACTGTGCAAGTAATCAGCACTTTGACTGACAACCCACATTTTAAATACTGCTTCTGTATAAACAGCACATATAATGGCTTGATTTTAAACATGTCAATCACAACTTCTTAGAGGATGGCCTGTCACTACACAAAAGTGACACTCAGTCATTTGTGTTATGGCATCTCTTTTTAATTTCCAACTGCTATATCTGCAACTAAACAGTTATAAAATCCATGCTGAATTAAAGACTCCTTGGAGCTACATGAACATATCAGTGCCCCTGGCAACACTATCCAGATTTCTCTCTTTACTGCTCTACCTTCTGATATATGCTCTGCAAGGCAGGCGGGGAATGTTAAATATAACAGGTCAGATTCTCAGCCAGATATAGCAGAGCTACATCAATTTATACTAAAAATCCAGCCTGAATTACTAGTGAATTATTCCCTTTTTATGAGAGATGTCCAATAACATGGAAATCTCATAACAGTAAAGCAGTGAGGAAGTGAGCCCTGATGGACTGGAGTCTGAGACAATCAATTGCTAAGTTATCACATATGAATTGAGCCACTGTAATTATCTGTACAATGCTCTTAGTCCACAGCAAAAGCAGGTGATGAAGTTTAGCCTTATCTTAGCAAGGATAACTTATGATTTGATTGCTTTTTATAACCTAAGATAGCTTAGGGTTTGGTTGCAAACTCTGTGTCCTTGGAAGGTGACAAATAATTTTTCACATCATTAAAATCTTACTTCTGCCATCTAACCAAGAGAAAAACATAGAGCTGGAAGAAGTCATCTAATCCATCTCCAACTACCAAGGCAGAATAAATTATAGCCCAACACCCTTTTAGTCTCTCCAACTTTGTGTCTTCTGCTCATTTCATGAACTTATTCTCTATTCTGCCATCGGGATCATTAATGAAAATATCAACCAGGACTGGGCCCATGTTGTATCCCCTTCCATACATCCTTTGATTGGACAATGAACCCTTAATTACTTTCTGAATGCAGTTTGCAAACTTGCTTTCCACAAATCTTATAATAGTCTTATCTAGATTACATTTCTCCAGTTTGCTTATGGGAATGCCATGTGAAGCAGCATCAAATGCCTTACCATTGTCAAGATATCTTATCACAGGAGGAAATTAGATGTGATTTTGTTCTTGATAAAGCCACATTAGCTGAGAGATAATGAAAGGCTAAATAAGAGTTAATTCAATCACTAAGAACTCAAGACTGAAAGGGACCCCATTGGTCATCACACTGAATTCCTGATAAGTGTACAGGCCTTTTATAATAATGATCTGAGAAACCGGGAGTACTGTTAAGGCACTGGACTTCGTTCTTGCCCCCAAATAGGGTTTGATATCCACAGAGTCTAGCTTCCAATGCAACAATTTCCAGACTGCTTGCAGGATCTCACCTTACTACATCATGTTGAATGGAGACTATAATCTAATCAGGGTTTGCCCTTTCACTTGTTCTTTGAAGTCCTGCTGGTAACAACCCAAAACACAGCCAGATATGTACAAATCCCAAACTAGTGCAAACATAGACCTGTTCATTCTGTGGATCTATATGTCAGGGTCCTGAGTGCACTAATAGACCTTAATAGCCCTGATCAGCCTCACCTGGGGCCTCCACCCATACCCTCTGCCCATGGGCTCAGAAGCCCCATTTAAGCTTAGGCCTGGGCCTTCAGTCCTTGCCTGAGCTATGTTGTAGGAGTACCAGTTTCCAGCTGAGCTACACTCAAACCTGTACTAGACCATGGACCCTGTTGATCCTGACCTATGGGCTGACCTTTCTGGCTTGGCCTTGGACCTGTCTCATCACTATGGACCTGCCTGGCAATCACTGGGCTGTGTTTAACCCTGGCTACCCTTGCCAGACCTGATCCTAATCCTGACCCTGACCTGCAAATTGATTTCCTGGCTTGACATCAGACCTGTCTCATCACCACAAACTTGCTTGATGATCTGGACTCTTGGTTGAACCTGACTACCCTCCCTGGGTCTGCCCTGCTCACCTTGCTTGGGTATTGTGGGGCTGGGCCCTGGCTGGTGAGGCCCCTGCCCTGTCAACTATGTTATTGAGCATGGCTCCCGGCTCCCCATCCCTTAGGGAGCTGCTGCTCCCTGACACAACATCACTTGCGTTAGTATCAACTCCTCGGTATATGTGGATTCAAAGAGTGACTGGATAAATTCACAGAAGAAAAATCATTAAGGACTCCTAAATATAAGATGCCACCTCTGAATCAGGATGTCTCTGAGCTGCAAACTGCTGGAGAGTAGAAGAGTGAGGAAGTGTCACATATGCCTGAACTGTTCTTATAGTCTTCCCTAGACATCTGTTGTTAGCCACTATTGGAGAAACCATACTGGGACAAATTGTCCTTTGATCTGACCCAACATGGCTGTCCTCATGTTATGGTCTAATTTGTCTTGGTTAGTAAAGTGGTCTGAAATGACCAATCAACAAATGTTGTCAACAAAAAAGTAATAAGATCTCCCCTTTGTCGTCTTTCCTTAAGGCTGAACAAACCCAGCTCCCTCAGCCTCTCCTCATATGTCATGTGCTCCAGCCCCCTAATTGTCTTGGCAGCCTCTGCTGGACTTACTCCAGCATGTCCATGTCTGTCTTGTACTGAGGAGCCCAAAAGTAGACAGAGTACTCCAGATGCAGTCTCACAAGTGCCAAATAGAGGGAAATAATCACTTCCCTAGCCCTGCTGGCTACATTCATGATACTACCACCCAGTATGGGGTTAGCCTTTGCTGCAAAGGCATGCTGCTGATTCAGGTTCAACTTGTTGCCCACCAGGACCCCTAGGTCCTTTTCTGAAAAGCTGCTTTCTAGATAGTCAGCCCCCAGTCTGTATTGTTGCATGGGGTTATTCTGTTCCAGGCACAGGACTTTGCTGCTCTGAATGGCAGTCTCGCATATCAACTACTCCCTCCAAATTGGTATTGTCCATGAACTTGCTGAGAGCACATTCTGTCCCATCATCCAGCTCATTGATAAACACATTAAACAACATTGTCCCCAGTATCGATCCCTGAGGGATGCCACTAGGAACCAGCTGCCAGATGGACTTTGCACTGCTGGTCACACCCTTTGAGCCTGGTGATCCAGTCAATTTTCCACCCACCTTATAGTCCACCTCTCCAGTCCATATTTCACCAATTTGGTGATAAGTATCTATAGAGGAACATATCAAAGGTCTTGCTAAAGTCAAGGTAAATAGCATCCACTGCTCTCACCTTGTCCAAACAGCCAATCATCAAAGGTGGCAATCACACTGGTTAGGTACAATTTCTCCTTGGTAAATGCATGCTGTTTGTTCCCAATCGCCTTCTTGTCCTTTGTGTGCTTGAAAATGGCATCCAGGATTTGCTCTATAACCTTCCCAGGAACTGAGTTTAGGCTGCCTTTGGTTCCCCAGATCCTTCTTCTTGCCTTTCTTGAAGATGGCTTTGATGTTTGCCTTTTCCCAGTCATCAGGAACCTCCTCCCCGATTGCCATGACTTTTCAAAGATGATAGTGACCTTACAATGACATCAGTTCTCTCAGCACCCTTAGATGCATCCCATGGACTTGTGTATGTCCAGTTGGCTTAAGTGCTCCCTAACTCAATCTTCCTCTACTGTGGGTAATGCTTTACTCCCCCCCCCCAGGCTCTAGGGTCAGGGGCCTGGGAGGCCTGAGGGCAGATCTTACCAGTGAAAACTGAGAAAAAAAGGCATCAAGTACCTCAACCTTTTCCATGTCCTTGATCATTAGGTTCCCTGTCCTGTTGAGCAGTGGGCCCTCATTTTCCTTAGGCTTCCTTTTGCTGCCAGTGTCCTTCTAGAAGCCCTTCTTCTTGCCATTCATACCCTTCACTAGTTCCAACTTCAGCTGAGCTTTGGCTTTGCTAACTCCATCCCTGCATGCTTGGGAGTCTATATTCTTCCTGGGTAGCCCATCTCTGCTTCCACCTTCTGTGTACTTCCTTTTTATGTTTGAGCTCAGTCAGGAGTTCCCTGCTGGCCTTCTGCCATGCTTGCTGAACTTCCTGCACATGGGAATGGACTGTTCTTGTGCTTTGAGGAGGTTGTCCTTGAAGATCCTGGACCCCTTTGCCCTCCAAGGCAGTTTCCCATGGGATCCTGCCAAGCAGATCCTGAACAAGCAGAAATATGATTTCCTGAGGTCCTGGATTGTAATTCTATTATTTGTCTCTCTCACTTCTCTAAGGATCCTGAATTCCATCATCTCATGGTCACTGCTGCCAAAGCTGCCCTCAACCTCTGCATCCTCAACCAGTTCTTCCTTGTTTGTGAGTAGCAGTACAGCAGAGCATCTCCCCTAGTTAGCTCGTTGATCACTTGTGTCAATAAATTGTCTTCATCAACTGGACATAAGTCATAATATGCTTAGATGGCGGAAGAGGGACATGACTGAATAAGATTGTATGAGAAAATCACAGAATCACAGAATCGTTTAGGTTGGAAGGGACCTCTGGAGATCATCTAGTCCAACCCCCCTGCTCAAGCAGGGTCACCTAGAGCATATTTCCCAGGATCACATCCAGACGGGTTTTGAATATCTCCAGGTAAGGAGACTCCACTACCTCTCTGGGCAACCTGTTCCAATGCTCTGTCACCCTCACAGTGAAGAAGTTTTTCCTCAGGTTCAGATGGAACTTCCTGTGGTTCAGTTTCTGCCCATTGCCTCTTGTCCTGTTGCTGGGCACCACGGAGAAGAGGCTGGCCTCATCCTCTTGACACTCCCCCTTCAGATACTTGTACACATTGATGAGATCCCCCCTCAGTCTTCTCTTCTCCAGGCTGAACAGGCCCAGCTCTTGCAGTCTTTCTTCATAGGAGAGGTGCGCCAGCCCTCTAATCATCTTGGTAGCCCTCCGCTGGACTCTCTCCAGGAGTGCCATGTCTCTCTTGTACAGGGGAGCCCAGCACTGGACACAGGACTCCAGGTGAGGCCTCACCAGGGCTGAGTAGAGGGGGAGGATCACCTCCCTCGACCTGCTGGCAACACTCTGCCTAATGCAGCCCAGGAGACCATTGGCCTTCTTGGCCACAAGGGCACACTGCTGGCTCATGTTTAACTTGTTGTCCACCAGCACTCCCAGGTCCTTCTCGGCAGAGCTACTTTCCAGCAGGTCAACCCCCAGCCTGTACTGGTGCATGGGATTATTCCTGCCTAGGTGCAGGACCTTGCACTTGCCTTTGTGGAACTTCAGGAGGTTCCTCTCCGCCCAGCTCTCCAGCCTGTCCAGGTCCCTCTAAATGGCAGCACAGTCTTCTGGTGTGTCAGCCACTCCTCCCAGTTTAGTATCATCAGCAAACTTGCTGAGGGTACACTCTGTCCCTTCCTCCAGGTCATTGATGAATATATTGAACAAGACTGGACCCAGTACTGACCCCTGGGGGGCACCACTAGCCACAGGCCTCCAACTTGACTCTGCGCCATTCACCACAACCCTCTGAGCTCGGCCATCCAGCCAGTTCTCAATCCACCTCACTGTCCACTCATCCAACCCACACTTCCTGAGCTTACCTAGGAGGATGTGATGGGAGACAGTGTCAAAAGCCTTGCTGAAAATGCGGAAGAATGTTGAGGAGACAGGTGATGGAAGCTAGTCTGACCATTCCGTGGGAAAAGGAGCATCTACAGGGCATGCTGACCCATAGTCATGCGGCTGAGCCTGTGCCAGTGTGGCGCTACACCTGAGCTTAGAATCGAGATTAGCGAGGAGCTCAATATGCTTACTGCACATGCATGTAGTCCATAAAAATCTCATATAGTGCCCCCCCCCCAGCATTCCTTGCCATGGACTGACACTCAGCAGTTCCAAGGACTCTCCCGCTCCATTAATGCCTCGATCGGGAAATCGCTGGGGAATCCCCGCTCAGATGCAGAGGTAATAAACACTAACTATTGATCATAGTGTGCCTAGTGTTTGTGTATCTGTCCCTGCTGGGAGTCCAGGCACTGCCCCCACCTTACCCTTACAAGCATTCATGTGTATAATTTGACTGTACTCAAGATTTGCTAAGAGAAAAAGCAAAAATAAAGATTCAAAATGAGGAGTGAAAGACTATTAATGATCTCCTGAGAAATACCTCCTTTACTGGATTACATTTCTTTTTAAAAAATGAATCAAGAGCCTGGGAGAAAATACAAATTCTCATGGCAAAAAGCCCCTTTGTTATAAGTAGAACTAGTGGCCACATTTTCCATAAGGTTTCAACTTTTAAATGATCATACTCAAAAAGCCAAATTTACATGTGTAAATAAACCTTGCAAAAGCCAATTGCTCAAGCAGAAATCTTACTGACAAGTTTACTTTTACAAAACCACAGGAACAGATTTAGAAGGCACTTTGGAAAATTTGGCTCAATGTCATTTTGTGCCAAAGCAGTCCCTAAGCTGATGGTACTTCTATTCATTACAGATCCTGTACAATATCATTATAATGTTATTTCTCAGGGCGATCTCTGGGGCAGGGAGTGTCTAAGACTAGTCTCTTTGTAGTAGGACTAACATGAAAAAGGAACTGCATGTGCAATCATGACAATATACTGAGTAGAGTCAGTTACTGAAGAGACTTCTTCCAAGTCCCTTTAATGCTATGGGCTAAACCAGGTAGCAAGTATGCAGTGTCACTACCTATTTCCTGTATGCTTTAGCAAGCCCTGAAGGAAGGGGAGTGGGAGACAGGACACAAATATAGTTTAGTCTTCCCTTATGGTTTAGTCTTGTCTCTACATCCCACACTGTGTCTGGCAAGGGATGTCAAGGATAACAAGAAGGGCTTCTTCAAATACATCAATAGCAAAAGGAAGACTAGGGGAAATGTGGGCCTGCTACTGAATGGGACAGGGGCCCTGGTGATGAAGGATACAGAGAAGGCAGAGTTGCTGAATGCTGCCTTTGCCTCAGTCTATACTGCATAGGCCCGCCCTCAGGAATCCTGGACCCTGGAGACCAGGGAGGAAGTCTGGAGAAAGGAAGACTCTCCCTTGGTCGAGGAGGATCGGGTGAGAGATCATGTGGGCAAACTCGACACCCACAAGTCCATGGGCCCCAATGGGACGCGCCCACGAGTGCTGAGGGAGCTGGTGGATGTTATCGCTAGGCCACTCTCCATCATCTCTGAAAGGTCCTGGAGAACAGGAGAGGTGCCTGAGGACTGGAAGAAAGCCAATGTCACGCCAGTCTTCAAAAAGGGCAAGAAGGAGGAGCCAGGAAACTACAGGCCTGTCAGCCTCACCTCCATCCCTGGGAAGGTGATGGAACAGCTCCTCCTGGAGGTCATCACTAAGCATCTGGAGGACAAGAAGGTGATCAGGAGTAGTCAGCATGGATTCACCAAAGGGAATTCATGCTTGACCACTCTGATAGCCTTCTATGATGGAATGACTGGCTGGGTAGATGAGGGCAGAGCAGTGGATGTTGTCTCCCTGGACTTCAGCAAGGCTTTTGACACTGTCTCCCATCACATCCTCCTAGGTAAGCTCAGGAAGTGTGGGCTGGATGAGTGGCCGGTGAGGTGGGTTGAGAACTGGCTGGATGGCCAAGCTCAGAGGGTTGTGGTCAGTGGCGCAGAGTCTAGTTGGAGGCCTGTAGCTAGCGGTGTCCCCCAGGGGTCAGTGCTGGGTCCAGTCTTGTTCAATGTACTCATCAATGACCTGGAGGAAGGGACAGAGTGCACCCTCAGCAAGTTTGCTGATGATACTCAACTGGGAGGAGTGGCTGACACACCAGAAGACTGTGCTGCCATTCAGAGGGACCTGGACAGGCTGGAGAGGTGGGCGGAGAGGAACCTCCTGAAGTTCCACAAAGGCAAGTTCAAGGTCCTGCACTTAGGGAGAAATAATCCCATGCACCAGGACAGGCTGGGGGTTGACCTGCTGCAGAGCAGCTCTGCGGAGAAAGACCTGGGAGTGCTGGTGGACAACAAGTTGACCATGGGCCAGCAATGTGCCCTTGTGGCCAAGAAGGCCAATGGTATCCTGGGGTGCATTAGGCAGAGTGTTGCCAGCAGGTCGAGGGAGGTGACCCTGCTCCTCTACTCAGCCCTGGTGAGGCCTCACCTGGAGTCCTGTGTCCAATTCTGGGCTCCCCAGTACAAGAGAGGTGTGGCACTACTGGAGAGAGTCCAGTGGAGGGCTACTAAGATGATTAGGAGACTAGAGCATCTCTCATAGGAGGAAAGGCTGAGGAAGCTGGGCATGTTTAGCCTGGAAAAGAGAAGACTGAGAGGGGGGATCTGATCAATGTGTAGAAATATCTGAAAGGAGGATGTCAAGAGGATGGGGCCAGGCTCTTCTCACTGGTGCCAAGTGACAGGACAAGAGGCAACGAGCACAAACGGAAACACAGGAAGTTTGGTCTGAACATGAGGAGAAAATTCTTTGCTGTGAGGATGACAGAGCACTGGAACAGGTTGCCCAGAGTGGTTGTGGGTCTCCTTCCCTGGAGATATTCAAAACCCGCCTGGGCGCAATCCTGTGCAATGTGCTCTAGGTTTGGACTAGATGATCTCCAGAGGTCTCTTCCAACCTTGGCCATTCTGTGAGTCTGTGATTCTGTGCTTCTTCCTTTATGTATCAATATCATAAAATACTCTGCATTTTGCAAAGAAAAAACTTTGTTTGAGAAACGCTTCTGTGAGGGAGAACACAGCAGGTGATTTACAGTGGTCTTACAAAAAAGATTCCTTTCTGCTCTTGCTCACTTCTTATTTCTCTCCTTCTTGCCTTTCATGTTTGAGGAATGGGGAAGGGCAGATATTTTTGAGTTTGACATGGGCAGTGATGCTCTTGAACACAACTGTATATTGAAATGACCCATATGATGTACCAGTTTAACACTTGTGCTGGGATGTTTTAAATTGAAAATATTTATTACCTTGAGGAGGTGAAGGTTGCAATCCATTACACTGGATCCCAACCCCTGTGATGTACGCAGGGAGACTAAATAGCCCAACTAATATGTGAGCGGATAGGGGTCCCCACTATCCAGGAAATAGATTTCTTGCAGCCCACTCAGCAACCAGGCGGCTTCAGGTCTACAGGGCATGCTGTGTGGGTGCATGATCTGACTAAACCCAGTCTGAAAGGGAAATCATTGCTGATGGGCCAGGAGACACCCACCTGGTACTAATCAAAGGGGAAAATGTCCCAGTCCATGTCCCCTCTAGGAGACTCTCGCCCAGAGAACCCAGACCTGATGAATATGCCAAGCGGAATGGCAACATTGCTGCTCTCCATCCTAGCCCTGTACACTGATGGCAGTTGGGACACCAACAGAGCTGCAGTGAGCACATTGAACCCAAGATCCACAAGATAATGAGCCTACTTCAAGAACTACATGATGTAAGATCCAAAGAATCAGCACAGGACAGCCCCTAGCAGTGACTGTCATCATGGCTGTTGAATTTAGGACTACGGGGAAAACACATTATACTCCTGGTCTTCTGGGCTGATTAGTTTTGCGTGCATATATGTTATAATTTACTATATATATATGTTCACTATTATTTAATTGCTTGTACACCTTAGCTGTTAGTTAAGCCAATGCCTGAAAGGCATATCTGAACCTTATCTACACACTGGTGGCACCAACACCACATCTCTGTCAGTCGGGGGATGGAGTGTAGTGAGAACACCCGCAGAAGATCTGGCGAGAAGTCAGTGCCTGGCAGAGTATGTGACAGCAGCTCCAGAGTGTGCTCTCTACACAATGACTGAAACTGGTCAAGGCTGGACATGCATATTCCTTTTTGTCAACAATGTCTAGCTACTTCCCGGACAGTAGTCTCTCAAGGTTAGCACAGCTGAGATGAGGAAATAGTTCTAGTGGATTTAAGGGGTCCTTAGGATACAATGAGTTGAGTCCCGCCTGGGTGTCCGACCTGTGCGTCTAGCAGCCTCCCATCAGTGACCCTTCCATGCAGTTCCCGGGGCTCCCTGTGCAGCTTAGAGTGAAAGTCCTTTATTAAATCTATCCTGTTTAACCGCTCAGGAACCTTGAGTGTCTCTCTCCGCTGGTATCCAATCCTCCCTTTTCCCGCCTTGTGGTCACACCTACTTTCTCCCTGCTGGTTCTTGGATATGAGAGACAGACTAAATATTAGCAAAAGGAAAAGCTAGAAAAGCTATTTAGGAAGTAGAGAGTATGGAAAAGATCTATTCTCCACTATTACAAACTCTCTCTCTTCTCTGATGTTTGACCTTTTATTTATTCCACATAAAAATCTTGATATTACCTATTTCTTACATTCTTGGGGGCTTGATTAATGAAGTGGTAAAAGAAAAAAAATTCTTTTTTGGGGGGGAGAGGGACCTGTAAATTCACAAATCAATGTTCATACATTAGGGCTTAACTATAAAATTTAAGAAAGTAATTCAATATATTCTACAATTCTCAAATGGAGACCTGAAGCCAACAGAAATTTTTGTTTAAACTTGCTGAATTTTCATTGGGATGCCATTTATTTTCAAAGACATGAAAATACCTTTACAGAGGCCCTGTTTAAACACAGAGTTGCCACAGTTTAATTAAAAATAACTTTAACAAATTTTTTAAAGAGAAACTAGTGCAAAACCATAGTGTGAACATTCTTAAATTGTTCTAAGCTGACATATATCAATATAGTTCTAATTTCTTGGGGCATCTCACTCAAAATTTAATGGCCTAACAGATTACCATGCATTAACTAAGTCATGGTAACTACCAGTTATGTGTCACACGTGTACAAGGAAATATGACAGCTTAAATCTCAATGTAATATTTTTTTGCTGGTTTGACTACATCCTGTAACTACAGCTAACCAGTTATGGTGCTGATCCCACAAATACTATACGTACACAGACAGTTCTACTGGCACTAAGACTAAGAATTTAGATATTATTTTGGAATTAAGCAACATTTTGTAGGGGAGAAGACAATTTAAATTCCCTGCTCATTTTCAACAGTATTCCTTGTTTGTTTGTCAATCATCAAGCACTACAACTAAGTCTATAAAAATGGTATAGGTTCCTTTTTAAAAATTATTCCCTGCCCTCTTCTCAGTAAGAATTATATTCATCATTGTTTAAATGTGTTCAGGATAGAAACATTTCCATGTAAGATAGCTAAGCCTCCTCTTGTAGGTCAGTGGTGCTCAAACTTTATATATCATGCATCACTTCCTGTAAATCACTCTTTGTGATCTACCCTAGTCTTTAATCAGACCTGACATTTTAGCTGTAAGAATTTACTGTGCAGAACTACATACTTGTAATACAATCACTTGCCAACATGAACTTGTTTGTGGCTCAAAGATTTATTAATGCCAACATTTCTTTCCCACAGGAGTTTTCTTTGTTGAATTCAAAGATTTTACTGACATGAGCATCAAGTTTTAGGTATATATCAGTCATTTTATCCTTGCTGAAATGCAGCTACCTCTCAAGATAGTACATAACAGTATATTACAATACTATACCAGAGATAGCACAGGAAATGCACAGCAGTCACTTAGAACAACACAGGTAATTTAACTATTCAGAACATAATTAACTGGATTGGAATTTAGGAAACACACTGAGATAACACCACTGTCTTTGTGAGAAGCACTGAGAGATTTTTAGGGTTAGTTTATACAATGGGTTTCATGCAGAAATGACCTCACTTTGTCTTCACACTGAGCTACTGAACAAGGGCCAGCCTTGCTCTGGAAACAGTATAAATGTGTAAGTAAGTGTGACACTGTGCCCATCCTCGTAAGACACTCAGCAGAAATAACTACTGACCTTGTTTGTTTCCTGAGAGCTGAGAGCACTCTTCAAGGTAAAATCTTTGCCCTCTGTTAACCACTGACAACAGCAAACTGGAGATTCTTTTTTTTTTTTTAACTAATCTATCGAAAACAAAGAACTCTCAAAGGTAACACACATGCACACAGCCACACATCCCCACTTGCAAATTTGAGGTTCAGCACAGAGGATGTCAGAATCTACCACTGGTATATGCAACAGTAATATCCATGTGATAAAATAAGGAAGCACAGAGTAAATGTGTTTACTGGGCAGTTCAGACTGATGTCTGGCATCCTGTATCTTTCAGACTTAGCCTATCTGAATCAGGTCTAAATTATTTGGAGTTTTGGAAGGGCATTTCCATGGGGGATGTTATACAACAGGACTACCGTGAGATAATGTCACGGAAGTAGCCATGCAGAACTGAGGGTCCAAATGAGCATTTTGCTTTACTGCTGCTAAGATGAAGTCTGCATTTTCTATCTTATACTTCTCTGTGGGGATTTACTGAGAATATTTTATTATGCCCAGTACTTTATTTGGCAACAGGATCTACAGGCTCTCACTAATTAATAGACTTCCAGGTTTGACCAAGTTTCAGGGACTTCACAGGTGTGCAGATTGAATTGCCAGCAGAACTATTAAAAGTCATTGTCATCATGGCTTGCAGTAGCTATCGCGTGGATTGCACACAGGCAAATGCTTTATTCCACTATTTGGCTCTGGGTGCTCCAACCAGTGAGAGCACATCCAGAACTCATCCCTGCTTTAGTCTGCTCCTCTAGATGACACCACTGATGGGGCTGAAAAGGCAAAGCTAGTGCTGTCTGAATTTAGGTCCAAAGAGAATTGACAAGTCTACTCAAGAAACAGATTTCCTCCATGCAAAGCCTATGGCCAAAATTTGGTTTTCCTGTAGGACTAGCACAAGGCAATCATTCAATTGGAATGTGCTGTTTCACAACATTATTTGATAATGTTGATTTCATTATGCCAATTGTCATTGTGTAAGATAAGTGTAATGAACCTTTAACTTCAAGATGAACTTTGGATGCAAGTTGGAAGAACAGAACTGATGACACAGAAGAATTGAGTTTAGAATGTTCTAAAGGAAGAAGATGTAAGCAGGAACAGCACCAAAGAGAATGCACTCAACTTAGAACAAACAGAACTGAAACTAAACATTGATAAGGACGAAAAACATCTGTCACTAAATAATCTAATGTAATCAGCAATGTCAAGAATGGCACTAATCAGCATTATGTATTAACCAATAGATTTGTTTAATCAACAATGATGTAATGCTAGCAAACATATAAAAGAGGGAAATAAAAAATCGATGGGGTCCCTCTTCGGAGGCACCCAGCTCAAGCTGCTTTTCACTATGAGTCCAACTCTTTATTCCCAAGATCCCAAATTTTTCTATTACACATTGCCTTGGCAGCAGCGGGAGATACAAACATACACCAAAAATCTTAAGGACATTTTATATAAGTTTTTTCACTAAGAATGGGATAAAGATTGTTTTCGCTTGGATTAAAGTTTAAGTGATATTAATTTCAGGGTTAAGGATATAGTTATCCTTCTCCAATATCTCCCGGCTGCTGGGATTTACGGGTTAGGGAAATTGCATAATAAAGATTTAGAATAATATAAACTTCTCTCCAGACATTCTTCTTGTGCCCTCCTTTGCTTCTGCATTTCAAACATCACTCTTCTGGCTGCATTAAGGAAAGAAAAACCCTGATCTCCTACTCTAGATTGCTCTTGCTAAGACTATTTCTGATTTTTCAAATGAATGCAAGAGGACAAGGGTCAATTTTTTTTCCTCAACATCCCTTACATATAACAATATGACTGCACACTCTCTCATGTATAGTTCCCATATAGAATTATGCAACCATTACATATAACCAACTGTGAAATATGTCTTAAAAGATTGCTTCCTTTATGAAGTATAGCTAGAGTAGCACTCTCTTATATTGAGTACTTGTGGCCTTTATTCAATAAAAGTCTTCCAAATCCTCTTCCAAATTAGAGAGGCTATCTATCTACTGATTTATGTACCCATTACTTCCCATAAGCAAGTGTGGACAAGATGTCTTCATATGACTTTACCCTCCTTTCCCAAGTCAGTAGGAGCTCAGTTGTCCCTGGGCAGGGGAATGACAGCTGGCTGTAATTCTTGACAAGTATTTACATTCACTCATCCACCCTGGAAAAGCAGTGTTGTAATTAAAAGTATTTACCAGTTCCATGGTTAGTAACTATAGTCAGCACACTAACAGTCAGTAACCATCGCTTATCCTCAATTACTTGCCCTGGAGAACTGAGCTCCTGCCACTACTGCCACCTAACACTTTGCAAGCCCCTTGAACCCTCCCGTGACCCCACTCAGAGCATCATGACAAGTAGTTTGAGAAACACTAAGGTGACTAGGATAGTATTGCACTTTCTCAGCTCCAATTCAGTGTTTGGAAGGTGTTGTCTTAGAAATATGTCCCATTAGGGTGGTAGTGAATTCCCTGTGTGACAGTGCATGTGTATGGATGAGGGAGGGGTTCCAAGCTCTCATACCTGTTATTGATTGTGCTGTTGCTTTGGTGGTGATTGTAGGAACAGTGTTTGGTTGCTGCTGGCTAGAGCTGACTTCTGGTTCTGCACTCACAGAAGGGGAGGATGTCACTTCGCAGGCTGGGACCTGATTTGTTACAGATTGGAGGATTTCTTCTGAGGCAGCTTGCTCTTCTTGCCCAGGGAGCTGCAGGGCTGACAAAGGAATGCTAATCTGTTTACTGGCATTGGGACTGCTGACAGGCATCTGAAGGGCTACCTGCTGTCTGTTTGCAGGAGTACTAGCTCTCCCTCTAGCTGGGGAAGCCATAGTTACCCTGACAGGCTTCTGAACAGCAGGCCATGACAGGACTGGTGGAGAAGCAGATGTGTTCTGTAGGTCTAGAGAAGGTGTTACAAGGGGAGTAGACTTCAATGGGCCAGCGCAGGAGGGCCCAGCATGAGTCTGAGGCTTGGGCTTTGACATCTGTGTCGAGGAGAGCACAGATCCCTCAACACTGCCAGTCAGTTCTGCATTAGCCACGCTATAGTAATCTTCTGAGATCTCCTGTTTAATTTTCTTGACTATCACATCATTACTACCTTCATTGGTGATCTGGGCCCAGGAGCCTGACAGAGATGTTGAAGAAAGGCCTCTTGCAGGTCTTTTCTGGGAGGTGTTTTGGGTTCTTTGGGGATGAGGTTCAAAGTCACTGTCCTCATCAGTCACAGAGGACTCACAGACCATGTCAAAGAGAGTAGCTTCATCTTCATCTTCTTCCATGGTTTCACCTAGCTCCGAAGGCTCACTGCAGTAAGAGAAGTCACAGGAATCTCTGGTCCTTTTACAGTCCAGCTTTGTTTTCACTGGCTTCCCAGAGTACCGCCCCATTGGGCTGGTCTGTGTTTCCAATGGCACACCTATGATGCTGGGACTGTCTGAACTGAAGCTTCTGTTGTCTTGGAAACACACTCTTTCCTGACACTCAGCCATGCAAGTAGCAGTCAGAGGCCAGTGGTATGCATGGCCAGTGCTACAGCCCCACATCGCTGTCAGGTTACCATGAGAACCTTTGGCGAGCAAGTGCTTCAGGTTTGGAATGAGATTACATATAGTCCCATGGCTGTGAGCCCAACTGACCAGTTTGGAAAGGTTTTCAGAAGAGGTATGAAGGCAATCCTCCATGATACAGGATCAACAGCTTCTTTCCTACCAAGAAATAAATTAAAGATATGTATTAAACTGCAGGATTCCAAAATTTGCAATTGTATAGTACTAAGTTAATGTCTATTACTTGTCTACAAATAGAGGGCAAAAAACAATTTTACATATTTCTTCAAAAAAAATTGCAAAGGCAAATAAAATATGTAAGTTTAGGTAAATCATCTTACTATCATATCATTCATTGTTTTATCAGAACTTCCATTTTCCCAGATCCAAATAATGATTCCACTAAAGTCAATCATTTGTCATTTTCACCAGGAGCATCCAGAAATTTGCAGCAAAAGACATAGACACCTGAGGCCAACTTCATGAATATGAGATATTCCTGGTTAAGCATAATTTATGATATTTCACATAAAGATAGGAAATTTGTTGAAATTTAAACTTTTCTTGCCATAAACAGCTCCCCACAAGTGTGGCAAAATTAGGTTACAGACAAGGTCTCACCCTATAACAGGCTGAGTCTCCTCAACTTCTATTGTTTTTGGTAGGAAATGAATCTGTTAAGCACCTTGCAGAATCAAGCCAAATGCTACTGAGACAGGTAAGATTATTGCACCTGCCCAAACATTGAAATTTCTAGTAGACTTCATAACTGTTTCTCTGATCCCTCTTTCCTTTATAAGACACAATCAAATATGACACCAGAGATGCTTCATTCATTGAAATGAACAGAGAAAAAAAAGAAGAAAAAGGAGCAATAAATTCAGAGATTTGCAATTCTGACTCTAGACATACTAAAGAGGAGCAAGGATATGAAACATAACTGAGATAGAAATACATAAATTGTTCACAGGTAATTTCCTTGACTGTAGCTTTCTTTTTTCCTGTGCAATCTACCCAAGTATCTGATATTGAAATACCATAGTTTAAATAGTAAGCTTCTGATTGTATATCAGCATAATGATAATGGTATGTCTATGTTCTAGATTGGTGTGTTTCTGTCTGGATTCTGCCTGAAGAATCAAGATTTCAGTGGGAATGCTCAGTTTTACTATTTCTGTTAACATCTAGTATTTGCTCAAAATCCACTGTTCATGCAGGAAATTGTTCATAGAATATTTACCATTAGCAAAAATTTTTTTCATTTTAGTTTCTCTTATAACATTTGTTCTGCATGCTCACAGTCTTTCAGATTTGATCTTTAGTCAGTCTCTATTACCCTATTATCCAGGCATTTTAACATTTAATTAATATAGTAAAATTTTTTTTTTGCCATGACCAGATGAAATAGTCAAATGTCTGTACAATCCTAGACAAATGATTATTGTAGACAGATTGCACAGAATAATCTATCCAAGGAGTTCCAAATACAGATCCCACTGCTGGCAGATTGGACTGTTTTGTAATCATAATATATCTGTGAGGCAGGAAATATTATCCCCTACTATAAAGGTTCACAAGGACTATGACTGAAATTCTAGTCCCACCAAAGTCAATAACAAAGCTCCAGTTGACTTCAACAGGACCATCTGACTTATTCAAGATGACCCCAGAAATCTATGAAAGTCAGCATTTGAATAGAGGGTCACCAAGTCCTCACCAAGAGTTTTAACTAGAAGACTTTTTTCTTGGATAGAACACCCTCTCTTTTAGCTCTGTAGCCTTCTATTCCTTTCCAGAACTGAAGAACTTTTTGCTATTGCACTGTTTTAACAATGGTAAACTTTTCCAAACTGCTCAGATATTTAGCAAATTCACTGAAGCAAAAGGGGAAGACAAAATTTAAAGCTGTAAAAGTATCATCAATAAAAAAATGGACAGTCTCCTTTTTTTACACTCCTGTCTTTCTTTTAAAATCAAGATTATTTAAATTGCAAGAAAAGATCAATGAAAGAAGACCTTACATTACTTGAAATTTCATGTTTATTTGGCATGGGATGGAATTAAAATGTTCTGAGTTATTGCTCTTCTAAGGTAATAGAGGTTAATTGTACATTTATATTCCTCTGTGGATATCCATGGCATGGAAACGTCTAGATCTTTCTCAAATTTGTTTGAAATTGGCCAATGGGTTTAAACATGACTCTGGAGGGAAGCCCTGGATAACAGATGGACAGGAAGAAAGTAGCGTGCTTTGTTTTGTTAAGAAACCAAGATTCAAAATTGTTTTCGTGATTATAATGGCTCAAGACATAGTGTATGTACAGAACACAATTGTTATAATAACTCAAATTCCAACCTCTTTTATTCCCAACATGCTATGTAAGCATTGGTCCAGCTGTCACAATACCATTTGCAACGTAGAACTCCTTGCAAGACTAGCGCCTATATGCAGGATAATAAACCCAATAAGGTCCCAGCCTTGAAAGCCTTGCCTGTCAGATTACATTGTTGTCAAAATCCTCAGGACACCTGCATTTCTGTTGACTGGTATTTACAAAGCTCTGGGCATACCCCTCAACAGGAGAAACACAAAGTGGAGGAGCAGCACAGTATCCACAAAAGCTGGACAGGTCACTGAAAGCAAGCAGGGGACAAGCAAGAGACATGCTGACCAGGGCTATAGTCGTCATCTGCATCAGTGTAAAGCCATGGAAAACTATGGAGCTGCTCAATCATGGGAAGAAAAGGGATGCATCTTTGAAAAATGGTAAGCCTAGTTTGGATGAAGAAATTTTATACCCAGTGGGAAAACAAGCCAAATCAATTATCAGAGCCCAGTTTGAGTGTGTGGGGTTCAAAACCAAAAGAAAACATCAGTAGTATAAGGACAACTTTTATCCAAGATAAATAGTGACAGATGCCCCACCCCAACTTCTGGTGGAAGCCTCGCCCCTACTGACAGCCACATGTCCCACTTGCCCTGGAAATCCCCCCCTCTTCTGGCCATGTGATCTGTTTACTCCACCTCTTTTGCCCCTGGGGGTTGCCATTTTGTAAAACGTCATACCCCACATGTTCACAAACTGCCCTATGATTGGCTGGCAGGACCAGACGCGCCTTCCAGTTTATCCAGAACTATGTCAGAACAGGAAGTCCTTTCCACTCACATATACAAGGGCTGACATTTTGTTTCAGCTGCCATTTAATGGTATGGAGCCACCATTTTGTAAAATGTCATAACCAATGTGTTTTCATACTGTTCTATGATTGGCTGATGGCTGTTTCTTGACAAGATCATACCCCATGTGTTTTCAGGCAGCCCTGTGGTTGGCTGGCAGGACCAGTCACCCCTTCCTGTCTACCCCAGAAGCACATGATAGGAGGAAGGTCTCTCCCACTAAATACGCAGGTGTCAACATTTTGTAAAACATAATTACCCAGAAGTATACCAGAAGAGGAAGCCCCGGCCTACTACATGCACAGAGGCTGCCGTTTTTGACAACATCATACTGCATGTATTTTCATATTGCTCTGTCATTGGCTGGTTGTCTTTTTTTTTAAACCATCATACCTACAGGGTCTCAGAGCCCCCTCTGAATGACTGCCCACTTCCCTGGGACCAGGAAGTGCTCAGATATAAAAATATATACAATATATATAAAGAAATGTATATATACAAAAAAGTATACAAATATTTACAAATATTTATTTCATGTATTTATACATAGATACACTTTTTTAATATATATTTATATTTATTCATAAAGATATATTAATTAAATATTTATAGCTATAAAAGCATGGATATAAAACAGGTAAAACATCCTTTACTAACAGCTAATGAAATGAATAATTAAAGTATAAAGGTGAATAGAAAGCAATTAGACAAAAGTAAAAGGCAGGTTTGGGCCCCCCCCCACTTTACAAAGCTGCTGAACCCCTGACATGTCTGGGTTGAGGGGAAATTCAAGAGGGTGAGAGTGCCAAAAAGGCGAGGGGGTACAAACAAGTTGGAACATGCCTGGCAGCTATGGACTGAGGAGGCCCATCAAGTGGGCACGCGCAAACTCTGTCACGTGCAAAGAAGAGATCAATCCTTTGAGCTGGACCAAGAGGCCCCTGCATCTGGTCCCAGCCCAACAGGATGACCATGCAGTATTACTGGGACAGCCTTTGGGCTTTGCACAGTGCTGCAAGACACAGGCAACACTGTCTGCGAAAATGGAAAATGAGACCAAAATGCCAACTTCAAAAGAATGTGTGTGTGAGGGCAATATGGAAAAGCCCCAAAGGGATTCCCATAAAAGACCATGCAAACCAGCAGAACTGGCCAATGGTTCCATGAATCGCAAACTATATTTTGAGTAAGTGTCACACAGAGAAGGTAGGAGGTTGGAGGAGCTCCCTTTTCCCACGGTTGAGGGGAATCTTACAGATACCCATAAGACCATTACAGGGTGCAGGCTGGTGCTATATGTGTTTCCTTATCCTTAGGTCAATGATGTTGTGTTCCTGTCTGGGCCTGTGGCAGTCAAAGAAAGGAAAGCGGACATAGAAGAGATAGCGATGTTGGAGGAAAAAAGGAAAAAGGCTGGAGAAGCCTGACCTGGAAACAAATTCCCTCATACCCTGTTAATAAAGTTTCTCTGTACATTATTTAAATTGATTGTCCAGTGTTTCATTTCATACATGTGTGCAGTAGCAGCATATTGGTAGACATGTCTAAGCCACTGCTTCTGTTAAAAGAAATTTACTCTGCTCCTGGGGAAGTGGGAGCTTTGGGGATGTAAAGTCCCCTTTTGAAGCTGCTAAAAGGTGAATTGCCAATCCAAACAGAAGCCAAGTGGCAACTTGACTTCAAAACCAGGATGCTTACAGCTTACACAAGACAGTAAGAAAGCACTTTAAAAGAAACAGGGTGATTGTGGCAGAGGTGACTGCACAATGGCAGGCAGACTTGGTGGATATGCAATAGTTTTCCAAACACAATGATGGTGTCAAGTACATCTTAACGGTGATAGACATACCATCCAAGCATGCCTGGGCCATGGGTCTAAAAGGCAAAACAGGTTCTGAAATAGCTGGGGCTTTTAAATCAACTTTTAGCAGAGGGTGCATGCCTCAGAAATTACAGACTGACTGGGGGAAAGGATTTTTTTAAAATGGCCTTTAAACAAGCTGTTAATGCAGTATAATGTTCACCATTTTGTTACTAATAATGATGTAAAAGCCTCCATCATAGAGAGATTTAACACTCAAAACCAAGATGTGGAGATATTTTCCAGTGTGCAACACTTTTCGCTATATTGATGTGTTATCAGAGTTTATAAAGAGCTACAACCAGAGCTTCCACAGAACTATGAGCACCAGGCCTGTGGACGTGAATCCTTTAAACTCTGTGTGGGTTTGGAAAATCGTATAAAGGGATGTGTTGAAAATTAAAGAATCTGTACCGAGCATTGGCACTTCAACCACGGTAGGTTGCCTAGAACAACAGAGACATTTGAGAAAGGTTATGAGCAGATGTTCACAGATGAATTTTTCACAGTAGCTGAAATTGTGAGAAGAGGACAAATACCCAGGTAACACTTAATAGACTATGGTCACAAAGCAATCAAGGGGATGTTTTACTCTGAAGACCTTCTAAAAGTGAACCCTGACAGGGACAGAATCTACAAAATTGAGAAGATCCTCACTGCAAAAGGGAAAGGAAGGAAGAAACAGCTGCTAGTGAAGTGGTATAGTTGGCCCCAGAAATTTAAGATCTGGATAGTGTACACGTAAATGTGGAAGAATATTGAGGAGATAGGTGATGGAGGCTCGTCAGACCATTTCATGACAGAAGGAGCGTCTGCAGGGCATGCTGACCCATAGTCATGCGGTCGAGTCTGTGTCAGCATGGTGCCACACCTGGGCTTTGAATCAAGATTAGCGATGAGCTTATTATGATTACTGCACATATGTATAGTCCATAAAAACCTCAAATAGTGCCCTCCCAGGGTTCCTTGCCATGGATCAATGCTCAGCGGTGCCAGGGACTCTCCCACTCTATTATTGCCTCGATCGGGAAATTGCTGGGGAACCCCCTGCTCAGACGCGGAGGTAATAAACGCTCAGTCTTGACCCTAGTGTGCCTTATGTTTGTGTATCTGTCCCTGCTGGGAGTCCAGGCGGTGCCCCCACCTTACCCTTACAGTTGGTGTAGTTGGCAGGATACAAAAATGACAATGCCATGGCTGAGGGGAGCATGGGAGGAGAGCGATAGCCAAGGAGGGACTGCTCGCCTGCGGCTGCCAGGATGGCCGCAGACTGACCAGTGGGGGCGGTAGCTGCATTGCTTGCCACTCTTGCAGTCCCCGAGGACTGACCAGAGTTGGCACAGGGGGAAAACGTTACCCCGAAGGTAGCTGAATCCGCTTTACAGGCTATGCCTCTCCGCGTTGCTTCGGAAGCAGCTCAGAAGCTAGCTGGATGATTAGGGTGGGCACTGCTGATGGGCATTCGAGCCTTAGATAATGAGGTATCATCTTTGCAGCAAAGAGTAAAAGATTTGGAGAATGAGATTGGAGATTTGCATGATGCGAAGGTGGTAGCACAGGAGTTGATTACAACTCAAACTGAAAAGAATAAGGAATTAACCCATAGGGGAGAGTGATTGGCTTTTTGAGTGGCTAACAAATGCCGTGCGTGCTATGGTAAAGCCCCAGCTATAGTGGCCCAGGTGCGAGCAATGATAACTAGACCCTCCTGGGACCCTGAGGAGTGGGATGGTACTATTTGGAGCACTTCATCTGACTCGGAGGTTGAATTTGGATTAGAAGGAGAACCAGCTACTCCCCAGGTCCGACCTCTTGTGCAATTGAAGGGGGAGAGGCAAGTAGATGGGAATACAATGGAGCAATCTAGGACGTATACCCCAAAGAAATTGTGTGAATGTTTAACTACTTTCCAGCAGCAGCCCGGGGAGTCTTTGTGAGCCTGGTTAGTGAGGGCATGGGATGCAGGTGCCAGATCGCTTACTCTCTTAAGAGAGGAGCTGAATTTAATGAGCCACTTATCAACTGATGCTCAAGTACAGTATTATCTTACCCAATTAACTTCGGCGCAGGATGGGGCAGGAAATGTTATTGAAGCTCTAACATTATGTCAATGGCTATGCACCGCTGTGGTAGGTGCTTACCCATCCACAGGTGAATTAGCCGCTACAGTGGGAGCGTGGCGTACTTTTGAGGAAGGGATCAACACGTTGCGGCAGTTAGGGGTAGCTATTGGGTTAGCAGATGGAGACGGACTGGATCGTGTGGAAATAACGCGGCAGATGAAAACCCAATTATTAAAGGGGGCATCAAGTGCCTCAAAGCCGTTACTACTTGGCACAGTAATGCCTGCAGCTGGGACAGTAGGGGCGTTGGTAAACAATATAAGGGATTTGGCACTTGTTGGTGGATCAGATACTAAGGAAGTGAGAGCAGTTCAGAATTCCAAGGCGAGAAAATTGGCAGGGACTACTAAATTGAGTGGAAAGGGAACGAGGCGACAGATGTGGACTGCTTTGCTGCAGGCAGGCGTATTATGTGATGAGATAAATGTTTTTTCTACTGCTGGCTTATTTAAGCAGTGGCAGCGGTTACCTGATAATCAAGAGTATGGAACACAGCCTACCATCCCACCCACTCCAGCCACAGTGTGGAAACTGCCAGCCAAAAGACAATGAGGAGGAGGCAGGTCCCCCGCAATACAAGCGCCAGTTGCGGCTTGCCATCGGGGGGGGACCGACACCCTTATGTACCCCTGCGAATTAACTGGCACTTTGGAGGAGAAATTGCTGTGCTTGATTTAGTAGATACTGGGGCAGAAGTTACTGCATTACATAGCATGGTAGCTCCAGGGAAGGCCACTACCCAAATATGTGGATTGGGAGGATTGGCCACCTCAGCGGTACGGGCTGTAGTTACGTTAGCAATTGGCCTAACCCCTCCCTATTTTCTACCCCTGTTTTATTAGCACCGATTCATGAGTACATCTTGGGGATCGACGTTCTACTGGGCAGAGATATTCAGACCCTGCAAGGATTGTTCTCCTTTGGAAAAAGTCCTGCGTTACCACAGTTGCGATCCATCACTTTGATTAGAGGGTATCCAAAATGGGACCCCCCCCGTGGATTTACCGGTTCCCCCAACTGTGATGCAAGTGAAGCAATATAGGATGCCTGGTGGGGAAAAGGAGATTCAGGAAACTCTAGATGCTTTATTGCATACCCAAATCATACGCCCTGTCCTGTCAGCTTTCAGTAGTCCTATTATTTGGCCTGTTCGGAAGCCTGATGGTTCATGGCGTATGACTGTGGAATATAGGGAGCTAAATAAAATTGCCCCACCATTAGCAGCCATAGTACCTGACATGGTAACTCCACTAGAAGGAGTGGGGAAACATCTGCAGGAATGGAGAGCTGTCATTGATCTGGTGAATGCATTCTTCTCCATCGCTATATCCCTGCAATTGCAAGATCAATTTGTTTTTACATGGGAAAACAAGCAATATACTTTTCAAGTCCTTCCTCAGGGCTATAAACATAGCCCCAGGATTTGCCACCAGATGGTCTCAGCTGATCTCCCTTCTCCCCCTTGCAGGAGGTACCATCCATCATTATAGTGATGATATTTTGATAATGGGCCCTTCTAAAGAACGAGTCCATGAACAGCTATTGTTACTAGTACAGACCCTACAGGAGCGGTGGGTGGGCTGTGAACCCTAAGAAGGTGCAGGGGCCGGACATTAGTGTGCAATTCCTAGGGATAGTCTGGAGGGGGCAGACGAAAGCCGTCCCTGAGAAAGTGCACAATACTATTCAACAGTACTCTGTTCCCACTACTGTAAAACAACTACAAGCTTTCTTGGGGCCTTTTGGGGTTCTGGCGGACCTTTATACCCCACTCAGCATATTTAATGTGGCTGCTACAGCATTTGACCAAAAAAAGTAGCCAGTGGCGATGGGCTAAAGAACAGCAGCAAGCCTTTGACCTGTGCAAGGAGGCGGTGGTCCAACACTCCGAACTATTCACTCCATATGAGGACCAACCTTTTGAGGTGGAGGTAACGGTTATGGGGGATACTGTGTCTTGGGGGTTGTGGCAGCAATGTGCCCATGCAAGGCGGGAACCTATAGGTTTCTGGTCCTGTTCCCTGCAAGGGGCCACAGCAAATTATACACCTCTGGAAAAACAGCTTTTGGCTGTGGTGTGGGCTTTGCAGGATACCAAACGAGTTACAGGATGTGACCCAGTGACTGTACACACCCCCATCCCCATTCAGGCATGGGTGACTGATGATACAGTCAGGGCCCATGTAGGGGTGGCCCAAGGTGCAACTTAATGGAAATGGAAACACTATTTACAAACCCGGTTTAGGGGAGGCAGAAAGGACATGAGTACCCCACACGCAACCTTGTTGGGGGAAGTACATTTTGAGCACATGCCTCTATTGTCGGAGTCAGAGCGGCTCCCCCTCCCTGCTCCCCCAATAGAGCCATCGCCTGTCCAAGAGGCGCCTCCTTTTGAGACATTAGCTCCTGAACAATGAGAGTGGGCCTGGTTTTCTGATGGTGGTGCAGTGTATTCCTGGGCAGGAGAGTGAGTGTGGCGCTCTGCAGCATATAATCCTGCCATGGAT
Source organism: Struthio camelus (assembly GCF_040807025.1). NCBI lineage: Eukaryota > Metazoa > Chordata > Aves > Struthioniformes > Struthionidae > Struthio > Struthio camelus. Next base: position 218,100 of record NC_090981.1, read on the forward strand.
ACTGGCCACTGTTTTGCGTCAGGAACGGGATAGTCAAGTCCTTGGGCCAAATTAAAGGCTGCAGCTATAGCTCTCGATGAGGGAGATGTACGCTACCTCTATACAGATAGCTGGGGAGTATACAAGGGTCTGCGAACCTGGTTACCAACATGGGCCACTGCACAGTGGCAGATACATGATAAGGAACTCTTGGGGAGCCCCTCGTGGGAAAGGATTTGGGACACTGTGCAAACTAAAGCTGTGTCTGTGCAATATGTTGACGTCCATCAGAAACAGGAGACCCTTGAAACTCAGCATAATACAGCAGTTGACCAGATGGCAACCCCCCCCCCCCCCGAGTTAAAGCAAGCTTGGCAAGTGCATGAATGATCAGAGCATCATGGCCCCATCACAGCTCAGGCTTGGGCTCTATCACGAGGCCATCCCATGTTAGCATTGGTATAAGACAGCATGTGTTAACTGTCCCATTTGTATGAAGATGACAAAAGTGCCTTTCACCAGCACATATGGTTGCATCCATTATTGTCTCGATCAGGAACTCGCTGGGGAATCCCCGCTCAGATGCAGAGGTAATAAACACTCAATATTGACCCTAGTGTGCCTTGTGTTTGTGTATCTGTCCCTGCCGGGAGTGTCTCCACAAGGCATGTGTCTCCTTTAAACTCCCACTCTCATTCAGTTTTCCTTTCTGCCCCTTCTTCTTCACCCCAAGAGGCACCTGGAGCTAACTCCATGGAAAAAAAATGTAATTTGGGACATGTGTCCTGGTTTCCTGCATACATTCCACATCATAGATAATATAGCCCAAGCCTGCTTCTGGATTTTTGGTCATGGGCATGAAGCACTGGTGCTAGTTTATGTTACACATCTGTCCATAGCACATTCTACACTTTCAGCCTTTACACTGGTGATGCTTTTCCACAAAGGCCTTGCACTTCTCACAGACAATCATAGCCAATCAATTTCTTCTTTAATAGCCAGGGCCTTGTGCCTCTGTAAATGTTCCCCAGACCTGCACAACAGCCTGTACCTTATCCATGTCCCCAAGTTAACTGCACAGTCGCAAGAGAAGCACAGTCAGTAATAACATTTACAGCTATGGCCATGGTTATACAAAGCTCACAGAAGTTTCTCTTCCCAAATACCTTCCTGACATCCTTAACACCAAAATAATGTTCATCGTGTAAAAGGAGGAAACAGGTCTTGGGATATCTAAGACTGTCATTTGGCTTAAAAATTCCCCAATCTGTTTTCCCCTCAGACATGATGATGATGCGTATACTAACATGTAGCAGATCCTCAAACAAGGGGATGTCACTCAGCACAACCTGCCTGTGCACAGACCACCCCAGTTCTTCATATAGCTCTTTTGCTCTGCTTAACAGTTTTGCATGTGTCAGATCCCTCACTGTTGTAAGCCTTGTGATACTCCCAGCAAAGCAGACATTATTGTTGCTGTTATTTAGATCAATCAAATAGCTCTGCTTTTTGTCTATAATTTTGGAATGGGGGATAGACTGTAGGGTTCTGTGTATCCCACCCCCCAATGGCTTTTACAATAATGATAGCCAGGTGGAAAGTCTGACCAAAACACAGCTCTCTCTCACTTTGCAGGAGAGTACTGCCCCAGTCTAAAAATTTCTCTGTATTCATATTCCTAAATTAATAGTGGGAAAATATAGAGTAATGCATGCCGACAATTTCAAGACAGAGTTGAGAGTAATCAGCAGCTTCAAACAGCTGGCATAAATGGTCAAAAATGTGCTCTGCATCCTGAACAAATGTTTCATAAGCTTCATGTAGTGATATCTGATCTAAATTAAGAAATCTGCATTCTTCTACATATCGCCTAGCCCCAAACACTGGATTGACTATACCAATTCTGAAGAAGCTCCATAGAAGTCACAGGGCAGTCTCCCCCTTCCTCTACCACCCCTGCTACATTTGAGGGTGGGGGTAAAGTTGAACTTTCAAATGACCCTTCAGGACTTGGGAATGCAGCCAGTGTCCCCCTCTGGGAAACATCCTCGTGAACCCAGGAAGTCACTTCCAGGGGGTCATCTTCTACCCAGGTAGGAGATGTTCACTGCCCCATCAGATTCACAGAATCACAGAATGGTTTAGGTTGGAAGGGACCTCTGGAGATCATCTAGTCCAACCTCCCTGCTCAAGCAGGGTCCTCTAGAGCATATTTCCCAGGATCACATCCAGACGGGTTTTGAATATCTCCAGCGAAGGAGACTCCACTACCTCTCTGGGCAACCTGTTCCAATGCTCCATCACCCTCACAGGAAAGAAGTTTTTCCTCATGTTCAGATGGAACTACCTGTGTTTCAGTTTATGCCCGTTGCCTCTTGTCCTGTCACTTGGCACCACAGAGAAGACGACTGGCCTCATCCTCTCGACACTCCCCCCTTCAGATACTTGTACACATTGATGAGATTCCCCTCTCAGTCATCTCTTCTCCAGGCTGAACAGGCCCAGCTCTCTCAGCCTTTCCTCATAGGAGAGATGCTCCAGTCCCCTCATCATCTTTGTAGCCCTCTGCTGGACTCTCTCCAGGAGTGCCATGTCTCCCTTGTACTGGGGAGCCCAGAACTGGACACAGGACTCCAGGTGAGGCCTCACCAGGGCTGAGTAGAGGGGGAGGATCACCTCCCTCGACCTGCTGGCAACACTCTGCCTAATGCAGCCCTGGATACCATTGGCCTTCTTGGCCACAAGGGCACATTGCTGCCTCATGCTTAACTTGTTATCCACCAGGACTCCCAGGTGCCTCTCGGCAGAGCTGCTTTCCAGCAGGTCAACCCCCAGCCTGTCCTGGTGCATGGGGTTATTCCTCCCTAGGGGCAGGACCCTGCACTTGCCTTTGTGGAACTTCAGGAGGTTCCTCTCTGCCCATCTCTCCAGCCTGTCCAGGTCCCTCTGAATGGCAGCACATCCTTCTGGTGTGTCAGTCGCTCCTCCCAGTTTGGTATCATCAGCAAACTTGCTGAGGGTGCACTCTGTCCCTTCATCCAGGTCATTGATGAATACATTGAACACATTCAGAAAAGCACTTTGTGTTTCAGGGCCCTTGCGGTCCCATAATCCCTTGTCAACAAGGTGCTTGCAGTGACAAAAAAAATGCATTTAGCTTTTCTAATTAGCAGTCTTTGTTGTAAGAGGTTTTTTTTTTTTTCTGTTTTGCTATGCAATAGCTGTGATGTCTAAGAGCATAGTGCTGAAGGCTGCGTCCCAAAGCCTGGGTCTTGCTATTTTCACAGTAATCATAGTCTAACAGTTCAGTCTTGATTGCATTCCTGGTTTTCTGCCTCTTATTTGCAGCATCAACCTAAGGCTAAGGAAACACATATAGCACCAGCCTGCACGCCATAATGGTCTTACAGGTAGTTATAAGATCCCCCACAAGCATGGGCAAAGGAAGCTCCTGAACTGCCTGCCCTCTCTGTGTGGTGCTTACCTCGAAATATAGTTTGCGATTCATGTGCCCATCAACCGGTTCTTCTGGTTCACATGGTCTTTTTCAGGAATCCCTTAGGGGCTTTTCTTTATTGTCCTCACGCACATGTTCTTCTGAAGTTGGCATTTTCCTCTGGTTTTCCCTTTTCACAGAGAGTGCTGCCTGAGAACAGCAGCACTGTGCAAAGCCCAAAGTCTCCCCCAATAATGGTCATCCTGTTCAGCTGGGGCCAGATGTGGGGGCCCCTCGGTCCAGCTTGCAGGATTGGTCTCATCTTTGCATGTGACAGGGTTTGTGCAGGGGGCCCCTTGGTGGGCCTCCTAGGAGGGGCCCATAGCCCTCAGTCATGTTCCAACTTCCTTGTCCCCCCCCCACCCTTTTGACACCCCCACCCTCCTGAATTTCTACCCAACCCAAACGTGTCAGTGCTTGTTCAGCCACCTTGTAAAGTAGGGGGCTCCAGTCCTGCCTTTTACTTTGTTTAATTACTTTCCATTCACCTTTATACTTTAATTATTAATTTCATTAGCTCTTAGTAAAGGATGTGTTTTCCATTTTATACCTATATTTTTATGGATGTACATATTTAATGTATATATATTTTTATATATATAATGCTATATAGACACATATAAATATATATGTGTATCTATGTATAAACACATAAAATAGATATTTATACAAATTTGTACACTTGTATATATATATTTACATTTCTATATATTGTATATAAATGTATATATTTTTATAACAGAGCACTTCCTGGACCAAAGGAAGGGAGCAGCCATTCAGAGGGGGCTCTGAGACCACATGGGTATAACAGTTTCAAAAAAAAGGCAACCAGCCAATCACAGAGCAATATGAAAACACGTGGGGTATGATGTTTTCAAAAATGACAGCTGTAGAGAGAACACCTGCAGAAGATCTGGCGAGGAGTCAGTGACTGACAGAGTACATGGTAGCAGCCCCAGAATGTGAAACTACATACTGACCAAATTCCCATCAGGGCCGGACATGCATATTCTGTTTTGTCAATAACGTCTAGCTGCTTCCCAGCCAGTAGCTACCCAAGGTTAGCACAGCTGAGATAAGGAAATAGTTCTAGAAGATTTAAGGGGCCCTTAGGATACAGCAAATTGAGTCTCGCCTGGGTGTCTGACCTGTGCGTCTAGCAGCCTCCCATCCAGCAACCCCTCTGTGCGGTTCCTGGGGCTCCCCATGCAGTTTGGAGTGTAAGTCAGTCAGTCCTTTATTAAATCTATCCTGTTTAACCTCTCATGAACCTTTAGTGTCTCTCTACACCAGTATCTGATCCTCACTTTCCTGCCTTGCGGTCACAACAGCCTCTGTGCATGTAGTAGGCAGGAGCTTCCTGTTCTGGCATTCTTCCAGGTAATGATGTTTTACAAAATGGCAGCACCTGTGTATTTAGTGGGAGAGAACTTCCTGCTCTGACGTCCTACCACGCTGGACAGGAAGGGGTGGCTGGTCCTGCCAGCCAATCACAGGGCTGCCTGAAAACACATGGGATATGATCGTGTCAGGAAACGGCCATCATCCAATCACAGAGCAGTATGAAAACACATGGATTATGATGTTTTACAAAATGGTGGCTTCCTACCATAAAATAGTGGCTGAAACAAAATGGTGGCCCCTGTTTAGGTAGGTCAAAAAGGACTTACTGTTCTGACATAGTTCTGGGTAAACCAGAAGAAGTGGCTGGTCCTGCTAGCCAGTCACAGGGCAGTCTGTGAACATGTGGGGTATGACGTTTTAAAAAATGGCAACCCTCAGGGGCAAAAAGAGGTGGCGTACATAGAATATGTGACTGGAAGAGGGACTCCTGGTGCAAGTGGGAGATGTTACTGCCAGGAGGGACGGGGCTTCCACCAGAAGTTGGGGGGGGGCGAGGCAGCTGTCACTTCTTGTCTTCGATAAAAGTTGTCTTTATAGTACTAACATCTTTTAATGAGAAAATATACCTTTGAGTCAGAAATTACAGCAGGAGTTCACAATGCCACTTTTCAAGAGTAGACTCATGCTAGGGAAGACACAGCATATAGCTAGAAAATCCTTCATGTCCTTCCTGCCTTGTCAGAGATCTTTTCATTTTATTGATTTTTATTTTATTATTCATTTTATTTATTTTATTTATATTTTCCCTTTTATTGAAGGATACAGAGAAGACAGAGTTGCTGAATGCCTTCTTTGCCTCAATCTATACTGCATAGGCCAGCCCTCAGGAATTCAGGACCCTGGGGACAACAGAGGAAGTCTGGAGAAAGGAAGACTCTCCCTTGGTCAAGGAGGATCGGGTTAGAGATAATTTAGGCAAACTCGACACCCACAAATCCATGGGCCGTGATGGGATGGACCCACAAGTGCTGAGGGAGCTGGCGGGTGTTATCGCTAGGCCACTCTCCATCATCTTGGAAAGGTCCTGGAGAACAGGAGAGGTGCCTGAGGACTGGAAGAAAGCCAGTGTCACTCCAGTCTTCAAAAAGGGCAAGAAGGAGGACCCAGGGAACTGCAGGCCTGTCAGCCTCACCTCCATCCCTGGAAAGGTGATGGAACAGCTCATCCTGGAGGTCATCACTAAGCATATGGAGAACAAGGTGATCAGGAGTAGTCAGCATGGATTCACCAAAGGGAAATCATGCTTGACCAATCTGATAGCCTTCTGTGATGGAATGACTCGCTGGGTAGATGAGGGGAGAGCAGTGGAGGCTGTCTACCTTACCTTCAGGAAGGCTTTTGACACTGTCTCCCATCACATCCTCCTAGGTAAGCTCAGGAGGTGTGGGTTGGATGAGTGGACAGTGAGGTGGGTTGAGACCGGGCTGAATGGTAGAGCTCAGAGGGCTGTGGTCAGTGGTGCAGAGTCGAGTTGGAGGCCTGTAGCTAGCAGTGTCCCCCAGGGGTCAGGACTGGGTCCAATCCTGTTCAACATATTCATCCATGACCTGGAGGAAGGGACAGAGTGCACCCTCAGCAAGTTTGCTGATGATACCAAACTGGGAGGAACGACTGACACACCAGAAGACTGTGCTGCCATTCAGAGGGACCTGGACAGGCTGGAGAGCTGGGCGGAGAGGAACCTCCTGAAGTTCCACAAAGGCAAGTGCAGGGTCCTGCCTCTAGGGAGGAATAACCCCATACACCAGTACAGGCTGGGGGTTGACCTGCTGGAGAGCAGCTCTGCAGAGAAGGACCTGGGAGTCCTGGTGGACAACAAGTTGATCATGAGCCAGCAATGTGCCCTTGTGGCCAAGAAGGCCAATGGTATCCTGGGCTGCATTAGGCAGAGTGTTGCCAGCAGGTCGAGGGAGGTGATCCTCCCCCTCTAATCAGCCCTGAGTAGAGGGGGAGTGAGCTGAGTGAGCTGAGGCTACATCTGGAGTCCTGTGTCCAGTGCTGGGCTCCCCAGTACCAGAGAGACATGGCACTACTGGAGAGTCCAGTGAAGGTCTACTAAGATGATTAAGGGACTGGAGCATCTCATATAAGGAAAGGCTGAGGAAGCTGGGCCTGTTTAGCCTGGAGAAGAGAAGACTGAGAGGGGATCTCATCTATGTGTACAAGTATCTGAAGGGAGGGTGTCAAGAGGATGGGGCCAGACTCTTCTCAGTGGTGCCTAGTGACAAGATGAGCGTCAACGGGTACAAACTGAAACACAGGAAGTTCCATCTGAACATGAGAAAAAACTTCTTTCCTGTGAGGGTGACAGAGCACTGGCACAGGTTGCCCAGAGAGGTTGTGGAGTCTCAATCCTTGGACATATTCAAAAGCTGTCTGGACAGGGTTTTGTACATCGTGTTCTAGGTGACCCTGCTTGAGCAGGGAGGTTGGACTAGATGATCTCCAGAGGTCCCTTCCAACCTCAGTCATTCTGTGATTCTTTGATTCATTTTAGGGGTGTAAAAACAACAAGTACTAAAATTATCCTGAAACTACAGCAGCCTGCAAAACAATCCCTTCTTCCATTCCTGATTCTTCTGGTTTAGCAGAGGAAAAATCTTTCACCTTGGACATTTATTTTGAAAACTACATAGAAGAAGGAAAGGGAAGGCTGATTATACTGAGTTGTCATAAAAAGATTGAAACAATTGGCTTCTGGAAAGGTGAGCTTTTCCACTCACTCAGCTTGTTGCTGGTTGACAATCCATTCTTATTTGCTAAATCACTTTTTAAAGGTTAAGTCTTACATTCAGACTGGCAGAATTCAATAAAGTGTTTTATGCTTAATATCCTGCTCCCATTAGTACTCAGAACTCATAAAATAGTTGGCAAAACTGAACTATATATTCAGTGTGAATAACTGATATTTTAACTGTATTAAAGATGACAAATACCTAATCCAGTGTGAATCATCTCTAGGTGCTGGAAATTCACTACAACTATCTGGACCGTAAATTAAGAATCAGATTTGATGGCTTGAAATGCTTAGCTTTTACAATCTCATTTACAACCTACTGCTCCAGTGATGAATGTGTGCAGAGCACATGCTATGCCAGAGTGTTACTGTTGCAAATCCATTCCTTGAGACATATATATATATAAACTGAAACACCATTTGATTTAGCAACCCTAATATTTCCTGTATCAATAACTGTGATTTTGCCATAAGAGATCTACTTAGTGACCAAACCATAATGAACAATAGGACCCTTTAAAATTCTTTCTTGTTATACTGTAGGACATGGCTTATTAAGTTTCATGCAGGCAAAATTTTTGCTGATTTTCCATACTGCAGTAGGAACAGTCCCTAAGTTATGAACACTAGAAGCAGCATTGACCCTATGCCAATCCCAGGAACAGCAGTTAATAGTGGCCACTACAAACCACTTTCTTTATCCCTTGTAGAGAAGGAATGAATATCAATGAGCCTGGGGACCAAAGCTGGCCACCTCACTTCCTTTCCTTGCTGGTGCATGAGAGTTGCTCCCACTGGTGTTTTGGGAGACTTTGGACCTCATGGGAGATTTTTCACACAATAGGGAAATCTCTGAGATGTGGCTCCACTGGAAACATGACAGTGGAGGTGAGGAGGCAGTGAAGAAGCCTAAGGTTTATACACAAAAAATGGGATGCATCTGAGATTAGCGGTGGGAAACTGAAGTGAGGTATTCCTGTACCATCAGCACCTTCTGTGTACTGGAACATGGTTTTTGATGAAACATATCTGAACCCACAGCTCAGGGGCAAAGGTGGGTACTGTCATGGCCTCCAGTGACTCCTTTGATGATAACTGGCATCTTTCCACTAGGGTGGAAGGGAGCAGGGTACACTGAGCTCCTCTGTCCACCAAGGCTTGATGTTCTTGATTCCCCTGCTTGAGCAGGGGGGTTGGACTAGATGATTTCCAGAGGTCCCTTCCAACCTCAACCATTCTGTGATTTTGTGTGATTCTATAGGTCAATGTGTGCCAAAGCCACTGGACCCACATAGTCCAGTAAATCTGGTTATCTATCTTCTTTATCTTCTTCATCATCCTTTTCCCCCACCTGGCTGGGGGCAGGGCCTCCCTACTGGAGGTTTACCAAATCCAGATCTTCTAGGAAAGGGGCATAGGAGTAATCTTCTGCTAGCAGGGCTGACAGTGTGAGGCCTTCCTCAGCCTGTTGTGGCTTAACAGATGTCTGTCAGGGAGCAGCAAGGGCCAGCTGCTCCCTAAGGGACAGGGAGCCAGGAACCAGGCATGATAAGGCTGGCAGGGAAGGGGCTGTGCCAACAGGGCCCAGTCCCATAGTACCCAAGCAAGGCAAGCAGAACAGACCTGGAGATGGTAGCCAGGTTCAACTGAGAGTCTGGATGCTCAGGTAAGTCCATGATAATGAGGCAGGTCTGCGGTCAAGCCGGGAAGTCAAGTCAGGATCAGGTCCAGTGAGGGTAAACAGGGTCAGACACAGTCCAGTGACTGTTGGGCAAGTTCATAGTGATGAGGCAGGTCCAAGGTCAAGCCAGGAAGACAGTCCATGGGTCAGGGTTCAGATCAACAAGGTCCATAGCCAGGCACAGGCATGGTTGTGATGGAGCTGTAGACAGGTACACCTACAATGTAGCTTGGGCAGGGACTGAAGGCCCAGGCCTGAGCTGAAATGGGACTCATGGGCCCATGGACAGAGGGTGTGGGTGGAGGCCCCAGGTGAGACTGCTCAGGGCCATTAAGGCCTATTAGTGCATTCAAGGCCCTGACAATGTCCTTTATTGCTGCTTGAGTTCAGGAACCAAGGTAGCCAACTCTTTGGTGATTGCACTATCCATGGCTTTGTCATTGGACATAGACCCCAGCCACCGTGCTTCCCAGCTATCTAGCTCTAAGCCTGCTCATTTGTTGCTATTTCCTTACTGCTTTGTACAGATTCCAACTGGTGGCTTCAAGAGAAAAAGCAACCTCTTACCTTAATAAAAACCACTGACTACTTCTATATTATATGATCTTGTATTATTTGTTCATCATTTTAGCAGCCCAATAAGTGATTTAGAAATAAGTAAGGATATAAAATGGGAACAAAACAAACCTTTCATGCTGATTTTCAATCTCCAGATTTCTAAGCTTACCCTGATTTTTATATCTATTTAACCATTTCTGGGTGACAAGTGCCTTTACTTTTGCATATCTCCATGCTGCTTTGCCTGTATCTTGTCCTTAACAAAGTCAGTGGGAGTTCTGCCACTAAATACAGCAGGCCAGGATGTCACCTATAATGAACCACATTTATAGCTCCTGCAACCAGTATAATCAGTTGCACTAAGAATTCTTTTCTGAAATTGGGGAGAGGTGAAGAAAAAATAGCATCTTCACACAATACTGATCTCCATTCATAAAAATCGCATGATTGTCTGCCACATTTGTTCAATCAGACCACAGCTCCTCCTCAGCTGATGGCTAGCCTCCAGGGAAGATGCTCTCCTTGCTAAGTATGGCATACTTTCAACTGCAGCTGTCAGCACAGCAAGTGTGGAAGAAGTAGCATAAACAGTTTACTGGTGAAATCCTTACAGTAGTCTGAGAAAGAAAAGGATTCAATTGGGCTGGGGGTTAAGGTTCTGATTGGATTTTACTTTGAAGACTATCACAGGGTTATTAGCTTAATGAAAGTCTGTATCATTCAGAAAATTAAATGCTCTATAAAGGGTAAGGCTGCCAGTTTTTTTTAAAGTTCTTTTCAGAACTTTGTAAATGATGTATGAAAGCAGATACTATATTCAAATACAGTTATGGAGATGTGTTATGGTTCTGGGGAACAACCTTTCTGGAGTGAACAGAAACCTCTCACATGCTGGTTCCAGGCTAGAATTTTCCCTTGGAATTTCAGTTCATTCATTAGAACTCACAGGTACTCGTACAGCATAGATGGACTTAAGATGTGAACTACTCATAGTCAGAGGGGATCCCACCAGATAGAAATGCAAATGTGTTAAAGGTGTAAAGACTTCAGTGGAAAAGTATAAGACCTCACTCTCCATTTCTATCAATCCACCATCTCTTACAAGCACTAGAAAATCTCACCTACACTATCAATTATTTCAAACTAAGTTTTATAAAAAAGATGATGTCACTCCTGAGAGTGAGTTATGGTGAAGTGAAAATGAGGACACGTTCTTCCTGAGCCAAAACAGTGTCACAGAATCACAGAATCACAGAATGGTTGAGGTTGGAAGGGACCTCTGGAGATCATCTAGTCCAACCTCCCTGCTCAAGCAGGGTCCTCTAGAGCATATTGCCCAGGATCACATCCAGGCGGGTTTTGAATATCTCCAGGGAAGGAGACTCCACTACCTCTCTGAGCAACCTGTTCCAATGCTCTGTCACCCTCACAGTGAAGAAGTTTTTTCTCAGGTTTAGGTGGAACTGCCTGTGTTTCAGTTTCTGCCCATTGCCTCTTGTCCTGTCGCTGGGCACCACGGAGAAGAGGCTGGCCTCATCCTCTTGACACTCCCCCTTCAGATACTTGTACACGTTTATGAGATCCCCTCTCAGTCTTCTCTTCTCCAGGCTGAACAGGCCCAGCTCTTGCAGTCTTTCTTCATAGGAGAGGTGCTCCAGCCCTCTAATCATCTTGGTAGCCCTCCGCTGGACTCTCTCCAGGAGTGCCATGTCTCTCTTGTACTGGGGAGCCCAGCACTGGACACAGGACTCCAGGTGAGGCCTCACCAGGGCTGAGTAGAGGGGCAGGATCACCTCCCTCGTCCTGCTGGCAACACTCTGCCTAATGCAGCCCAGGATACCATTGGCCTTCTTGGCCACAAGGGCACACTGCTGGCTCATGTTTAACTTGTTGTCCACCAGCACTCCCAGGTCCTTCTCTGCAGAGCTACTTTCCAGCAGAGCAGAGCAACCCCCAGCCTGTCCTGGTGCATGGGATTATTCCTCCCTAGGTGCAGGACCTTGCACTTGCCTTTGTTGAACTTCAGGAGGTTCCTCTCCGCCCAGCTCTCCAGCCTGTCCAGGTCCCTCTGAATGGCAGCACAGTCTTCTGGTGTGTCAGCCACTCCCCCCAGTTTAGTATCATCAGCAAACTTGCTGAGGGTGCACTCTGTCCCTTCCTCCAGGTCACTGATGAATATATTGAACAAGACTGGACCCAGCACTGACCCCTGGGGGACACCACTAGCTACAGGCCTCCAACTAGACTCTGCGCCACTGACCACAACCCTCTGAGCTCTGCCATTCAGTCAGTTCTCAATCCACCTCACTGTCCACTCATCTAGCCCACACTACCTGAGCTTACCTAGGAGGATGTGATGGGAGACAGTGTCAAAAGCATTGCTGAAGTCCAGGGAGACAACATTCACTGCTCTCCCCTCATCTACCCAGCCAGTCATTCCATCACAGAAGGCTATCAGAGTGGTCAAGCATGATTTCCCTTTGGTGAATCCATGCTGACTACTCCTGATCACCTTCTTGTCCTCCAGATGCTTAGTGATGACCTCCAGGAGGAGCTGTTCCATCACCTTTCCAGGGATGGAGGTGAGGCTGACAGGCCTGTAGTTTCCTGGCTCCTCCTTCTTCCCCTTTCTGAAGACTGGAGTGATCTTGGCTTTCTTCCAGTCCTCAGGCACCTCTCCTGATCTCCAGGACCTTTCCAAGATGATGGAGAGTGGCCTAGCGATAACATCCACCAGCTCCCTCAGCACTCTTGGGTGCATCCCATCGGGGCCCATGGATTTGTGGATGTCAAGTTTGCACAAATGATCTCTAACCCAATCCTCCTCAACCAAAGGGAGAGTCTTCCTTTCTCCAGCCTTCCTCTCTTTTCTCCAAGGTCTGGAATTCCTGAGGACTGGCCTTAGCAGTGAAGACTGAAGCAAAGGCAGCATTCAGTAACTGTGCCTTCTCTATATCCTTTGTTACCAGGGCACCCGCCCCATTCAGCAGCGGGCCCACGTTTTCCCTAGTCTTCCTTTTGCTACTGAGGTATTTGAAGAACCCCTTCTTGTTGTCCTTGACATCTCTTGCCAGATTTAATTCCAAATGGGCCTTAGCCTTCCTTGTCGCATCCCTGCACACTCTGACAACGTCCCAGTATTCCTCCCAAGTGGCCTGTCCCCTTTTCCACATTCTGTACACTTCCTTCTTCTGTTGGAGTTCTGCCAGGAGTTCCTTGCTCATCCATGCAGGTCTCCTGCCCGCTTTGCTGGACTTCTTACTCAGAGGGATGTACTTGTCTCAAGTCTGGAGGAAGTGATGCTTGAATATTAACCAGCTTTCTTGGACCCCTCTTCCTTCTAGGGCCCTACCCCATGAGATTCCCCTAAGTAGGTCCCTGAAGAGGCCAAAGTCTGCTCTCCTCAAGTCCAGCGTTGCAATCCTACTCATTGCCCTGCTCCCTCCTCGCAGGATCCTGAACTCCACCATCTCATGGTCACTGCAGCCAAGGCTGCCCCCAACCTTCACATCTCCAACTAGACCCTCTCTGTTCGTTAGTACAAGGTCTAGCATTGCACCTCTCCTCGTTGGTGCCTCCACCACCTTTGTCAAGAAATTATCATCAGTCCTCTGCAGGAACCTCTTTGACTGTTTGTGCCTAGCTGTGCTGTCTTCCCAACAGATGTCAGGGTGGTTGAAGTCTCCCATGAGAACCAGGGCCTGTGATCGTGAGGCTACTTCCAGCTGCCTGTAGAAGGCCTCATCGACAACTTCCTCCTGGTCAGGTGGCCTGTAGTAAACCCCCACCACAGTGTCACCCATGTTACCCTGCCCTTTAATCCTTACCCATAGGCTCTCAACTTGCTCTTCATCCACCCCTAGGCAGAGCTCCACACCTTCTAGTTGCTCCCTCACATAAAGGGCAACTCCACCACCTCGTCTTCCTGGCCTGTCTTTCCTAAAAAGCACATAGCCATCCATGACAGCATCCCAGTCACGTGAACTATCCCACCATGTCTCTGTCACTGCAATGAGATCATGGCCCTGCGACCGCACACAGATCTCTAACTCTTCCTGCTTATTCCCCATGCTGCGTGCATTGGCGTACAGGCATCTCAGAGAGCCAGTCAAGCATGCAAGCTTCCCAGGAGAGGTGCAAGAGGATCCTCCATAGCCATGTTGCATTCTGTCTCCCCTGGCTGTATGCACCCACTGGAGGCATCCTGACTTGAGCGGTGTTTTACTGACTCTCCTGTCACTATACCACTCCCCTTCCCCCATCTTGCCTAGTTTAAAGCCCTCCTTACCAGGCTGGCCAACCTGTTGGCAAAGACGTGCGTGCCCCGCTTGGTAAGGTGGATCCCATCGCTCCCCATCAGCTGTTGATCTTCAAACAGGGTCCCATGGTCATAGAAACCAAAGCCCTGTTGCCAACACCAGCGGCGCAGCCAGTTGTTAACTTGGAAAACTCGTCTACTCCTTCTCCCATCCTTTCCCCTCACAGGCAAGATTGAGGAGAAAACGACCTGGGCTCCCAGACCCTTGACCACCATTCCCAGAGCTCTGAAGTCCTGTTTGATGGTTTCCAGTTTGCCTTTCGTGTTGTTAGCACCCACATGGAAGATCAGCAGAGGGTAGTAGTGTCCATAGTTCACTTCTTTTTTGTCAGAATTGGCCTTCCCATAAACAAATTAGGATTCCTCAGATACATGTAGTATCTGATGCTAAGCCTTCAGGATAAAGGTTGCACTGGGAAGCCAGAAATGATAGTGTTTAGGAACTCTGAATTTGACAACTACCAGAACAGTTAAAAAGCTCCTCTGAAAGATTGTTTGGGTAAAACCTCTGTATTAATAGTGCCTCTACAAGGTTTTTTGATAGGACTCCATCAATGGCAACATCTAGATAAGTACCTTGGTATTTGTAAATATGATGGAGAGACCAGTGTATAGTCAAGTGCAACTGAAGGGCCAGACCCAGAGGAGTACTTGGGAAGGTGTCTGGAGATAGTTACCAGAAATGAATAGGGAACTTTGCTGAAGTCTCCAGTCAATATTATTTACCTTTCATATTTTACTAGCTCTGAATCCACAGGGGGGCATTTTAAAGGAAGAGCATGTTTTCTGGAAAATCATTTCTGAAAAGCATCCTGACAATAATGTGTTTTAATGATGTGATAATGTGATTTTAATGTGCTGAACATTTGAAAAAAACTAACCTTTTCCTAGCTAACAGGGGTTTTAGTTATCAAAGTTGGATTCTTTTGTGGTTTTTATTAAAGTCTGATCCAAATTTGGCTCTTTCTTTACACCATTTCACAGGATGGTTTGAATATAAAGCTGCACTGTATTAAAGATGCCAGTATTTGCCACAGCTTGTACCTAACAACCATTCCCTAATGGGTAAATGTACCACATGCTTGGAGGATCTTTAAAATATATGATTTTCTGAGTCTACAATCAAGTGTGTGTACCCTCTCTAATTTTGGGATTACAATAACAGGGATGCATACAGCCTGAAAGCAAGATGTTTTCCCTGGTCTTTCTCCTTATACATGTTCTGGAAAAATGAACATCTGCACATAATTTATGAAAAACAAAACAAGAATGCTATTGCTGATGTACATACAAGTAGTAAAGGCTAAATTCTCCCTCCTTCTTGTTTTGTGGAAAACTAATGCTGTCAGTTCCTACCCCAGACAATATGGATTATGCTATGGTATTCTTCACAAGCACATGAGAGCAAGTTTTTTCCTTGAGAGATTTTACTGTTCCAGCATTGGTTTGTATTTTTGATGTGTATGACCTCTCACTAAGGGTTTATCTAAATTAAGGAAAATTGAAATAGTGCAACTATTCCAATTTCATAAATGTATACAATATTTAGTTTAAATAGTGTCAATGCAACCACAGTTAGCTATTTACATGAAAAAATATATATATTTTTAAACAAACATCCACAGAGAACAGAAGTAGTGATGATATTGCTGGAAACAGAGTGATATTGTGAAACAGAACAACAGCGTGACCCTCTTCGTTTATAATGTTTTAGCAACTGTATTCAAAGAAAGCTAAAGACAAATTTTAATAATTACTACTAAAAAATTCAGTCTTTACCCAACTGTCTAACTCAAATATCCACTACCAGCTTCAGCAAGGCTCACATATGCCCATAACTTTCCAAATGCTTCCTCTGAGCATCTGATTGCCTCAAAAAATGTTGGTGATTCTATCATTAGGCACAGAGTAAAGGCACAGAGAGATAAGTGACATGCCTAAGACAATACAGAGAGACTGGTAGAAGTTAAGATCTGGATTTCATTCCTGGCTCAAGTCCAGTGCCTTAACCACAGGACTGTCCTCCCCTTCTGAAGAGAAAAAAAACACAGTCCCAATAGTATTAGACTTCGTTGGCTGTAGAGAGCACAAGAGAGAAGTTTCCATTCCCAGTCCTCAAGATGGGAGGAGAGCCATGTAGCTAAGGCTGTGGTAGGTCATCTCTATGGGGAGAGGAGGAGGATATGCAGTGAAACTCTAGGTTCACTTTCTCCACTTCTACTGGTAAAAGGTGGCTCAGGAAGTCCTGTAGACAGGGACTGACTAGCACCCTCCTTGTGGAGCTCCCTAAATCCAGCCCCTGCATCTTCATGTCATGTACTACAACCATGTATTTCACAGTCAATGGAAGTTATACCAGAGAGATACCAGATTCTGAGTGATATACAATGAACACACTCACTTGACTTCTCTTGCAATGAGAGGTTCTTGCAACTCCCAGTTGACATCAGGGTAAACTCTATGCTCACTTAGAGCAATATAACCAAGACTCACATCACTAATGTCATTATTTGACTGGCAGCACAGTCTCAAAATCAGTAGAGAATTCTGTTTGGAGCACATGAATTGGACTTGTGCATACTATTCATATCAGACAGCAGAGTGGGAGCGTTTCAGTGAGCTGTGCATGCACAGACATTTTTAGGATTAAATTTGCAATGCTTCTAGAATTTCTCAAGTCAACCTTAACACAGAAAAACAAGGATTATCCTTTATGGTATTTTCTAGCCAAGTTTCTCTGTTAACTGTGAAGAACAAGCTAGCAACCAGACAGGCCATGGGTTTTCATTCACAGCAGCAAAAGTTATTGAAAAACTGCTCTCAACAGTCTGCAACATCCCACTCCCAACCCACTCCATCCCCAGCATGCACTGTGGAGTCCCTTATGAACACAAAGCAAAGCAGAATAAAACAGAATTACGTTAGAACAAATGTCACGTCCAACCCCAGGGTATGCATACTCATTATTTATCTGCTTGGCTTACTGTGTGTTCCCCCACTGTAACAAGTAAATACATATATTACACTGTAAATAGCCAACCAAGAGTCTCATTATGCAATCTGTGAAGTATATTTGTTTTTTAGGAAACAAAATAAAGCATTGGTACATGATAATTTCTGTCTTGCAAGAGAATTCTCCAGTTCTCCAATCTTGCTGGTAAATAAAGTTCATAAATCAACAAATCGAACCCAAGGTCAAGTAAAAGAAGATGAAGCAGTTATGCTCCATAGGTCTTTGTTATTATCATTATTAATAATAATATAGAACACTTTCAAGTTCCTTTGAGCTATTATGCAGATATAGCAAAGAAACATTTCAGTTTAAACATCTTCCATAAAAAAGAATCAGATAAAACTGCTGAAAATTTGCACTCCTTTAAAATCACTGCGGTTCACTTTTTTCTCACCTTTACCTCACCCTATTTTACTTTGCAAAAAGCAACATGGCAATAGCATTTGAAAGCAAAGCCTTATGTTCAGACACTTACACTTGCATTACGAGATGCATAATAAGCCTACAGAGGATTAATTTCCAGATATGCTTCTTTGAAGTGTCTTACAAACATTAGCTAATTTTCACACCACTTCTGTGAATTATGTAAGGAAGGATTATCACCTGAATAGTACAGATGAAGAAAAACAGTGGCAAAGCAAAAGCAGTGCTACAACTGAGATTACAATCTTCCTGGCTCCCAGTCCTGTGCTCAGATCCTTAGCGCATACCCCTTCCTTCTGGATTATAACTAACTGACATATATGGAAGGTAAAGAGGCATCTCAAGAGAGTGGAAATATCAAGAGACTGCATTGCTAAAACTCTCCAATTTTCCATTGAGTTGGAATGATTTGCAATGCTACTCATTTAAAATGTCTAATTAAACTAACATCAAGATGAAATTCAATGTCCATTTTACTAAAGGTGCAGCTGATGATTGCCAGATATGAAATGCTAACAAACTAAACTGCTAATGCTTTCCAAATTCAGTGACTATAAATACATTATCTTTGTGTGAATAAAAGAATTATACTGTGCTTTCGTCATATCCAATAAATTCAGCTGTAGGAAACTTCCTACTCTAGTATAGGTATATTGGAAACTACCAGCACATAGATACACTAATACAGGAATAAATAGAAGATGACAAAAAAACCAAGACAACTGCATATTTCCTTTTAAGAAAAATCAGCTTGCTATTAACAGCTAGAGAAGTAGTCAAGGTGTTACAGTTTTTGCATAAGATTTAGATTAGCTTATGGAAATTAACTATTTTAAATAGAATACAAAGAAGACCTGTGTAACACTGTTTAGATAAGAATTGAGTTACTGACAACACTATAAAGAATAACTATGCTACATATCACAGAATCACAGAATGGCCAAGGTTGGAAGGGACCTCTGGAGATCATCTAGTCCAACTCCCCTGCTCAAGTATGCAAACTACCAATTCACTTAGTTTACCTTTGATAAGACTTTAAAAAGCAGATAAATTTCATCACAATGTTGAAAAATATATTATTGCTGAATGGCACAGGCAAGGAGGAAAGAGGGAGCATGGGTATTATTTATCCAGGTTGTGTAGTAGATTCAACAAAGGACTGCAGGTAAGTATGTGAATTGTTTGACTTCTGAAATTTATTTTTGTGTGGCTTTAAAAGTGGGTAAAAATAGGTTATCCATGCCTGAACTCACATTCAAACAAATTAACCTTAGACAACTGGCAGATTTGGATCCCAAGGCATTTTTATTTGGCTCCTACTAATTCAGGTCAGCTGACTGAACTGATACACATGTGTTGTGGGGCATGAATGCACACCCAGAGTGATACTAGCAGAGGTTATTAGTTTAATTGCAACAGCACACAAATGTGGCCATGTTGGTCTAAGCTCTGAATTATATAGATGGGAACAAAGGCAGCCCAGGGCAAACAAGAAATGGTCACCCCGACCTAAAATGAGCTATTTAGGATAGTTTGTTTTTTTTGTTGTGTTCGTCTAGTCTCTGTCTACATTCCTGCACTTTAGTCCAATTCACTCTTAATTCGCTACATGCTCTAATAGCTTCTACTAAGTTCCGGAGTGCTGTCCAGCAAGCGGCTCTGTCCCCTATATCACATTGTAATCCCAAATTTGATCATTTACTGGCCATGGAGTCCGACCTCCCCTGGCCCATTGTGCTAATTCAATATCCTTATTAACTATTTTATCTCGCTCGTCTGGTCCAAACAACTCCCTCAAGAGTAATTGGGTATCTTCCCAGTTTGGATTATACCCAGTGCATATATTAGAAAATAATTGAGCGCACTTTTCCACGTCCTCCCTCAACCTGGGCATTTTGATTCCCCATAAAGCCAAATCACTCAGACTCCAGGGCTGTTTAGTAAACACCTGCAATACTGGGTAAGCCCCCAGGACGCCTGCTATTGCTACTGGATTAGGTAAAATGTTAGGAACCATAAGATAGAGTCTTGTCACGGGAGTAGGGGAAGTCGGAGAAAGAGAAGAGTTAGTGACAGACAGATCTTCAGTATGTGACTCCAGAGGAGCGTAAGGTGGAGCAGGAGCTCCTGGGACATTATTCACACAGAATCACAGAATGGTTGAGGTTGGAAGGGACCTCTGGAGATCATCTAGTCCAACCTCCCTGCTCAAGCAGGGTCACATAGAACATATTACCCAGGATCACGTCCAGGCGAGTTTTGAATATCTCCAGCGAAGGAGGCTCCACAATTTCTCTGGGCAACCTATTCCAATGCTCTGTCACCCTCACAGGAAAGAAGTTTTTCCTCATGCTCAGATGGAACTGCCTGTGTTTCAGTTTGTGCCCGTTGCCTCTTGTCCTGTCCCTGGGCACCACTGAGAAGAGTCTGGCCCCATCCTCTCGACGCCCTCCTTTCAGATACTTGTACACATTGATGAGATCCCCTCTCAGTCTTCTCTTCTCCAGACTGAACAGGCCCAGCTCCCTCAGCCTTGCCTCATAGGAGAGATGCTCCAGTCCCCTAATCATCTTTGTAGCCCTCCACTGGACTCTCTCCAGGAGGGCCACGTCTCTCTTGTAATGGGGAGCCCAGCACTGGACACAGGACTCCAGGTGAGGCCTCACCAGGGCTGAGTAGAGGGGCAGGATCACCTCCCTCGACCTGCTGGCAACACTCTGCCTAATGCAGCCCAGGATACCATTGGCCTTCTTGGCCACAAGGGCACATTGCTGCCTCATGCTTAACTTGTTGTCCACCAGCACTCCCAGGTCCTTCTCGGCAGAGCTGCTCTGCAGCAGGTTAACCCCCAGCCTGTACTGGTGCATGGGGGTTATTCCTCCCCAGGTGCAGGACCCTGCACTTG
Organism: Struthio camelus; assembly: GCF_040807025.1. NCBI lineage: Eukaryota > Metazoa > Chordata > Aves > Struthioniformes > Struthionidae > Struthio > Struthio camelus. The sequence goes on from NC_090981.1 coordinate 238,614, forward strand.
CCTTTGTGGAACTTCAGGAGGTTCCTCTCCGCCCAGCTCTCCAGCCTGTCCAGGTCCCTCTGAATGGCAGCACAGTCTTCTGGTGTGTCAGCCACTCCCCCCAGTTTAGTATCATCAGCAATCTTGCTGAGGGTGCACTCTGTCCCTTCACCCAGGTCATTGATGAATACATTGAACAAGACTGGACCCAGGGCTGACCCTGGGGGACACTGCTAGCTACAGGCCTCCAACTAGACTCTGCGCCACTGACCACAACCCTCTGAGCTCTGCCATTCAGTCAGTTCTCAATCCACCTCACTGTCCACTCATCCAACCCACACTTCCTGAGCTTGCCTAGGAGGATGTGATGGGAGACAGTGTCAAAAGCCTTCCTGAAGTCCAGGGAGACAACATCCACTGCTCTGCCCTCATCTACCCAGCCAGTCATCCCATCATAGAAGGCTATCAGAGTGGTCAAGCATGATTTCCCTTTGGTGAATCCATGCTGACTCCTCCTGATCACCTTCTTGTCCTCCAGATGCTTAGTGATGACCTCCAGGAGGAGCTGTTCCATCACCTTCCCAGGGATGGAGGTGAGGCTGACAGGCCTGCAGTTCCCTGGGTCCTCCTTCTTGCCCTTTTTGAAGACTGGAGTGACACTGGCTTTCTTCCAGTCCTCAGGCACCTCTCCTGTTCTCCAGGACCTTTCAAAGATGATGGAGAGTGGCCTTGCAATAACATCCAACAGCTCCCTCAGCACTCAGGGATGCATCCCATCAGGGCCCATGGATTTGTGGATGTCAAGTTTGCACAAATGATCTCTAACCCGATCCTCCTCGACCAAGGGAGAGTCTTCCTTTCTCCAGACTTTCTCTCTTGTCCCCAGAGTCTGGAATTCCTCAGGACTGGCCTTAGCAGTAAAGACTGAAGCAAAGGCAGCATTCAGCAACTCTGCCTTCTCTGTATCCTTCGTCACCAGGACACCCACCCCATTCAGCAGTGGGCCCACATTTCCCCTAGTCTTCCTTTTGCTACTGAGGTATTTGAAGAAGCCCTTCTTGTTGTCCTTGACATCCCTTGCCAAATGGGCCTTAGCCTTCCTTGTCGCATCCCTGCATACTGTGACAATGTCCCTGTATTCCTCCCAAGTGGCCTGTCCCCTTTTCCACATTCTGTACACTTCCTTCTTCTGTTGGAGTTTTGCCAGGAGTTCCTTGCTCATCCATGCAGGTCTCCTGCCCGCTTTGCTCGACTTCTTACTCAGAGGGACGCACTGATCTTGAGCCTGGAGGAAGTGATGCTTGAATATTAACCAGCTCTCCTGGACCCCTCTTCCTTCTAGGGCCCTACCCCATGAGATTCCCCTAAGTAGGTCCCTGAAGAGGCCAAAGTTAGCTCTCCTGAAGTCCAGGGTTGCGATCCTACTTATTGCCCTGCTTCCCCCTCACAGGATCCTGAATTCTACCATCTCATGGTCACTGCAGCCAAGGCTGCCCCCAACCTTCACATCTCCAACCAGCCCTTCTTTGTTTGTTAGTACAAGGTCCAGCAGCACACCTCTCCTCCTTGGCTTCTCCACCGCCTTTGTCAAGAAATGATCATCAGTCCTCTGCAGGAACCTCTTTGACTGATTGTGCCTAGCTGTGCTTTCTTTCCAGCAGATGTCAGGGTGGTTCAAGTCCCCCATGAGGACCAGGGCCTGTGATCGTGAGGCTACTTCCAGCTGTCTGTAGAAGGCCTCATTGACTACTTCTTCCTGATCAGGTGGCCTGTAGTAAATCCCCACAACTGTGTCACCCATGTTAGCCTGCCCTTTAATCCTTACCCATGGGCTCTCAACTTGCTCTTCATCCACCCCTAGGCAGAGCTCCACACATTCTAGTTGCTTCCTCACATAAAGGGCAACTCCACCACCTCGCCTTCCTGGCCTGTCTTTCCTAAAAAGCACATAGCCATCCATGACAGCATTCCAGTCATGTGAGCTATCCCACCATGTCTCTGTAACTGCAATGAGATCATGGCACACAGATCTCTAATTCTTCCTATTTAGGATACTTGTATCTGCTGCAGCAAGGGTAGTTTCACGCGGGGTGCCTTTTTTCCTCCTTGGAGATCACCAATCCCACGTCCAATTATCCCACACATACCAATAATCCATTTGTCCTGGGAATTGGTCCTTTAAGTGACGTTGTAAGAAAAACAGCTTTTGATTGTCGAATGTTCTCTGCAGTGGCCACCGTTCTGCCAGACTGCCATCTTTATTCAGAAAAGGTCAGTCCTCTTGACATAAAGTAATTGTGCACTTTTGGGATAAACCCACTGTACCGTCAATCTTTTTCCAATTTTCCAAAACCTCGGCCAAGAGTGTCCCCTTTTTTTATGCTGGGTACATTTCCTATAATCAATCGATTATGTGTGCCTTACGCTGATCAGGCTGCACACCCTGCCAAGTGGCTATAACAAGGGAGGGACTTGAACCCACCCTGATGCCCTGGGGGGACTCGAACCCACCGTAATGTCGGGGCTCGAACCCGTCCTACTAGATCTGCTCAAGGAAATTTAACACTCACCCTTCGGCACCTCCCTCTTCAAAGGTTCCCAGGTGAACTCACCCACTGCCAGCAGTTGGACGTTTGGAGACGGGAGGGTCCGATGGTGGTTGCCTAGGGTACCATCTGGGGTGCCAAACTGTTGTAGAAACAGTTTGACCCTAGGTTTCTGAGGAGCAGAGTCTCACGCATGTACAACAGCTAAATTTATTATTTATTTAAATGACAGTATGGCAAAGTAACAGCTCAAGCTGGGTGCCTCCAGGGAAGGACCCAGAACAAAAGAATTCTTAAGTAATTATACTTTTTACAGTCTTATTTCCCCGCCTGCCAGTGACAGTCTCTTCCAATCTTCTTTACTGAGCCAGTGGTCTCTTTCCCTCTGATTGGTTCATGTCTACATCCCAGGACGGTTGCTAGACAGTTGCTATGTTCCTGCTCCACAGTACCTTATTTTATCTGAAGGTCAGTGTTACCTCTGTTCATTCTGGTCACTCTGTTCTGTATCCTTGAGGGCTGGTTCTAGCTGATATTGCAGTTGCATCGTCAGCAATGTTCTTCAGGTTACAGTTCAGTCCCGTGGCCTGCAGGCTTCACCTACTTTAGGCACTCATGCTAAGCAAGAGTCAGACTTATGCTAAGCAGAAGCTAAGTTGGCTACAATTCCCTTCTCTAACAGTTTAAAAAAGAAAAAGTTAAGAAAAAAATAAACCTAATCACTGATCTGAAAAACTGCAACCAAAAAAAAATCAAAGGAATGTAAAATTTAGTTTATGCAAATTCTCACTGATGTTAACATACTTACTAAGGGCTTGATCCTTTTTCTCTTCAAATCAACAGAAGAAAAAAATCTATTATTTTTAGTGGTTCACAGTCAAACCTTAGCATCTATCACAATTCTAACATTACAGCACTACTTACAGAGCTTATATCTCTAAGAAGGATAGTGGGGGGATGGCAGAGAAAACAGGCAAAAGCAAGCTTCATATGTTAAAAAAATCAAATATTGGAAATGAACCTTATAGAGAACCTTTTATTTTTACTGATCGTATTTTTTATTTTCTTTAACAGATTATCTTGATTCTTTTTGAAGGAAACAACATTAATTTGCATCTAGTGCTACTTATTGCCAACTACATTCGGGGATATTTATAACCATTAGCACTGTAGATAGAAGGTGAGTTTTAATATATGTGTCATAGTTACTCATTTGGCTGGAAAGAGTTTCTACTTTTAACAGCTGAAATTAAATTATAGAAGGGCTGATATATTTTTCCACTACAAAATGTTTCATTATTATATATCTAAGTACTAGATGGGCCAAACAGGGGTGATGCACAGCTGGATCTGCTATTCATTAACAAGAAAGAATTGGTTGAAAATGTGGTAATCGATGGCAGCCTTGGCTGTAATGACCATGAAATAGTGGAGCTCAAAATCTTGAGGGGAATGAGGAAGGAGAGTAGCAGAGCACAGACACTGGGCTTCAGGAGAGCAGACTTCATCCTATTCAGGAGACTGGTAGGTGGGATCCCATGGGAGGCAGCTCTGAAGGGCAAAGGAGCTCAGGAAAGCTGGTGGGTCTTTAAGGACAACCTCCTCCAAGGGCAAGAATGGTCCATCTCGATGCTCAGAAAAACAAGTAAACATATTGGGAGACTGACTTGGCTAAGCAGGGAACAGGAAGGCAGGAGGTAGAAGTGAGAACAGGCTACAAAGGAGGAATACAGAAACATTGCCCAGGCATGATGGGATGGTGTTAGAAAAGCCAAAACTCACCTTGTGTTGACACTTCCAAGGGACATCAAGGACAACAAGAGCTTCTACCACTACATTTGTAGTAAAAGGCTGAAGAAGGAAAATATGGGCTCCTTGCTAAGTAGGGTGGGTAATTTAGTGACAGCAGACACAGATAAGACTGAGGTACTCACTGTCGTCTTTGTCTCAGTTGTCATCAAAGGCCCCTTCCGTATGAGTATGTGTGTGTGAATGAGCTCTATAGGCACCTATTGGTGTGGATGGAGAAATAGTTACCAGAAAAGAGCAGGCCAAAGAGGAGAAAAGTACATGCTGAGAAGTAGCATGTGAAAGTCTCCCAAGGACTGATAAACTCTGGAAAATAGTGGTTCTGTTGAATCTGAAAGAACTGATAAACTCAGTCTGCAAAATCTGTCCAAGGCCATCAGCACACACTGGCATTAACAACAGAATGTGTAACTTGTAACTCAGACCACATCCAAGAGGGTAGTGGTTGCTATACTCAGATGAAGGCCAAAGGATTATATATACATCTGATGAAACAAGGGATCTCTGAGGGACTTTCTGAACACCTACCTGGAAGCCAATACACTTGAGGTCCCAGCTACCTCAGAGGGACCTAGACAGGCCAGAGGAATGGGCTTTGTGAAATTCAACAAGGACCAATGCCAAGTCCTACACCTGGGAAGGAAGAACCCCTGGCATCAATACAGGCTGGGGACAGACTGGCTGAGGAGTAGCTCTGCTGAAAATAACCTGGGGGTCTTGGTAAGCAGCAACCTGAACATGAGCCAGCAGCGTGCCCTGACAGCAAAGGACAACAGCATCCTAGGCTGTATTAACAGGAGCATAGTGAGTAGATTGAGGGAAGTGATTATGCCCCTCTACTCAGCAGTCATTAAGTCACATCTAGATACTGTGTCCAGTTTTGGGCCCTGCAATACAGGAAAGATGTTGATAAACTGGAGCGAGTTCAGTGAAGGGCCACCAAGATGGTCAGGGGGCTGGAGCACCTGCCCTATGAGAAGAGGCTGAGGGAACTGAGCTTGTTCAGCCTGGAGAAGAGAGGGCTTGGGGGGGAACTAATAGCCCCCCAATACCTATGAGGAGGTTAGCAAGAAGATGGAGCCAGGCTCTTCACAGTGGTGCACAGTGGGAGAATGAGAGGCAACAGGCATGAATTGAAACAAGAGAGGTTCAGACTGGATATAAGGAAAAGCTTTTTTTCATCATGAGGACACAAGCACTGGAAAAGGGGCCCAGAGAAGTTGTGCAGTCTCTGTGCTTGGAGGATTTCAAGATCAAACTGGATAAAGCCCTGAGCAACCTAGTCTGACCTCATAGCTGACCCTGCTTTGAGCAGGAGATTGGACTAGAGACCAGGGGCTAGAGGTCCCTTCCAGCCTGAATGGTTCTGTGAGTCTATGACTATTTTCTTTTACACGTAACCATCTTTCTCCACTTGTTTTACAGTTTTCTGGCTTCTTTCATCATTCTTGATTTGTCTCTTTGACAAGGCAAGTTTGAGATGGGTTATATTTTTAATGGTTACAGTGACCATTCATTACTGAATAGTATTATGTTCCATAATGACCTTATTGCAGGAAATGCAATCATTTAAGAAGTATTTCCAATGCATGTTATATGGAGCTTACTAAAAATATATAATGTGATTACAGAATTCTGCTCCTGAATTAATCAACAATTGGGAAAAAACAAGCCATTTAAATACTGCATCCATATAACCATATCTGCAGCTGCAAACTTAAACTGAAGTAAATGCATGATTGATCATACTCTGAAGATAAACAGCTAAATTCACTTTAACTGCTAATAGCTTCTACATGTGCTCAAGATACCACAATTAATATTATATTTTTTATCTAAATGCCCTATAATTTCCAGAGAGAAGTTATATTTTGTCCTAATAAAAACATGTCTAGACTTTTCCCTGATACACAGATACCTCTGTGTCTACTTCTAAACATATACAAATAACAGTTTGCTAGCTTTCACTTAAATAAACCAGCTATGCAAAGGTGAGAGGTGAGCAGAAGGTCATTTTACAGAGCCAAATGCAAAACCTTGTGTCCAAAACAAGCCTATCAAAAGCCAACAAAACCCAAGAAGTTTAGCCCATCCAAAAGCAAAGCAGGCTCCCCTCGCTGCTCTGGAATTTCAGCCTAGAGACTCTGTTCTGACTTCTGCCAGCAAGCAAACCCGGGATGGGTTTGATACCAAACACCTGTTCCCGTGTGCAACCTCATAGAGAGACAGGGTAGCTCCTTCTCCCTCCCTCCCCCTTACAAACAATAAATAATGCACCAAGAGGAGTCTGTGTGTGTGTGTAAGTAAGTGTAAGGGTAAGAGAACACAGACAAAAATAAGTAAGAAGAGAAATCGGCTCCCTCCCCAGCACACACACAGCCAAGTCCCCAATTTTTTGCCTTCTCTAGCTCCCACAGTTGCTCCCACTTGGGAAAGTAAAAGGCTGGGATGGAAACTCTTCCCCCTCAAGCACACTGTTCCCCCTCTCTTTCTTCTTTTTAGGTCAGAGAGTCAAAAAGAGAGGTTTATTTTTGCAGGAGGATGTGACCAGAGAAATAAAACCGTTTCCAGTAGTTTGCTAATCCATCTCACGCACACAGAGAAACTGCCTCTGTCCCTTTATTTACACACACACACGGGAAATTCCATTCAACCACACCTCTCTCAGCAACACACACACACAGAGCCCCTTCCCCACTCAACCATTCTGCCATTAAAACACACAACCTTTCCATGCAACACGTATACTCACTCCTCACACAACTATTTCTCTCCCCCAAGACAGGCACACAGCTAATCCCCCTCACGCATTTCCCCGCCCCCAGCAATACACACACTGCCCCCCCCCCCCCCCCCCGCGCACACACACACGCTGCCACCCCAAACACAGACGGGAAGATAGGACAGAAAGGTGAGTTCAGCTCCTGCATTCGTACACTAATAAATTAACACAAATATAACGACCATCTAATAAAAAGCAACACAGCCAGCACTACTTCTGTTCCACTCCACCTCCACTAATCTCTCCACCCACTCACACAAAAAGAGACACTGAACATATAACTCCTTTTATCTTTACTTTCCCCTCCCCATACACACATTCAGTAACCATTTATCTCCTAATCATCCTCGCACAAAGAGAGATACACTGCATGTGCATACACGCATACCCCTGATATTTCATAACTGCCCCTGCACAAAGGCAAGGATACTGAGTGTCTATTCACATAGGTTTCATAAACAGCCTTTCCTCCCCTACACACAGAGAGATACATTGAATATAAACCCCTCCCCCATAGGCAAATCCATACACACCACACACGCACCCTTCCCTGGTAATTCACCTACCTGCAGGTGTCTGTCCATAGGAATATGGGGCAGGGGGGAGTCTGTGGTCTATCCCTTGTATTGGATGATGGGATTACTATGATATTGTTAGGTGTGTTGTGCATAGGGGAAGGGGAAGTGTCTCTGATCCCCCAATCATTGACTTCTGTCCTCTTCCTCTTCCACCAGCCCCCACTGTGTGTATGGGTGTACAAAGTTCCTCTACTCCTCTGCACAGTGATATTAAATTCTCAGGGAGAGAGAGACACACACACAGAGCTAGTATCAGCTACCGGAAATTGAAGTCCTGGTCATAAATACACCACAGGAAGTGTGCAATAACACACACACACCCCACCTCCTGTTACCCACAGAAGTAGCCCTGCCCCTCCCCAAAAAACTCACACCCTCCCTCCCTCCTTCTCTGCTCCTGCCAGCCCAGACTCAGCAGGATGGGATGGGAGGAACAGGATGGGGTCTCGCATGTGGCTGAAATAAAAACCTCAGCTGTATATTATTCCTTGTATATGCAGGTGAGGAGAGCTCATCCTATATCTGTCTGTGTATCTGTTATAAATACACGAGAGGCAGGAATGCCATAGATGCATGCTATATGGGTATGTGAGTGTGTGCACATACTGCAATGTGTATACTGTGTGTGTCTGTGCATAGATAGGACAGACAGGCTCTCACTCATATATACAGCAGTCACCTAACGCACATCTGTGTATGTGCTATAACAACGATATTCACGTATGCACAAAAGTGCTCCTATGTGCTGCCATGCAGAGCATACCAGTTAAACAGTATATTTTATCTCTGCAAGGTGCTTGTATCACACCCACATTGCAATTGAGGGTGGTACATACTTCCATGTATGTGCACTTCACAAGCAAGCATGCACACACTTCCACGACTGGTGAATCTCCCAGGAAATCCTGATCTTCGAGCATCTGAAATGCCCCCCCTGCCCCCCTCCCCGCGGCCACCACAGAGGCAGGCAACATCTTAGCCATGGTTCTAAGCATGAATTCCCAAACCCAGAGAGCTGACCCCCCCCACACACACAGCCCAGGCAAACTCCTAGACGGAAGGCTCGCCCTGTCACGTTGTCTGCCCTTTTCATTGGGTGTATGAATAGCTCCCCATGCTAATTAACATGAGCTCTCGCCAGCTAAAAATCCTCTTCCGCTGGGAAATGCATACCAACATCTTAAAACACTCGCAAACTAACCAACCAACCCAGCCTCAAACACACCATGTTATTTTAGAGGAGGGTCAAAGTTACGGAGACTACAGCAAATGGTCGTGCTTGGCAGGCAGGGTTTTCACTGGCAGTGTCCACCCCTCCCCGGTGCACAGGACTGCAGCGGCTCCTACATCACCGACAAGGGAGAAAGATGGGAGGAGCTGAAGGGCGCTTGTTATTCAATGACGAGGAGATTACACATTAAACACTAAACCAGCTGAAAAAAACCTCCTACTTTCCCCAGTCCAAGGCAGCAGAACTGTGCTCTCACTTGGATGAAAAGAAAACATTTCTGACCATTTTGTTTGCAGCTTTTATGGGGGGGGGGGGGAGGGGGGAATTGCACTGAGTGGGGATAGTGGTTTAACAGCAATTTATTAATCCTTGCTGGATTGACTGGAAATTGCAGAGAACTTTTATTCCAAGCCAGGCTCTCAGGGGCTGGCTAGTGGGAGAGGGTCGTGCTGGGAAATCAGACTGATGCAACTGGCCAGGCAAGTTGTTGGGGCGGGGGGGAAGAGACATGTCCACACTCAAGCAAAAAAGGCTGCGTGTTGCATAGGTACTAGAAACACCTAGAGTGTTCAAATCCCAGTGTAGATTAGTAAACTTCAACCTGCATTGGGTGATTTAGGTAAATCTGAGCAAGTGTTTCCTAGAGCCTGTTCACACTGCAGTCCTACCAGAATCTGCTCAGCAGTACAAATACAGCTGGACTTGCACAGCCAGCACCCTCCCCACTGTAGAGTGGAGCTCAGCAGGACTTGCAAGAAGGCAAGTAAAATAGCACCAGTTGTTACCTGCCCTCTACTGCAAAACTGTATGGGGAGACCTATGCTGGAGGCCCTTCTCTGCTAGCACCTGTTAAAGCAACACCTGACTCAGCCCTTCCTAGGATGATAATACATGTGAGCTCCATACATTAGCTGTGTCTGCAAGCAGAACCAAGTAACAGCTCTAGAACACCCTACAGAGATGCAAACAAAATTATACAACCAAAACAGCTCTGGTAGATTTAAACTCCTTTATTGAAATGTTACCCTAGATCCTGCAGACCACACCTAACCTTCAATCATAGTTCATCCCAATCAATGAAACTGATCCCTTAAATGAGATACATAGGATAGGCAAGCCCTAAGGTCTAATTCATGGAGTCATACACCCAATTATACACAGGGTTGATTTTGAGCACAAGAGTCACTTAAATCATCTGAACTATTCATATGCAAAAGTGCTTTGTTGAATCAAAATTGGAATGACTAATAAAACTATAGGGTACCTGGCTCTGTGAAGTTTTGGTTTTGAAAATCATGTCCTTACGCCTACAGAGAATACCAGTACCATCTCATTTCTACACATGACAACAAACAAAACTTGGCTTTGTGACTATAACCATACATAATGAAAACATTCAGACATGCTTGCTGCTTTATCAGAATGCATAATATTCATCTTTGAAAACAAGTAGAGATATGTTCACACAAACAGGATTGTATGGTTATTACTGAAATATTTTAGATATAGAAAAGAAAGGAACTCCAAAATTAAGGAACAGATTCTCAACTGATATAGATCAATATAATTCTACTGACTCTGATGAAGTTCTGTTGACTTACATCAGTTGAGTTAACCAAAGCAGTTGGTTCCAAGCAACTGTTACTCAACTGTTCTATGCATATATAGATATATACCATAATTATTTCATGTGTGTTATGTCATAGGTACAAAAAGTATGTATATTAAATTTCTGACACATATATATGCATATACATGCCTAACTACAACTGCATATGGAGTAATAAAAAGACTGCAGACATCCAAGAAAGCAATTTATATCTGTTGCAAAAAACCATTAGATTTGATCTCTTGATTTGTCTGCAACTAAAGAACTAAAAAACAACATTACTCATCTTAGGGTGGGTGGGATTTTGTTGTGGGGCTTTTTTTGCATTTAATTAGTGGAGGACTCAGCATGCACTTGCAGCATTATCTCTGCCTGTTTGGTTTCTCTAACAATAAGCAAGATGCTTGCCAAAGTGAAATCTCCATTTCTTGAGTTGGACTTTCTTCCCTTCCTTGTTGCATCACTCCAGAAGGAGACAGGCCTAGCTACTGCTGAAAGAATAACAACATTCCAAGCCGACTGCTCCATGCCCCAGAGGTTTCCTTCTCTCATCTTCCTTATGCCAACATTTACAAAACTTGAATGAGCTAATATCTTACTAGCTACAGTTACAACAATGCTTATGCAATAGTGTAATAGAGACAATCTGGAAGTATATTCATGCCAAAATAATGCCCTTTCCAGGTTTGCCTATGATGCAGCAGTGGTAATTTGATAACAATGTTAATCTTGTTTGGGGAAGGTTTTAACTTCCATTGCTGCTATTATTTTCAGTAAGATGTCATTGTTGTGTTACTGTAATTCAGTAGAAGTCTTTAAAAGCTTAATTTTAAGTGTTCGGATTTAGAATCCTAAAAGGAAGAAATCATTCCTCAAGGGAGTCAATCTTGGGTCTCTTTCCATTAATAATAATCAAATATATGACACCTTGTTTCCATACCTTCTTGCTTTTAGTGCAGGAGTCTGGAGTAAAAGCACTTGTTATATATAGGATGAGATAACAGATTCCCTGGAATCTGTTGTTTTCAAAGGTACCTGCCAGGGGTTGCTATGGGCTGCTGTTCAGGGGTATGACATACATACCAGTACTCCTCAGAACACCAACCACCTATACTTGCACTTTCCAGACATGGGCTGAAGGAGTCCTACATTTCAGATCAAACTCTGTTTATTTCCAAGGTGACACTGCTAAATTTCCTCTCCACTATACAAGTAGGTCTTTATTCAAAAGTGACATCAAAGAGCAATTACTAAAGTGAGGAATTGCTTTTTTTAACTTTCCTTTTCTCTGAGACACAGGGTATTTGATTATCTTCTGAAGCAATAACTTAAAATCAGACTGGTAGTACGCACTCAGACAACTAACAGTGAACACTGTGCTAATAGTTTTCAAAATTTTTTTTTTTTGACTGATGGGCCCCTTACTTTTTTCCTATGGAGATGTGGACTCCATTAGCAGTGTCCTTTATGTAGATTGCTGAGTTGCATATATGAACTTGCTTTCCTCAGTCACCCTTGCAGACCACTTAGAAGCAGCCTGCAGGTCACAGGTTGAAAGTCACTACCTATGCTATTTCTATGGCTTCTTAATTCTCATTTTCAGAGAATTCATGGTGCAATTTCAGCATGAAGTTACAATTTCAGATGAAATCACAGAATCACAGAATAGTTGGGATTGGAAGGGACCTCTCATTTTAGCCCACTGCTTATATTAGTAACTGAACTGGAAGGGCAGCATGTTGCCTGCATCAGTGTCCTTTCCAACAGCAAACCTTGACCTAGGAAGGACAATTACCTTGCATTACTGCTACCTGATGGGATTACTCCTTTCACTCAAGTGTGAGAAGTCAGTTCTTAATGTCAGAGTGCCACATTTAAGCACTGCCAAGGAAATACTTTAGCTGAGATAATATTATTGCTGGCCATTTTGCCTCATATTCTTCAGTTTGCATTAAATGGATTGAGGCAGAGCTCTGGCTGCCTACATAAATTCTGACCTCAATCCTGTCAGAGATGCTAGGCATCTCTTAATAGATGGTACAGGTACATGTGCTGAAATGAAACAGCAAGATCCTGTCATTAATTTAGTAGGCTGAGAAGGAAGGACTATCACATCCTAGTCCCAGACCTAAAATAGACTTTCTTCTGTGACCTTGGGCAAGTCACTTAACCTGTTTCCTCATCTGTACTATGAATATTATTTTTCAATCTTCCCAGGGCAGAGTGTTACAAGGAAGAATTTGTTCACTGAGGTGAAGCACCACAGTGCTACCACAAAAACTGCTGCTCCTTGTGCTCAGTGGCAACTCCTCTCCTGAAGCGCTTGGCAGCTTGCAAGATTAAATCCCATTTCAGTAACACCAATACAACAACAACAACAACAACAAACAACCTGAAAAAATAGACACATTCAAAACTATCACAAATCCCACAGAAACTAGATTTTTCTGCAGGGGAAGACTGGCTGAACCAGTAGAAAAAGGAATCATCCTCTCCCACACATGCACTTTGGAAACACCCCGTCTTCTGCTTAAAGCAAGAGTCTTCTTGGTGAAGCATGCCTAGCCATATGTTAGAAGTGAAATTAGAGCATAGGTAGGATGTCCTTCTAGAAGACATGGGGTCATCCAAGTACTGAATGGCTTCATTATGTGTTAACTCAACTTTCTTAGCACCCTTCAAATACAGTCACAGAAGTAGCTAATCTGCACTTGAAAAGAGCACACCTTCCTTGGGCAACGGCTAAGGACTCACCAACAGCTTCATAAATAACAAAGCAAGGGTTGGCTTCCCTACTGAAGTCTCTTACTGTTTCTTTTGGGGGGAGGGAGGAGCAGAGTATCCAATTCAGCTGATGGCCTGGGGAAGATTCTGTTTCATTGTGGGGGAAACTTGCACAGGACTAACAGGCAAGTTGGATTTTACAGAGAGAGGTTTGATTCTGCTGTTCAGTTCTGCCACCTCCACTCTCATTTCCATTGTGAATGTGGAGCTGCTGCTAGATTCTGGTTTGCTCCCCAATTCCTGATATGCAGGATTTCCTCTTCCATTTGGTTCAGCCAGCAAGGAAGCAGTGATGAGGCAGGTCTCTGTTCTGTGCACCAGAACCTAAGAGGATTGGTGCCAGGCCTTGGAAATTTGGTAGGGTTTGAGGATCCTTAGTCCACCTAGATGGACAGACATTTCTTACTTAAACATAGAGGTAGGGTATTACAACACTCTTTAATGATACTGAGGGCCAGTGAATGGGGATGCTGAGGCAGTGTCTACTGTGGGTTCTGCAGAGGGCTTCATATCCCTGCATTTTCAGTAATGGTATAGTAGAATTACACTGCAGTAGGTAAGAATATCAAGCCCTGGTCTAAAATAAAAAAAACCCAAAACTCAGCAGTGACAGAACTCAACTGTTAAAATTTAAATTATACTAATAATAAATTCTTGACTTTACACATAAGATGTGTTTCCTTTTTGCCCATAACAAGATTCTGAGAATAACACATGCAAACCCTCTGTGGAATCCATGTACCTGCAGTATCTTCCTCAGTGCAGCACAACTGTTGTGCATCTTGTCCTAACAATGAACAGGAGCCCTGTGTGTTTCTTAGCCTTGTCTTTGTTTGCAACAGATAGTCCAGAAATGGTGTAACATGGGAAGTTCATAACACAAGGCTCAAATGCCTGTAATTCCCAGCAACACCAGTGCCTGGCTATCCACAGTAGCCATCCCACAACACAGCCCCAATTATTCTGATGCTGACTCCAGTCTCTCAGTGCGGAAGGCACTGGGATACCTACCCACACCTTCAGTGATTTCAGCTTCCAGGACTGAGACCCACCCCAGAACAAGTGGCATAGTATGAATACACATAAGACAGAGAAAACAGGTACTGTTGCAGTTTGTCTGGTTCTCTTACAATGGTGGTGTTGGGAAGACTTCATCTCTGTCCAAATTTTCCCCCACAGAGAATTTTAAAACAGTTTTTCAATTTGGCATTTGGCACAGTTTTCCTTAATATGTTCAGACTGGAAAGCAATGTCCTTTTTCTGCCTGCAATCTTTCATGTATTTTGCTTGTTTGTCAGCATCGATGTGCCACGTTCCTGTGTTTTATTTCTGTGAAATAAGACTCTGAATTTCTGAATATCATGATCTGTTTGCGAGTCTCATTGGGAATTTGGACCTTAGCCTGCATGCTTGCTACCCTTGACCTTAGAGATTCCAAATGTGTAGGCACCATTTGAACTAATTTCCCCAAATCGGTTTCATTTTTGTCCTCTCTTTGAGTGTACATACGGCTCCTAGTCACATGCAAAAGTCCTACATGTAACAAAGCTGAACGAGTTGTCAGAACAGAACTGAGCTGAATAATGCATATTCTACCAGTTTCTATTTCTCTCAACTAAAGAGAGTTCCTTCCACTATAATTTCTGTAATTCCCTCTTTGACATGCTTGCAGTGTCATCTAGCCAGATTCACATGCTGGGAAAGCACCTTTGGTTTGAGTTTTACTTTGACCTTTTGTTAAGTGCAAATGTGTTAGTGGCTGACTAAGGGCTCCATTCTTCTTTGCAAAGGCTGTCCTTTCCTTAAATCATCTAGACATATCTAATTATTTATGTGGCATGGATGGACTCTCCCTTGGCTGTCAGAATGGTTCCTTCCAGCAGTGTATGTGTCATAGATACGAAAGATGAGGATTTGCAGACCACAAAGGGGAAGTTAACTTGCTTGAAATTTGATATTAGGCCTTGACACAGCCACTCAGTTGCATCAGGCTACCACAAATATGAAATGGCACGAGCAACATCTGATAGTGCTACTGTAATGAAGGCTGAACAGCTGCTATCTTTTCATTTTCTTTTTCTGGAGTTGATTTTTGAGCTTTAGAACATTCTCTGTCTGTACTAAATAGTCATTAATAATTTTTTTTCTTTTTTTTTCCTTCAGATGAAGATATTTTTAAATAGAAGTTTCACTGGATTATTTTGGGGACTAGCTTTTTGCCCCTTTTGTACTGAGTGATAATCTTAGTGGTCCAGGCTAGGCCTCTGTTTTAGTCAATTGAGTAGAAGAACAAGAGGGATGACATTACTCCTGTAATGTCATCTGACCTGCCCAGAGCTGTTACAGGTGCAGCCTCTGTTCTCTGCCTGCACCTTGCTGGAAAGGAGCAGGTGGGGAGGGAATCTTGTCTCTGTCTCCCTGCTTGTGAGGCAGGGTACTGTGACAGAGATGCACCTCAAAAATGTCTTCAGGGACTTTTATGTTCCCTGGAATCAGAAGGGAGGCGGGGAAGATACTACAATCCCTTCCCAAGACTGCTCTTGCCAAAGGAGAACTTAGGTATCAGTGTGTGACCTTTTTGCACTCATCCTTTGTACAAACCTAGACTGCTGGTCTCAGTGGCACTAATCTTTGCATAGGTAATACTCAGCTTGTGTTAAGGTGGTAAAGAATAACCTTCAGATAGCTAAGTAAACTTACCAGATAACTGTTTGACTGCAAAGTGAATGTTCAGGACAGTCTACCCTCACTATATGTGTCTGTCTGTCTTGGCAGGAGCTGCTGTTGTAATGCTCCCCAGCAGGAAGTGTAGTCTGGTCATGTAGAGAAGGTCCTGAAGTGAGATGCAAAAATGTATAGTGTAACTGTGAGGGCATGGCTGTATTTTTTACATACACTACATGGTGTGGGTTGATCCAGGGACAGGTTTTTTTTTTTGGAGAACACACCTACAGCTCACATCAACGGGGTCTTTTTCTCCAAGTGAATGCTACGCAGCTATCAAAGTGGTGTTTTGTGAGCAAGATTCATGAACTAATTAGTCACTAAGTCCATTATTCAGAAAAACTAGAATAGTTCAGCAGAATTCAAGCTGTCAGCAAGGGTGAGAAAAGCCCTCTCTATGACAGCTTACTCTGTATTTTGATCAGTAGGAAATTCAGTTTAACCCTTCAAACTTGTTTATGTGCCCTCAGGGGAAAATAATTCCTGCATCCAAGCCATCTTGAAGAGTCTAAAATGTAAACATATTTTTGCTTCTGTCAGTAAAATATCAAATGGGTACATTTGGATGTGAGTATTGACACACATAACAGTGCTGATGCCTTTTTTTTTAATGTATGGTATTAGGAAAAGTGAGGGGTGGCTTGAACACAAACGTCACTAAAAAAATAGATTGAAACATGTTAATCATTCCTAGCAGCATTCCCAAGGCAAGCCAAAGGCATTCCCCAGTGTAACGCCACCTTTCTGTGTCTTGGGTGACGTTTCTTTACATGTGCTTGAGTAAGAGATACAGTTTGTATGGGTAAATGCCCAAGAATGTCGAGGAGATAGGTGATGGAAGCTAGCCAGACTGTTCCGTGGGAAAAGGAGCATCTACAGGGCATGCTGACCCATAGTCATGCAGTTGAGCCTGTGCCAGTGTGGTGCTACACCTGAGCTTTGATTAGCAATGAGCTCAATATGCTTACTGTGCATGTATATAGTACATAAAAACCTCATATAGTGCCCCCCCGGTGTTCCTCGCCATGGACCAATGCTCAGCGGTGCCAGGGACTCGCCTGCTCCATTATTGCCTTGATTGGGAAATCACTGGGGAACCCCCACTCAGACGCAGAGGTAATAAACGCTCAATATCGACCCTAGTGTGCCTTGTGTTTGTGTATCTGTCCCTGTCGGGAGTCCAGGAGTTTCCTCCACCTTACCCTTACACTATATATACTATATATAATATATATACTTTCAGTTCTGTTATATTTCTAGCTTTACTTTACTTTTAGCTTTGTTTTAACCTCTTAGCTCTAGTAAATTCTCATACTTGACAAATTATGATCTCTCAAGTTCAGTGCAGCTAATCCCAGAATCCAAAAGACTCCCGGACACCCCTCTATTGGCATGTCACACCTCCCTTGATATCTAATTGCAGGGAAAGGGTCAAGCACAAGATATAGCTTGTGGATATATAGATCCACAGGAGCAGGAACAGCGGGGAGACAGAGGCTTTCATAAAAATGCACACAAAAGACATGTCTATCCTTTCATGGGGACATCAATCTTCAGCTGGGTGAAGCTTGGCACAACTTCTGCTTAGCTCTTCAGAGGATCTGAATGGACAGGCTCAGAGAGGCTGTTTTGGGTATAAAACAAGAGACTGTGTCATTAACCTGTATAGAAGGAATTTATGAACTGCCATATATTAGTCAGAAGCAATTCAAGCTGGTCCTAAAATGGATGAAACAACTGGAGAATCTAGTATGTGCCGAGTGTATAACCCTCATCAATCAATCGGGGTGGATGCCATGGTTCGAATCAACCAATCGGGGCAGACACTATGGTTTGAATCAACCAGTCAGGGATGGACGAGGTGCATGGTGCCCCTGCTCAAACATATTTGAGAAAAGAACCCGCAGCTGTTCAGGGAGCATTCTCAGAGGTACTGCCGCCTGGGGCCAACACCACACCAGAGCAGGGATCACAAAGGAATGGAGTGCCAGGAACAGGGGAGACAGCATGGAACAGCATGGAACATGGCTATGGAGGATCCTCTTGCACCTCTCCTGGGAAGCTTGCATGCTTGACTGGCTCTCTGAAATGCCTGTACACCAATGCACGCAGCATGGGGAATAAACAGGAAGAGTTAAGATATCTGTGTGTGGTCGCAGGGCCATGATCTCATTGCAGTTACAGAGACATGGTGGGATAGCTCACATGACTGGAATGCTGTCATGGATGGCTATGTGCTTTTTAGGAAAGACAGGCCAGGAAGGCGAGGTGGTGGAGTTGCCCTTTATGTGAGGGAGCAACTAGAATGTGTGGAGCTCTGCCTAGGGGTGGATGAAGAGCAAGTTGAGAGCCCATGGGTAAGGATTAAAGGGCAGGCTAACATGGGTGACACAGTTGTGGGGATTTACTACAGGCCACCTGATCAGGAAGAAGTAGTCAATGAGGCCTTCTACAGACAGCTGGAAGTAGCCTCACGATCACAGGCCCTGGTCCTCATGGGGGACTTGAACCACCCTGACATCTGCTGGAAAGAAAGCACAGCTAGGCACAATCAGTCAAAGAGGTTCCTGCAGAGGACTGATGATCATTTCTTGACAAAGGCGGTGGAGAAGCCAAGGAGGAGAGGTGTGCTGCTGGACCTTGTACTAACAAACAAAGAAGGGCTGGTTGGAGATGTGAAGGTTGGGGGCAGCCTTGGCTGCAGTGACCATGAGATGGTAGAATTCAGGATCCTGTGAGGGGGGAGCAGGGCAATAAGTAGGATCGCAACCCTGGACTTCAGGAGAGCTAACTTTGGCCTCTTCAGGGACCTACTTAGGGGAATCTCATGGGGTAGGGCCCTAGAAGGAAGAGGGGTCCAGGAGAGCTGGTTAATATTCAAGCATCACTTCCTCCAGGCTCAAGATCAGTGCGTCCCTCTGAGTAAGAAGTCCAGCAAAGCGGGCAGGAGACCTGCATGGATGAGCAAGGAACTCCTGGCAAAACTCCAACAGAAGAAGGAAGTACACAGAATGTGGAAAAGGGGACAGGCCACTTGGGAGGAATACAGGGACATTGTCACAGTATGCAGGGATGCGACAAGGAAGGCTAAGGCCCATTTGGCAAGGGATGTCAAGGACAACAAGAAGGGCTTCTTCAAATACCTCAGTAGCAAAAGGAAGACTAGGGGAAATGTGGGCCCACTGCTGAATGGGGTGGGTGTCCTGGTGACGAAGGATACAGAGAAGGCAGAGTTGCTGAATGCTGCCTTTGCTTCAGTCTTTACTGCTAAGGCCAGTCCTGAGGAATTCCAGACTCTGGGGACAAGAGAGAAAGTCTGGAGAAAGGAAGACTCTCCCTTGGTCGAGGAGGATCGGGTTAGAGATCATTTGTGCAAACTTGACATCCACAAATCCATGGGCCCTGATGGGATGCATCCCTGAGTGCTGAGGGAGCTGGTGGATGTTATTGCAAGGCCACTCTCCATCATCTTTGAAAGGTCCTGGAGAACAGGAGAGGTGCCTGAGGACTGGAAGAAAGCCAGTGTCACTCCAGTCTTCAAAAAGGGCAAGAAGGAGGACCCAGGGAACTGCAGGCCTGTCAGCCTCACCTCCATCCCTGGAAAGGTGATGGAACAGCTCCTCCTGGAGGTCATCACTAAGCATCTGGAGGACAAGAAGGTGATCAGGAGGAGTCAGCATGGATTCACCAAAGGGAAATCATGCTTGACCACTCTGATAGCCTTCTATGATGGAATGACTGGCTGGGTAGATGAGGGTAGAGCAGTGGATGTTGTCTCCCTGGACTTCAGGAAGGCTTTTGACACTGTCTCCCATCACATCCTCCTAAGCAAGCTCAGGAAGTGTGGGCTAGATGAGTGGACAGTGAGGTGGGTTGAGAACTGGCTGGATGGCAGAGCTCAGAGGGTTGTGGTCAGTGGCGCAGAGTCAAGTTGGAGGCCTGTAGCTAGCAGTGTCCCCCAGGGTCAGCCCTGGGTCCAGTCAATGTATTCATCAATGACCTGGATGAAGGGACAGAGTGCACCCTCAGCAAGTTTGCAGATGATACTAAACTGGGGGGAGTGGCTGACACACCAGAAGACTGTGCTGCCATTCAGAGGGACCTGGACAGGCTGGAGAAATGGGTGGAGAGGAACCTCCTGAAGTTCCACAAAGGCAAGTGCAGGGTCCTGCACCTGGGGAGGAATAACCCCCATGCACCAGTATGGGCTGGGGGTTGACCTGCTGGAAAGTAGCTCTGCAGAGAAGGACCTGGGAGTGCTGGTGGACAACAAGTTAAGCATGAGGCAGCAATGTGCCCTTGTGGCCAAGAAGGCCAATGGTCTCCTGGGGTGCATTAGGCAGAGTGTTGCCAGCAGGTCGAGGGAGGTGATCCTGCCCCTCTACTCAGCCCTGGTGAGGCCTCACCTGGAGTCCTGTGTCCAGTGCTGGGCTCCCCATTACAAGAGAGACATGGCACACTACTGGAGAGAGTCCAGTGGAGGGCTACAAAGATGATTAGGGGACTGGAGCATCTCTCCTATGAAGAAAGGCTGAGGGAGCTGGGACTGTTCAGTCTGGAGAAGAGAAGACTGAGGGGGGTCTGATCAACGTGTATATGTATCTGAAGGGGGGGGTGTCAAGAGGATGAGGCCAGCCTCTTCTCCGTGGTGCCCAGCAACAGGACAAGAGGCAATGGGCAGAAACTGAAACACAGGAAGTTCCATCTGAACCTGAGGAAAAACTTCTTTCCTGTGAGGGTGACAGAGCATTGGAACAGGTTGCCCAGAGAGGTAGTGGAGCCTCCTTCGCTGGAGATATGCAAAACCCATCTGGATGTGATCCTGGGAAATATGCTCTAGAGGACCCTGCTTGAGCAGGGAGGTTGGACTAGATGATCTCCAGAGGTCCCTTCCAACCTAAACCATTCTGTGAACCATAATGCTTAAGATGGTAGGAACCATAACACTCAAGACAGCAAAACAGCAGAAATCATAATGCTCAAAATGTCAGGAACCACTATGCTTACTGCCTCAACCTCCCATGCCACCCATTGCCCATCTCCTTGTCAGAGGAATTCAGACAAAGTGTGCCCTGTGGCAGAACAAGGGAAATTGTGATGGGGGGGTGTGATGGTTGGAGGGTAATAGTTAGTGACTTAATTGATTATTTTATATTCCCAAATACTTGAATCAAGGTTTAAAAGTCAATATCAATTAACCAATAAATTCTTCTAAAATGAAATTCCCTGACTTTAGACTGTTTAACCCTCAACAGTAATTGATGGAGAATGTGGGCAATTGCAGACCCATCATAGCCCGGAATTGGAATGATTGGCATGGCTATGAGTCTCTGGAAGGAACTTTTGATTCTTGTATTAAGAATTTTTGTTTGGTTGGTTTTGTGTGTGGTGTGTCTTTATATGTGTGTCAATGTTAATCATAACCAGCAGAATTGCTGGCGAGCCGCTGGGATTGGTGTGAGTTGGGGGGGTGGGGGGGGCAGGCAGTGTGTGTGTTTGGGTGTGAGTGTGAATAGTGTGTGAATGGCATGGTGTGGCTGCAAAAACAGAAGGGTCTGAAGGGATCCAAGAAAACCATCCTGGGATGGGAAGATGATTGGGAGGAGATGGCATGGTGCCTGGTTCAAGGCCATGCTCCGGTGGCTTGGAGCCTGGACCACCTTCATGTGCAGGGTCCAAAGGAATTAGCTTGGGAGCTGCAAAAGGGATATGATGTATATAAAACACTGGGAGAGAGATATGCTGCTTTGCTGTGGGGGGTTTGCTGGTACATATCGTATGCTTCTCATGGAGCTCCAGAAATCTCAGGACCACTTAACTAAGGCTGAGGATTGAGCTGATGTTCTCTCTCAAAATAATAGTTTATTGAAAGAGGCATTAACAAATGCTCATAGTGTAAGAGGGAGACCCTTAGTCAGTAATTGGTAGTTAGTGGTGTTAAAGTAACCAAATTGAAAACTGTGCACCAAGATGCCCAAGCCACTATGGGGAACAGTCAGTGAGCTCAAAGTGCTTGCTGTGACAGGGAACCTGATGGTGATATTTGGGATTCTGATGCTGAAGAAGGAATGAAAACTTATCAAGCAGACCCAGTTACTGTAGTTAAGCAGACTCACAGCAATGGGAGTACCATTCTCCAGTATGTGTCTACTCAATGGTCCTTTACTCAGAGCAAGAATAAGGCTATGCAGGAAACTTACAGCTGATGCCCTCAGGAAACCACCTTGCAGTGACTATGGAAGTGCTGGGAAAATGGAGCAGGCAGATTACAGCTGGTTACTTCAGGAGGCAGAATTCTTAGGAGTTTGGGACCTATGCCACTTGTAAATGCTGCACTACACAACAGGGGTGGACTTTGGGATCAGTTGGTGGAGGGATATATGGAGCAGCGGCCCAATCCTGCCAACCCTGTGAATGAGATATCACCATGGAGGGACTGGGAAGAAGGGGGTAATTAACTTGAGTTACTGGAATGTGTCTACAGGTGAGGGGGTAGGAACCCCAAAAAGGTCATGATCACTAATGCCATGGCCCAAAAACTCCAATGCTTAGGCACAGCTACTAATGCCCCTTTGTTATTGCCTGATAACCTGGTGGGGCATCTGATTGATCAAGGAGTAACTTGTATGAACAAGACAGGGCAGGGGGAGACAGTATGCCAGAGGATCGGCATAAGGTCAGCAGTATGGCCAAAAATAATACTAAAGATCTAGCAGCATATTCAACCCAACAAGGTATATCCAGAGGGAATGTGAATCCCTTGCATCCTCATCCTACATGCTGGGACATATGGATGTTCCTGAAGGAAAAGGGGGCGAATATGGACAAGTAGGATGGAAAGCCCTTCAAAGATCTAGTGCTGCAAGTCAAGGAATTACAAGGATAGGGGAAAGGTCAGAGATCAATGGAACCATCGGTCCTTCCTGCCCTGGCTTTAGGGCCACATACCACTTGGGTGGCTGAATTGGACTTACTGTGCTTGGGGGCCCACCGCTGGCAAATAAGCCAAATTTATTGGACTGTCTGGGTGAGGTAGCCAGGTACCTCTATGCCTCAACAACATCACACCCTAGTGGACACTGGTCTCCAGGTACACCTTATTGTCCTCATTGTGTACCAGCAATAAGCCAGTAATAATACACAAAGCAATTGTGGGATAAACCCACCTGACCAGTAGGCAGGAGTCTTAGTTTGACTAGATGGGAATGGTGCCCCCTAACTATTGCTACTGGCCCTGACCCTCCTGCCATTCTTGGGATTAACTTTCTTGATCAGCATAGATGGACTCATAAAGGGGTCTTTGGAGTAGGCAACATAGTCTGTACAGGGGACGACCAACTACAGGATGACCTGGGACTCTCTACTGACCCTGACATTGTAGGGTGTGCTCAGATAGACCCGATTGTTGTTTCCTTGGTGACTCAAGTAATTTGTTATAAGTAGTATCAAATTGACCAAGGAGCCAGTGGTGAAATTCAAAAATTGATTCTCTCAAAAAACAAGAGGTGGTCTCTAAAATGCATTTACCTTAAAACAGTCCTATTTGGCCTGTACAGAAGCCCACCAGAGAGTGGTGGCTAACAAAAAATGTTAGAGTACTGAAGGAAGTCATGTCCCCATTAGCTGCTGCAGTTCCAGACATGTTACAACTTTTATATGAGCTAGAGGCTAAAGAATATATTTGGCATGCTATGACTGATGCTGCCAATAACTTTTTTTCAATCTCCCTGGCCAAGGAAGTGAGACCCTCAGTTTGCCTTCACCTGAAGTGGTGTGCAATAAACCTGGAACCAACTGCCCTAGGGATGGAAATGTAGCCTTACTATCTGCCATGGTGCAGTGAGAACACCTGCGGAAGATCTGGCGAGGAGTCAGTGACTGGCAGAGTACATGGTAGCAGGCCCAGTGTGTGCTCTCTATGCAATGACTGAATTCCCATCAAGGCTGGACATGCATATTCCGTTTTGTCACCAATGTCTAGCTGCTTCCCAGTCAGTAGTCTCTCAAGGTTAGCACAGCTGAGATAAGGAAATAGTTCTAGTAGATAAAAGGGGGCCTTTGGGATAAGCAGGAGGAGTCCTACCTGGGTGTCTGACCCATGCATCCGACCCGTGCATCCAGCAGCCTCCCATCGGCAACCCCTCTGTGTGGTTCCCGGGGCTCCTTGTGCAGCTTGGAGTGAAAGTCCTTTATTAAATCTATCCCATTTAGCCCCTTACGAACTTTGAGCGTCTCTCTTTGCTGTTATCCGACCCTCTCTTGCCTGCCTTGTGGTCACACATGGCATCATCCACAAAACCTTGAAGCAACAGATCTCTGGAGAACTCTTTTATTATATTGATAATGCGTTGGTTGGCGGGATCACCCTAGGCAAGGTGCTGAGAAGGGGCAACAAGTGATTATCGCCCTCTTCAACACCAGATTTGCCATCAAACATAACAAGATAAAAAGGCCCACTCAGCAAATACAATTCTTTGGAGTACAATGGCAAGATGGACATAGACATATCCCAGCTGACCAGATTGCTCAGATAACCGCCAGGGACCCACTGTGCACAAAACAAGAAATGCAGTCATTTCTGGATATAGTTGACTTTTGACACATGCATATTCCAGGTTATGGTCAGCTGGTTAAACCACTATGTCAAGTAACATGCAGGAAAAGGCAGTTTGAATGGGAGGAAGAGCAACAACAGGCCTTTTTAACAAATCAAGCAAGAAGTAGCCCACACAATGGCTCTAGGACTCATTCGGGAGGAAGGGGATGATGTAAAGAATCTGTTGTACACTAGCACTGGGGAAAAAAATGTTGAGTGAAGCCTGTGGCAACAAGTCCCTGGAGAAATGCAAGGAAGACCTCTGCGGTTCTGGAGCTGTAGCTTCAAGGCGGCAGAAAACAACCATACCCCTTTGAAGCAAAAACTTTTGGCTGCATATAAGAAGGTCCTAGCAGCAACTGAAATATTGGGGATTGACCAGCTGCTGTGGTTTTGCCCCTGTCTACCTATCCTGAATGCCATATTTAAGAACCCAAAATCTGAAAAGGAGAAAATTACTATGTCCACTTGGCAAAAGTGGATGTTAACCTCCACCCAATGGGTTTGCATTGGTTCCAGTCTGAGGCAGGACTGGTCAAGTAAGTAAACCAGTGGCCAGTAACTCAGTCAGGTCAAGAAGAGCAGATGCCTCAAGTGACTGACACATCTGCATACGATCTATTAAATGAAGAAGATAAATTGAGTTTGTTCACTGATGGATCCTGTAGAGTCACCACAGGAGGAAGGAAATGGAAGGCCATAGCCTGGAATCCAGTCACAGGAGAAGTTGCTACCTGTGAGGGGGCTGGAGGTTCCAGCCAATTTGCTGAAGTGATGGCCTTAAAAATTGCTTTGGAGAGTTCCCAGAAACATCAACGGCCACAGGCACACATATATACTGATTCCTGGATGATGGCTAACGCCATATGGGAGTGGCTCAAACAATAGAGATGTGATAACTGGCAAAGACTAGGAAGACCCATTTGGGCATCAGAAGAATGGAAGGCCATATTACTGCTGCTTGAGAAGAGGCTCGCTCTGGTACGACATATTAATGCTCATGTACCAATTCCAAGAGCAACAGAGGAGGAAAATTATAATAACAAATAAATTGGCTCAAATTGCTAACATTGACTTAGGGTGACAGCATAAAGGGGAATATTTTTAGCTAGATGGGCCCATGAAACTGCTGGACATGTTGCTGGGTGTAGTGAGAACACCTGCAGAAGATCTGGTGAGGAGTGAGGTGACTGGCAGAGTATGTGATAGCAGCCCCAGAGTGTGCTCTCTACACAGTGACCGAAAATCCATCAAGGCCAGACATACATGTTCCATTTTGTCAAGGATGTCTAGCTGCTTCCCGGACAGGAGTCTCTCAAGGTTAGCACAGCGGAGATAAGGAAATAGTTCTAGTAGATTTAAGGGGCCCTTAGGATACAACGAGATGAGTCCCACCTGGGCGTCTGACCCATGCATCTGACCTGTCTGTCCAGCAGCCTCCCAGCCTCCCATTGGTGACCCCTTCACATGGTTCCCGGGGCTCCCTGCACAGTTTGGAGTATAAGTCCTTTATTAAATCTATCCTGTTTAACCCCTCATGAACCTTGAGTGTCTCTCTTCGCTGGTATTTGACCCTCCCTTTCCCGCCTTGTGGTCACATTTGGTGTAGTCAGCAGGATACCAGTGTGGAGATGCCTCTTTGGGGGCAAAAGGACAAGGGGGAGGTGGGGAACCGCATTCCCAGGTGGCCTGCTATGGGTTGATGGGCATCTATGTCTTGCAAACTTGTGGGGTGAGTCACCCCTGCAGCATGGCCAGAGCTAGAGAGTGAGCCGGGGGTAACCCCAGAGCAGCTAGTGGAACTAGTTTCCAAAGTCTGACTGGAAAAAGCAGGGCTGGTGGTGCGAAAGGCAGCGCAGGATCTGGGGCGGATCTTACTGACTGCACTCTGCAGCCTGGACGAGGCGTTGGTGCAGCACCCGCAAAATGGGCTGTTGGAAAGTGATCTCAAAGCCCCTAAGGAGGCTCGCCAACTGACCCAAGTGGTTGTAATTGCAACAGTGGATTGAGCGGAGAAGCTGGAGCAGCGATGTCCCCTTTTGGCCACCCGCATTGCAAATCACCGGCAGTGACAGCAGGGGCAGCGAGATGTCTGTCCCCTGGCTGTGCGGGCACTCTTCTCAAGCGGCTTGGGATCTGGAAACTTGGAATGGCAATATCTTGGACTCCGACAAGCCCCCCAGCTCAGAGTCAGACATACAGCATGAGGGGGAGGTAGCTGCCTAGCCAGTAGCAGAGCAGCAGCTTACTGGACTAAATGCAGCCAATTTGCAAGGGACCACAAATATTGGCGATTTAAAATTTTCAGAGCTGCAGGATATGCAGGGGCACTACAGGCAGCAGCCCTGTGAAGGGTTGTTAGAGTGACAGTCGAGGTTGTGGAATGATGGGGCAGAGAGAGTTTATTTTACTAGAGAGGAACTCAATAGGATGGGGGCTCTGCCCCAGGATCCCAGGCTGCGCAACACTCTCTGTACCCTGCAGCCGCAAAACCAAAACGTTTTCCCCTCCCTGGTGGAGTGGGTGATGGGCATGGCATGGTTAACCTGCCCAACTGCTGTGGATATTGATGACGGGCTCACTGAGTGGACTACTATCACAGTAGGAATAAGCCAGCTGTGGCAATTAGGAATGTTGTTCAGGATTTACTCCCCTGAGTTTACTGGACCGGATCAGATCCCCATGAGCAAAACCATCCGGACTAAGACGCTGTGAACCATCCCCTGCATCTTAAATGGATGGTGCTGCCTGTGGGTGGTGGGGGACGGGGACGGTGAGGGAAGTCACAGTGCTACTAGCTCAGTTAGCAGAGGTGTCCTCTGTTAACAGAGATGGGAAGTCGGGAAACAGGCAGGTAAATGTGAAACAGAAAGAAAGGGCGAGTCGCGGCACTATGTTCCAAGATCTGCTGCGAGCGGGCATGCCACGGCGGGAGGCGGACGGCGAACCCAGCGCAGAGCTGCTCGAGCGGTAGCTGCAGCCGGAGCAGTGCACACCGCCCCCGGGGGTGGGGGCACATGGCGAGCAGCCTGGAGAGCACAAGGGGGGGGGGGGGACTCGCAACACCCACCATCCCACCAGCAGCGTGTGCAGAGGGGGAGCTGCCAGCGGCACAAACAGGGGCCGGGCAGCGTTGTCCCCGTTGTACCCGCTCAACTCCACAGCAGTTGCAGACTGAAAAGTGTTATATTCGCAGAGGACAAAAGCCTAGGGCAATGTGGCAAACTGTTTCTATTGGATCCTTACTGGAGAGCCAGCAACGCAGATATGTCCTGACTGCTGTAGATACCTGCTCTGGTCTGTTGTCCAGCCACTCCTGTGCCACAGCTACCCAGGCTCACACCATTAAGGCATTAGAAGACTTGATTGGGTTATATGGTTCCCTGGTGGAAATCCAAAGTGATCAGGGCACTTGTTTTACAGGGAATGGTGTTCAAAATTGGACTGGAGAGCGAGGAATAGCCTGGACATATCACATGACCTACCATCCACAAGGGGCAGGATTGATAGAAGGAATGAACTGGCTGCTCAAAGAGCAGCTGTGCAAATTGTCCCCTACTGGTACCCTCACGGGTTGGAGCAAAAACATTTGTCAGGCAGCTGCCTGCCTCAATGACCACCCACAGCTTGGCTCTACCCCATATGCTCATTGCAAAGGGGAATCCATTGAGCAGCCACATGTGCTTAGAGTGCAACGGCTGCAGCCCCAAGCCTGTCTCCCCGTGCGAGCCACACCTGGGAGTGCAGGGTTGGGTCTGCAATTGCCACACAAAGAAATAACCCTGGAACCGGAGAGCCGTCATCTTGTGAGTATGGGGTTGGTGGTTGCTATACCTCAGGGGTATTAGGTCGCTTGGTGCCCTGTCATAGTTTAGCTCTCCGTGGGGATGGACAATGTTTCAGGGGTCATTGACTCAAACTACCTTGAGGCAGTGAAGGTTGTGATGCACTACACCAGATCCCAACCCCTGCGATGTACGCAGGGAGACCAAATGGCTGAACTGATTTGTGAGCGGATAGGGGTCCCCACTATCCAGGAAATAGATTCCTTGCAGCCCACTCAGCAACCAGACAGCTTCAGGTCTGCAGGGCATGCTGTGTGGGTGCATGATCTGACTAAACCCAGTCTGAAAGGGAAATCATTGCTGATGGGCCAGGAGACACCCACCTGGTACTAATCAAAGGGGAAAATGTCCCAGTCCATGTCCCCTCTAGGAGACTCTCGCCCAGAGAACCCAGACCTGATGAATATGCCGAGCGGAGCCACGACATTGCTGCTCTCCATCCTAGCTCTCTGCACTGATGATAGCTGGGACACCAACAGAGCTGCAGTGAGCACATCGAATCCAACATCCACAAGATAGAGAGCCTACTCCAAGTACTATATGATGTAAAGGCTGAAGAATCAGCACAGGACAGCCCCTGGCAGTGACTGTCATCATGGCTGTTGAATTTAGGACTACGGGGAAAATGCATTATGCTCCTGGTCTTCTGGGCTGATTAGTTTTGTGTGCATATATGTTATAATTTACTATATATATATATATTCACTATGATTTAGTTTCTTGTACACCTCAGCTGTTAGTTAGGCTAATACCAGAAAGGCATGTCTGAACCTTGTCCACACACTGGTGGCACCAATACCACATCTCTGTCAGTCAGGGGGTGGAGTGTAGTGAGCACACCTGCAGAAGATCTGGCGAGAAGTCAGTGACTGGCAGATTACGTGATTGCAGGCCCAGAGTGTGAAACTACACACTGACCAAATTCCCATCAGGGCCAGGCATGCATATTCTGTTTTGTCAACAATGTCTAGCTGCTTCCCAGCTGGTAGCTACCCAAGGTTAGCACAGCTGAGATAAGGAAATAGTTCTAGTAGACTTAGGAGGCCCTTAGGATATGAGTCAAGTCCCGCCTGGGCGTCCAACCCATGCGTCCAGCAGCCTCCCATCAGTGACCCCTCTGTGCGGTTCCCGAGGCTCCCTGTGCAGCTTGGAGTGCAAGTCCTTTATTAAATCTACTTTGTTTAACCCCTCATGAACTCTTGAGTGTCTCTCTACACCAGTATGTGACCCTCCCTTTCCTGCTTTGTGGTCACAGGTGCTGTCTGGACCACAGTAGGACAGGATTTAAGACAAAGAGATGTCTGAGAGTGCTGAAGTGTGCTTGCAAAATGCAAACTTGCACTTCTGCACTTGGCTGCTGTGAGGGCATGCAAAGGGCAGGCTGTGTTTGCATATAACTTAAATACCTTGCATGTAAACACTCCTCTGTGAACTACGGCTAGCAACGGGAAATTTAAAACAAAACAAACACACACGCTGTACTAGAACCATTTTTGATGCCTTTCCCTTTTCTTCACCCTTCCCCTCCCCATGTTTCTCAGCCAGGTACATTGTTCACACCAAGCGCAGAGAAGTATAGGTGGATGGTATCTACATCCTCTATGTTATTTATTTATCTGTCTTAAGATTCCATTGCGTTTTTCACATGTGTAACAATAATAGCTGTGTCCTGTTCTGACTCCAGCTCAGGTAACTATATCCTGCCTTGCTAACTCCCCAGAGCTTTTCTTGGATGTAGATGTTCTTTTTTAACTTCCTGTCCTAAACCGTCTCTCTTCCTACGGTACAAACCTAGTGCTTATACCACATGATTTTACATAAGATTAGGAGTTTGTCCCGCCGCTTTTTTTTTTTTAATTGACTTATTTGTGAAGATAGACCTCAACATTTGCATTTAATTTCAGTGTAAAGTCCCTGATGTTTGTATCTAGCAAAGTTAATCCCGGGGGCAGGGGGCAACACTTCATTGTATAGGTGGACAACAGCAGCTGCTTACCTCAGAGCTACTTCATAAAGATTAAGTAAGCACCTTCAGATAATCAGAAGTATAATGCTATAAATAAAATACTTTTCTCCAGAACGCTCATCTGCTGTCTCCCTTCTCTGTTACTCCTATGCACCATTGCTGATTCTCTATCACGAGTCCATTCTTATCAGATCTGGTATGGATAGTTTGTTAAATGGACTCTGCACAACTGATCTTTCTGGATGGCTAAATAACCCAAATGTTTGGGTTCCTGATGTACTATGTTCAGCTTACTGCTTGTCAGTTAGCCATGTTCCCTTCCTTGGCTTAATGCACAGTGTATGTAACCTCTTCTCATGTAATGCCTCATACTGATCTCAAGTTTGAATGTTTTACATGACCTTCAGAAGGTCAAACTCTTGGCCATATTAATAAAAAAGAACAGGCTGAAATTTGTGCAAAATCCATGTTTTAAGAAAACTTTTGTCAAATATAAACTCTGAGCACAGGGTAAAGAAAAATCCCCCCCCCCTTTTTTTTCTCTAAACAGTTCCAAAAATAACATTGAAAAACTGGTAGGTAGACCTCAGTATTTACTGTGTATGTGGGCAGTTCCCATGGGTTAAGAAGAAAGCATTCTATGTTCTGTGCATTGTGGAGATTTTGCCCTCCAATTATTGACTTGCTATTAGCCTATATTTGAATCTTCAAAAAGGGCAAGGAGGACCTGGGGAACTACAGGCCAGTCAGCCTCACCTTGATCCCTGGGAGGGTGATGGAGCAGCTAATCCTGGATACCATTTCCAGACATGTAAAGGACAGGAAGGAGTTTGGTAGTAGTCGGCATGGATTTACGAAGGAGAAATCATGCTTAACCAATCTTCAGCCCTCTTTGAGATGACTGGCTTGGCGAATGAGGGGAGAGCAGTGGATGTTGTTTACCTTGACTTTAATAAGGCTTTTGACACAGTCTCCCATAACATCCTGATAGATAACGTGATGAAGTATGGGCTCAATAAGTGGACAGTGAGGTGGACTGAAAACTGGCTGAACTGCTGGGCTCATAGGGTTGTGATCAGCAGCATGAAATTCCATCTGGAGGTTAATCTCTAGTGGTGTCCCCCAGGGGTCAATCCTGAGGCCCAATACTACTAAACATCTTCGTTACTGACCTGGATGATGGGACCGAATGTACCTTCAGCATGTTTACAGATGATAGAAAACTATGAGGAGTGGCTGACACAGCAGATGGTTGCACTGCTATTCAAAGGGACCTGGACAGCCTGGAGAAATGATCAGAGAGAGGAACCGCATGCATTTCCACAAAAGGAAGTGCAAAGTCCTGCACCTGGGGAGAAATAACCCCTTGCATCAGTACAGGCTGGGGGCTGACCAGCTGGAGAGCAGCTCTGCAGAGAAAGTCCTGGGAGTCCTGGTGGACAACAAGTTGACCATGAGTCAGCAACGTGCCCTTGTGGCCAAGAAGGCCAATGGTATCCTGGGCTGCATTAGGCAGAGTGTTGCCAGCAGGTTGAGGGAGGTGATCCTCCCCCTCTACTCAGCCCTGGTGAGGCCACATCTGGAGTCCTGTGTCCAATTCTGGGCTCCCTGATACAAGAGTGATATGGAGCTCCTGGAGCAAGTCCAGCAAAGGGCTACTAAGATGATGAAGGGACTAGAGGAAAGGTTGAGAGAGCTGGGCCTGTTTAGCCTGGAGAAGAGAAGACTGAGGGGGGGATCTTATCAATCTGTAAAAATATCTGAAGGGATAGTGTCAAGAGGATGGGGTGGGGCTCTTTTCAGTGGTGCCCAGTGACAGGACAAGAGGCAGTGGGCACAAACTAAAACACAGGAAGTTCTGTTTGAGCATGAGGAAAAACTTCTTTACTGTGAGGATGAGTGAGCACTGGAATAGGTTGCCCAGAGAGGTTGTGGAGTCTCCATCCTTGGAGATATTTAAAACCTGACTGGACAGGGTCCTGTGCAACATGCTCTAGGTGACCCTGCTTGAGCAGGGGGGGTTGGACTAGACAATCTGCAGAGGTCCCTTTGAACCTCAGTCATTCTGTGATTTGTTTGCACATTGGCTGTGTTTAGGAGAAATGTCTTATCGAAACAAATTGATTTATATAAAGCAGTTAATTCTGTATAAAAAAGAAAGAAGACAGAGACGTAATAAAAAAGGAATATAGATTAGGCCATATTAATATCAGCAGTAGAGACAGCCTGGGAAGCTATTTTAAGAACTTTAGAGAAAAAAAATTTAGAAAAGCATGAGTTGATTAAGAACAGGCAGTGTGAATATCTAGAAAAAGAGGTCAAGTCTCACTTGCTGGAATTCACTAAGAATTGTCACTCAGGTCCAAAAACATTGCATAATTGGAACAGTAGTGAGGTCTGCTGTCATCTCCACACAAGCACATACACACCCTGGACCAATTTATGGCCTGAGCTGAATCCGAGACTTCCTAGCTCCTGCAGGAAGGTAATCACACAGTAAAGAACTTGATTCTGTGGCTAGAAAATCCCTTCTGTATTAAACTCAGAGAGCAAGAGGAAACTGCTTCAGAATGCCTTAATGCTCTTTGATGCACAGCCAAAGATCATTCTTCCTCTTCATAGTTCCAGCACATTTAGTTCTAGGCTGTTCAGTTTGCATTTTTCATATAAGTGGTCCCTATAAATGAAGGAATAGGCTGTGACTACTGCTTTTCAGGCAGGGGCTAGCATGGCTGCAGAAGCAGCATATCTAGCTTGTGAGGAAACAAAGTATACATTTGCCTGCCAGCAGACATGCAAGTAGCTGATAGGTTAAAAAGTAAGGCTATCTCATCCTTCTCAGATAAGGCTGAGCTAGACTGCAGCTCATGCAAATCTACATGACTCCATTGATTTCAATTCAGTTGTGCCTAGTTAGGGAGTGAGGACTTGGCAAACAACTGGCACAGTTAGACTGAAATCAAGAACATGGATTGAGTAGCACTAGCTGAGGATCTTGTATTGTGAAAAGACCAGGAGAACTCTGCTTGGATCACTTTAAATCTTATAAATGAACATCCCAGCAGACTCCAATGTCCATGGCCAGAATCCGTTAAAAAACAAAAAAGCCTGTTTGCAAAAAAAAGAGATTCAGACATGTTTGTCCTTTCTTTGTGAAGAGTGTTGGCAAGGAGAACTGGGTGTCTGTGTTCATCTATGTGTCTGTGAGAAGGAAAGGTCACCACAGTCCAGATACTCCTGCTCAGTAAGTCTCTTTTCCTCTTAAATGCAGGTCCTAATAGATGTCCAGCAGTGATAGTCACATTGGCACAGAGAAGACAGCACAGCATAAGTGGCATAGCTGGAATCAGCCACTCATTGACTGATTATAAGGGATATTTGAATGGGGCAGATTTTAGCAAGGAATCTGTACAGGCTCCTCTAGTTCACCTGTGCCTAGCTGCTTCCTAAGCACAAAAACATAGGAATCAGACCTATGAGTTCATCTAGACTCTTTCCCTGTTCTGGTATTTGCTACTTCAGGGAGAAGTGCAAGATTCCACCCAGGAACCTACAACCTTTCCATTCAACCATTCTTACATAAGTCACTCATTATTTTGTAACCCTTTACCCAGTGTTCCCCTTTTCTCCTCCTTTTGTAAATGATCAGTCCTGACCTTTTCATCATGCTGATCCAGTTGCAACTAATGGCTTTTCTTAAGTCTCTTAAAATTAATGCATCAAACTCTTGGAAACTAGAATATATTTGTATTTGAGAGGAACTTTGCAGCCCACTTGAGTTAGGGAAGAACTTTGCACACTTCTTGGAGAGGAAAGGGGTCAGGAAATGGAAGGGCTGATGCTGATGTAATTCCATGGATCCCTTGTGTAAAAAAGGAGGAGAGGGGTAGAGATGGTGTTCTTATGGAGAAAAAGGTGAGGTGGAGTCTGTATACCAGTGCTGTCATCTCAGATGCTCGTAGAGAAGAAACAATAAATACTAGATAAAGTGCTTAAAAGTTAAGAACTTCAAGGGGATAGCCTGCACAGTATCAAAGAAGAGATAATAAAAAGCCTGTAACACTAGATCCAGCCTCTATGTAAAGATAATCTACTCGCTAGGGGCTTAATCCTAGCAAGGGCTCTATAAAGTCTGGGGAAAAAAGGGGGTATAAAATGGACCCTGAATAGTCTAATTGATCCCAAAAGTATAGTCCTTTTTTATATGTACATCTCCCTTCTCTCTTTGCCTCCCCCCACTCCTGATCATTCAGGGTCTAATCAAGGTGCTTCCAAAAAGACATCTGCTGTCAGTAGAAAAAGCCATCCCCTTGTATTTAAGAGAAAGCTCTTCTCTCTCAGCAAAGATTTTCAGCTGTGTCTCCCCTTATTGCACTGTAGTCTCAAGAGTTCATGCTGCTGATGTGGTCATCCTTTGGAGCAGAACTGCCACTGAGCAACCAGGCAGTTTGGGGTCTACAGGGTGTACTGTGTGGGTGCATGATCTGACTAAACTACAGAAGGTGGAAGCAGGGACAGGCCACTTGGGAGGAATATAGGGCTATCATCCGAGTATACAGGGATGTGACTAGGAAGGCCAAGTCCCATTTGGAGTTTAATCTGTCAAGGGATGTAAAGGAGAACAAGAAGGGCTTCTACAAGAACATCAGTAACAAAAGGAAGACTAGGGGAAATGTGGGCCCACTACTGAATGGGGCAGAGGCAGTGGTGACAAAAGATACAGAAAAGACAGAGCTACTGAATGCCTTCGGTGACCAAAAGGCGGGAAAGGGAGTAACACCACTAGAGGATGAATCAATAGGTTCATGATTCCAACAGTCATGGGACTCCATCCTGTGAAAATATCTATCCAATGGGCTGTACCTCATTTTGTATTTCTTGAGCGACTTTTAGTATCTGTTGCCCTTGATGTAAAACATGCAATTCTGCACCTAGGTGCCTCTCTCTAGCAGTAATCATTAATTGGTGTAATTGGGTTTGCATCTTAAGCACTGAGCAAAAGGAGGTCCCTATGGTTTGCTCAGACCATATTAACCATAAGATTTTTAGTCATGCTTGCTGTAGGGTTGGGTGTTCGCAAGGTGGGCAAGAGAGGGTTGGATACCAGCGGAGAGAGACACTCAAAGTTTGTGAGGGGTTAAACAGGATAGATTTAATAAAGGACACTCCAAGCTGTATGGGGAGCCCCAGGAACTGCACAGAGGGGTCATCGATGGGAGGCTGGGAGGCATGGGTTGGACACCCAGGCGGGACTCAAATCATTGTATCCTAAGGGCCCCTTAAATCTACTAGAACTATTTCCTTATCTCAGCTGTGCTAACCTTGAGAAACTACTATCTGGGAAGCAGCTAGACATTGTTGACAAAATGGAATATGCATGCCTGGCCCTGATGGGAATTTGGTCAGTGTGTAGTTTCACACTCTTGGCCTGCTACCACATACTCTGCCAGTCACCTGACTCCTCGCCAGATCTTCCGCAGGTGTTCCTGCTACACCTTTTTTGTTTCATTCTTTGCTGATAAGACCGGGCCTCAGGATTCCCGGACCCTGGAGACCAAGGAGAAAGTCTGGAGAAAGGAAGACTTTCCCTTGGTCGAGGAGGATCAGGTTAGAGATCATTTAGGCAAACTTGACACCCACAAGTTCATGGCTCCTGATGAGATGCACCCACGAGTGCTGAGGAAGCTGGTGGATGTCATTGATAGGCCACTCTCGATCATCTTTGAAAGGTCATGGAGATCAGGAGAGGTGCCTGGAGACTGGAAGAAACCAAATGTCACTCCAGTCTTCAAAAAGGGAACTGCAGGTCAGTCAGCCTCACCGTGATCCCTGGAAAGGTGATGGAGCAGTTCATCCTGGATGCCATCTCCAAGTATGTGAAGGATAAGAGGGTGATCAGGAGTAGTCAGCATGGATTCACCAAAGGGAAATCATGCTTGACCACTCTGATAGCCTTCTATGATGGAAAGACTGGCTGGGTAGATGAGGGGCGAGCAGTGGATGTTGTCTCCCTGGACTTCAGCAAGGCTTTTGACACTGTCTCCCATCACATCCTCCTAGGCAAGTTCAGGAAACGTGGGCTAGATGAGTGGACAGTGAGGTGGATTGAGAACTGGCTGGATGGCAGAGCTCAGAGGGTTGTGGTGAATGGCGCAGAGTCTAGTTGGAGGCCTGTGGCTAGTGGTGTCCCCCAGGGGTCAGTCCTGGGTCCAGTCTTGTTCAATGTATTCATCGATGACCTGGATGAAGGGACAGAGTGCACCCTCAGCAAGATTGCTGATGATACTAAACTGGGGGGAGAGGCTAACACAGCAGAAGACTGTGCTGCCATTAAGAGGGACCTGGACAGGCTGGAGAGTTGGGCAGAGAGGAACCTCCTGAAGTTCCACAAAGGCAAGTGCAGGGTCCTGCACCTGGGGAGGAAGAACCCCATGCACCAGGACAGGCTGGGGGTTGACCTGCTGGAGAGCAGCTCTGCAGAGAAGGACCTGGGAGTCCTGCTGGACAACAAGTTGACCATGAGCCAGCAATGTGCCCTTGTGGCCAAGAAGGCCAATGGTATCCTGGGCTGCATTAGGCAGAGTGTTGCCAGCAGGTCGAGGGAGGTGATCCTGCCCCTCTACTCAGCCCTGGTGAGGCCTCACCTGGAGTCCTGTGTCCAGTGCTGGGCTCCCCAGTACAAGAGAGACATGCAGCTACTGGAGAGAGTCCAGCGGAGGGCTACAAAGATGATTAAGGGACTGGAGCATCTCTCATGAGGAAAGGCTGAGAGCTGGGAATCTTCACTCTGGAGAAGAGAAGACTGAGGGGGGATCTCATCAATGTGCATAAGTATTTGAAGGGAAGGTGTCAAGAGGATGGGGCCAGACTCTTCTCAGTGGTGTCCAGTGACAGGACAAGAGGCAACGGACACAAACTAAAACACAGGAAGTTCTGTTTGAGCATGAGGAGAAACTACTTTCCTGTAAGGGTGACAGAGCACTGGCACAGGTTGCCCAGAGAGGTCGTGGAGTCTCCATCCTTAGAGATATTCAAAAGCCATCTGGACACAATGCTGGGCAGCCTGCTCTAGGTGATGCTGCTTGAGCAGGAGGATTGGACTAGATGATCTCCAGAGGTCCCTTCCAACCTCAACCATTCTGTGATTCTGTGATTCTGTGGCTATCAAATGTAGGATTATGGGAAAAAACGCATTATACTCCTGGTCTTCTGAGCTGATTAGTTTTGCGTGCATATATGTTATAATTTACTATATTTATTCACTATAATTTAGTTGCTTGTACACCTTAGCTGTTAGTTAAGCTAATGCATGAAAGGCACGTCCAAACCTTGTCTACACACTGGTGGTACCAACACCACGTCTTTGTCAGTCACAGGGTGGAGTGTAGTGAGAACACCTGTGGAAGATCTGGTGAGGAGCCAGGGACTGGCAGAGTACATGATAGCAACCCCAGTATGGTTTCTGCACGCTGACCGAAACCCGTCAAGACCGGACATGCACATTCCCTTTTTTCAACAATGTCTAGCTGCTTCCCAGCCAGTAGCTACCCAAGGTTAGCACAGCTGAGATAAGGAAATAGTTCTAGTAGATTTAAGGGGCCCTTAGGATACAAGTTGAGTCCCACCTTTGCATCCGACCTGTCTATCCAGCAGCCTCCCATCAGCGACCCCTCCGCGTGGTTCCTGGGGCTCCCTGTGCAGTTTGGAGTTTAAGTCCTTTATTAAATCTACTGTGTTGAACCCCTCACGAACCTTGAGTGTTTCTCTACACCAGTATCCGACCCTCACTTTCCCGCCTTGTGGTCACACCTACTATACGTGGTTGGGTAAGTGCTTGCATACCTAGCTATTAGCCCTAGCTTGGTATTATTGGATAGCTGGGTTTATTGCTTTTTTTACTGGAATCACAATAATATTTGTTTGCCTTTATTATTATTCTGTAATTTCACAGTAAACTAGCTAGCCTTAAACTGCTAGTGTCAGTGTCTGTTATCGTATCCTGAACCAATATTGTAACTAAACCTTCCATACACTTTCCATCCATCTTCTTTGGCCAAGGCTTAGATAGCATCTCTTCACCCTTTCAGCAGGTACCGGAGGAATGCAACTCACTGCTAAATATGCAAATAAAGGGTGGGAGGTATTTTCATCTGCTTTGGAATGCTGTCTATTATGCTGACTCTTGTGCATGTATATACACACACACATTCATGGATATACATACAAAGAGATTGAGAATGAGATGGGGGGAAGATTTTCTGCCTTACACTATACATCACGAACTGAATGAATTCACTGTGTGAACAGTAAAGATTTGGAGGAAGAAGCCAACTGAAACTCATGTTTCATGTTTGTGTTGGTGCTCATTTTTCACATTAAAATTGCAAGTTAGAAAGGAGTCCATTTTGTCTGCTCATCATTTGATCAAATCACCAGATTTGTCAAGGAAGAAAATAAATAAGATCAACTCCAGACTCAATGCTTGCTCAAGATCTGAAATATATTCACACGAGGTACCAAAAGGCCATACACGTTTTTAATCAAAACCTGCTCTTTCTGATTCCTTTCATTAAATAAATGTCCTGACTTGCTAGAACACAAAAACCTCATTAAACTGCAGTCAACTCACTACAAAAGGTGGAAAATGGCATTGCCATTTAAACTATTGCAACTGTACACATGCTGTGTTAGACAATTCATTCTCAAGTTCAAGGATACACATGGCATCACAAGGAATTCACCTACTCCTCTGCCCCCCCTTTCAGCTCTAAACAGGGTTGGATTCTTGCCAGCACAAAAGCATCTGCGGTCAATTCCTTCAAGAATAAAAAATAAATTTTTTTTTTTCCTTGCAGTAAAACAAAAACTGAAGAAAAGCAGACAGGTGCTAAATAGTTGTCTATCTAGCTATTTGTGGACATTTTCTTTCATCTTGTCATACCTTTTGTGCTGTTTGAAATATTTGGAGCTTGGACTTGAAGAATACTCAGTGGATTCCAGACTCATATTACAAAAAAGAAAAAAAAGGCATAAAAGTTCTGACAACGAATGTATGTGTTTGTGTGTTGGGGCCAAATCATTCCAAGTATCAACTAGAGCACTGATTTTATTTTCAGCAGAGAGGAAATTTTTCAGACAAGAAAATATACAGTAATAATGCAATTTGTAAGAAAAACACATATCTAGGTTGCAAGCTATAGGGATATGCTGTGAGACCTTCTCAGAACAAGGAGAGGCCATTCAGTCAATCATATCTGCTCTTTTTGCTGTTCTGTTTTCACAGAATGGGTAAATTCAAGCTCTTGCTAGATAGTTTCCCTTCGCTTTGCCATGTAAACAATTAGAAGGAAGTAAGTGAAAAAAACTAATCTAAAGTCTAATTAATATTAGTGGACTTCAATGAGCTTTGGATCAGGCCTCAAGTGTGCAGAATTTGATAACTTTACCTCCACCTACCTTATTGGCTTCTTCAGTATGCAAACATTGGACACAGGAGGGGATTGGCTCTCACTCTGGCTTCCAGATTTATCTCTATAGCTTCTCATTTCCCTCAGCTTACTTCTTTCTCCAACATAAAGGAGCAAACTAAAATAGCTGATGAGTCAGCAAAGGCTAGAAGGAACCAAGTGAAATGATTCCCCTATGGTGAGGAACTCCTCTGGTCCCATTCTGTCTGCTCTTCCTGGCACTCTAAAGTAAAGAACTCCCCTCAGACATCCTGTTTCCTCAGGAGGAACAAGCATATGCAGCCTTCAGCAAGTCCTAGGCTACAGTCTGACAAAAGAGGACTTACTTGCAGGAACCTGAGAATTCCTATCCCCATTCCCAGTGGTGTCTGTCAGGTTTTGTGTTAGACAAGGAACAATATCTCCTCTGCTCTTCTTCATACCAAGAATCTGTTATAACTGAAAAGCTCTAGCTGTCTGTGCCTACATCCTGTGACCCATCTGATCGCATTTCTTTACCAATGGGGCAGGTTGGAGAGGTGGCACAGTCACCAACCTTAACCTTTCTGCTTCTCTGGTGATGTTCCCAGCTGTTTGAGGTACTGTGAGCATGGTAATCCTTGACTTCTCAGATTAGGAATGTCTGAGAGGAGGTTCTTGTCTACTCTGTGTTTTGACCAACTCTACCAACAGTCTCTCTTCTGCCTCTTTTTATATTCTCTGAAATCTCAGTTGTAAGGACAACAAACTAAATTATGCTATTTTCCATCACCTGAGAAGGCTTGGTATCCCAGATAACATTTATTGGTTCTGCCACATAGATGGCCAATTGACAAAGGTGTGAAGCCTTCATTTAAAATGGCTTCTGTCACAGTGTCTTCTGTCTCTTTCAACAGAAGAGAATGCAAAAAAAACCATCTTGAAGCAATCCTGTGAGTTCTCATGTGTCCCTCAGCATTGCCTCTCATCACACTGTACCTGTCAGCACCCATGGAGTGTGACTGGCAGAGTTCCATTCATTTGCATTGAGAACCCCATCACCTGCTCCAAAGGATGACCACATCAGCAGCATGAACTCTTGAGACTACAGTGCAATAAGGGGAGACACAGCTGAAAATCTTTGCTGAGAGAGAAGAGCTTTCTCTTAAATACAAGGGGATGGCTTTTTCTACTGACAGCAGATGTCTTTTTGGAAGCACCTTGATTAGACCCTGAATGATCAGGAGTGGGGGGAGGCAAAGAGAGAAGGGAGATGTACATATAAAAAAGGACTATACTTTTGGGATCAATTAGACTATTCAGGGTCCATTTTATACCCCCTTTTTTCCCCAGACTTTATAGAGCCCTTGCTAGGATTAAGCCCCTAGCGAGTAGATTATCTTTACATAGAGGCTGGATCTAGTGTTACAGGCTTTTTATTATCTCTTCTTTGATACTGTGCAGGCTATCCCCTTGAAGTTCTTAACTTTTAAGCACTTTATCTAGTATTTATTGTTTCTTCTCTACGAGCATCTGAGATGACAGCACTGGTATACAGACTCCACCTCACCTTTTTCTCCATAAGAACACCATCTCTACCCCTCTCCTCCTTTTTTACACAAGGGATCCATGGAATTACATCAGCATCAGCCCTTCCATTTCCTGACCCCTTTCCTCTCCAAGAAGTGAGAGGTGGTGGAGTCTCCTTCG
The DNA here is from genome assembly GCF_040807025.1 of Struthio camelus. Lineage (NCBI taxonomy): Eukaryota > Metazoa > Chordata > Aves > Struthioniformes > Struthionidae > Struthio > Struthio camelus. The sequence goes on from NC_090981.1 coordinate 280,198, forward strand.
CTGGAGATATTCAAAAACCGTCTGGATGTGATCCTGGGCAATATGCTCTAGGTGACCCTGCTTGAGCAGGGAGGTTGGACTAGATGATCTCCAGAGGTCCCTTCCAACCTAAACGATTCTGTGATTCTGTGATTCTGTGAAGTGTGCAAAGTTCTTCCCTAACTCAAGTGGGCTGCAAAGTTCCTCTCAAATACAAATATATTCTAGTTTCCAAGAGTTTGATGCATTAATTTTAAGAGACTTAAGAAAAGCCATTAGTTGCAACTGGATCAGCATGATGAAAAGGTCAGGACTGATCATTTACAAAAGGAGGAGAAAAGGGGAACACTGGGTAAAGGGTTACAAAATAATGAGTGACTTATGTAAGAATGGTTGAATGGAAAGGTTGTAGGTTCCTGGGTGGAATCTTGCACTTCTCCCTGAAGTAGCAAATACCAGAACAGGGAAAGAGTCTAGATGAACTCATAGGTCTGATTCCTATGTTTTTGTGCTTAGGAAGCAGCTAGGCACAGGTGAACTAGAGGAGCCTGTACAGATTCCTTGCTAAAATCTGCCCCATTCAAATATCCCTTATAATCAGTCAATGAGTGGCTGATTCCAGCTATGCCACTTATGCTGTGCTGTCTTCTCTGTGCCAATGTGACTATCACTGCTGGACATCTATTAGGACCTGCATTTAAGAGGAAAAGAGACTTACTGAGCAGGAGTATCTGGACTGTGGTGACCTTTCCTTCTCACAGACACATAGATGAACACAGACACCCAGTTCTCCTTGCCAACACTCTTCACAAAGAAAGGACAAACATGTCTGAATCTCTTTTTTTTGCAAACAGGCTTTTTTGTTTTTTAACGGATTCTGGCCATGGACATTGGAGTCTGCTGGGATGTTCATTTATAAGATTTAAAGTGATCCAAGCAGAGTTCTCCTGGTCTTTTCACAATACAAGATCCTCAGCTAGTGCTACTCAATCCATGTTCTTGATTTCAGTCTAACTGTGCCAGTTGTTTGCCAAGTCCTCACTCCCTAACTAGGCACAACTGAATTGAAATCAATGGAGTCATGTAGATTTGCATGAGCTGCAGTCTAGCTCAGCCTTATCTGAGAAGGATGAGATAGCCTTACTTTTTAACCTATCAGCTACTTGCATGTCTGCTGGCAGGCAAATGTATACTTTGTTTCCTCACAAGCTAGATATGCTGCTTCTGCAGCCATGCTAGCCCCTGCCTGAAAAGCAGTAGTCACAGCCTATTCCTTCATTTATAGGGACCACTTATATGAAAAATGCAAACTGAACAGCCTAGAACTAAATGTGCTGGAACTATGAAGAGGAAGAATGATCTTTGGCTGTGCATCAAAGAGCATTAAGGCATTCTGAAGCAGTTTCCTCTTGCTCTCTGAGTTTAATACAGAAGGGATTTTCTAGCCACAGAATCAAGTTCTTTACTGTGTGATTACCTTCCTGCAGGAGCTAGGAAGTCTCGGATTCAGCTCAGGCCATAAATTGGTCCAGGGTGTGTATGTGCTTGTGTGGAGATGACAGCAGACCTCACTACTGTTCCAATTATGCAATGTTTTTGGACCTGAGTGACAATTCTTAGTGAATTCCAGCAAGTGAGACTTGACCTCTTTTTCTAGATATTCACACTGCCTGTTCTTAATCAACTCATGCTTTTCTAAATTTTTTTTCTCTAAAGTTCTTAAAATAGCTTCCCAGGCTGTCTCTACTGCTGATATTAATATGGCCTAATCTATATTCCTTTTTTATTACGTCTCTGTCTTCTTTCTTTTTTATACAGAATTAACTGCTTTATATAAATCAATTTGTTTCGATAAGACATTTCTCCTAAACACAGCCAATGTGCAAACAAATCACAGAATGACTGAGGTTCAAAGGGACCTCTGCAGATTGTCTAGTCCAACCCCCCCTGCTCAAGCAGGGTCACCTAGAGCATGTTGCACAGGACCCTGTCCAGTCAGGTTTTAAATATCTCCAAGGATGGAGACTCCACAACCTCTCTGGGCAACCTATTCCAGTGCTCACTCATCCTCACAGTAAAGAAGTTTTTCCTCATGCTCAAACAGAACTTCCTGTGTTTTAGTTTGTGCCCACTGCCTCTTGTCCTGTCACTGGGCACCACTGAAAAGAGCCCCACCCCATCCTCTTGACACTATCCCTTCAGATATTTTTACAGATTGATAAGATCCCCCCCTCAGTCTTCTCTTCTCCAGGCTAAACAGGCCCAGCTCTCTCAACCTTTCCTCTAGTCCCTTCATCATCTTAGTAGCCCTTTGCTGGACTTGCTCCAGGAGCTCCATATCACTCTTGTATCAGGGAGCCCAGAATTGGACACAGGACTCCAGATGTGGCCTCACCAGGGCTGAGTAGAGGGGGAGGATCACCTCCCTCAACCTGCTGGCAACACTCTGCCTAATGCAGCCCAGGATACCATTGGCCTTCTTGGCCACAAGGGCACGTTGCTGACTCATGGTCAACTTGTTGTCCACCAGGACTCCCAGGACTTTCTCTGCAGAGCTGCTCTCCAGCTGGTCAGCCCCCAGCCTGTACTGATGCAAGGGGTTATTTCTCCCCAGGTGCAGGACTTTGCACTTCCTTTTGTGGAAATGCATGCGGTTCCTCTCTCTGATCATTTCTCCAGGCTGTCCAGGTCCCTTTGAATAGCAGTGCAACCATCTGCTGTGTCAGCCACTCCTCATAGTTTTCTATCATCTGTAAACATGCTGAAGGTACATTCGGTCCCATCATCCAGGTCAGTAACGAAGATGTTTAGTAGTATTGGGCCTCAGGATTGACCCCTGGGGGACACCACTAGAGATTAACCTCCAGATGGAATTTCATGCTGCTGATCACAACCCTATGAGCCCAGCAGTTCAGCCAGTTTTCAGTCCACCTCACTGTCCACTTATTGAGCCCATACTTCATCACGTTATCTATCAGGATGTTATGGGAGACTGTGTCAAAAGCCTTATTAAAGTCAAGGTAAACAACATCCACTGCTCTCCCCTCATTCGCCAAGCCAGTCATCTCAAAGAGGGCTGAAGATTGGTTAAGCATGATTTCTCCTTCGTAAATCCATGCCGACTACTACCAAACTCCTTCCTGTCCTTTACATGTCTGGAAATGGTATCCAGGATTAGCTGCTCCATCACCCTCCCAGGGATCAAGGTGAGGCTGACTGGCCTGTAGTTCCCCAGGTCCTCCTTGCCCTTTTTGAAGATTCAAATATAGGCTAATAGCAAGTCAATAATTGGAGGGCAAAATCTCCACAATGCACAGAACATAGAATGCTTTCTTCTTAACCCATGGGAACTGCCCACATACACAGTAAATACTGAGGTCTACCTACCAGTTTTTCAATGTTATTTTTGGAACTGTTTAGAGAAAAAAAAGGGGGGGGGATTTTTCTTTACCCTGTGCTCAGAGTTTATATTTGACAAAAGTTTTCTTAAAACATGGATTTTGCACAAATTTCAGCCTGTTCTTTTTTATTAATATGGCCAAGAGTTTGACCTTCTGAAGGTCATGTAAAACATTCAAACTTGAGATCAGTATGAGGCATTACATGAGAAGAGGTTACATACACTGTGCATTAAGCCAAGGAAGGGAACATGGCTAACTGACAAGCAGTAAGCTGAACATAGTACATCAGGAACCCAAACATTTGGGTTATTTAGCCATCCAGAAAGATCAGTTGTGCAGAGTCCATTTAACAAACTATCCATACCAGATCTGATAAGAATGGACTCGTGATAGAGAATCAGCAATGGTGCATAGGAGTAACAGAGAAGGGAGACAGCAGATGAGCGTTCTGGAGAAAAGTATTTTATTTATAGCATTATACTTCTGATTATCTGAAGGTGCTTACTTAATCTTTATGAAGTAGCTCTGAGGTAAGCAGCTGCTGTTGTCCACCTATACAATGAAGTGTTGCCCCCTGCCCCCGGGATTAACTTTGCTAGATACAAACATCAGGGACTTTACACTGAAATTAAATGCAAATGTTGAGGTCTATCTTCACAAATAAGTCAATTAAAAAAAAAAAAGCGGCGGGACAAACTCCTAATCTTATGTAAAATCATGTGGTATAAGCACTAGGTTTGTACCGTAGGAAGAGAGACGGTTTAGGACAGGAAGTTAAAAAAGAACATCTACATCCAAGAAAAGCTCTGGGGAGTTAGCAAGGCAGGATATAGTTACCTGAGCTGGAGTCAGAACAGGACACAGCTATTATTGTTACACATGTGAAAAACGCAATGGAATCTTAAGACAGATAAATAAATAACATAGAGGATGTAGATACCATCCACCTATACTTCTCTGCGCTTGGTGTGAACAATGTACCTGGCTGAGAAACATGGGGAGGGGAAGGGTGAAGAAAAGGGAAAGGCATCAAAAATGGTTCTAGTACAGCGTGTGTGTTTGTTTTGTTTTAAATTTCCCGTTGCTAGCCGTAGTTCACAGAGGAGTGTTTACATGCAAGGTATTTAAGTTATATGCAAACACAGCCTGCCCTTTGCATGCCCTCACAGCAGCCAAGTGCAGAAGTGCAAGTTTGCATTTTGCAAGCACACTTCAGCACTCTCAGACATCTCTTTGTCTTAAATCCTGTCCTACTGTGGTCCAGACAGCACCTGTGACCACAAAGCAGGAAAGGGAGGGTCACATACTGGTGTAGAGAGACACTCAAGAGTTCATGAGGGGTTAAACAAAGTAGATTTAATAAAGGACTTGCACTCCAAGCTGCACAGGGAGCCTCGGGAACCGCACAGAGGGGTCACTGATGGGAGGCTGCTGGACGCATGGGTTGGACGCCCAGGCGGGACTTGACTCATATCCTAAGGGCCTCCTAAGTCTACTAGAACTATTTCCTTATCTCAGCTGTGCTAACCTTGGGTAGCTACCAGCTGGGAAGCAGCTAGACATTGTTGACAAAACAGAATATGCATGCCTGGCCCTGATGGGAATTTGGTCAGTGTGTAGTTTCACACTCTGGGCCTGCAATCACGTAATCTGCCAGTCACTGACTTCTCGCCAGATCTTCTGCAGGTGTGCTCACTACACTCCACCCCCTGACTGACAGAGATGTGGTATTGGTGCCACCAGTGTGTGGACAAGGTTCAGACATGCCTTTCTGGTATTAGCCTAACTAACAGCTGAGGTGTACAAGAAACTAAATCATAGTGAATATATATATATATAGTAAATTATAACATATATGCACACAAAACTAATCAGCCCAGAAGACCAGGAGCATAATGCATTTTCCCCGTAGTCCTAAATTCAACAGCCATGATGACAGTCACTGCCAGGGGCTGTCCTGTGCTGATTCTTCAGCCTTTACATCATATAGTACTTGGAGTAGGCTCTCTATCTTGTGGATGTTGGATTCGATGTGCTCACTGCAGCTCTGTTGGTGTCCCAGCTATCATCAGTGCAGAGAGCTAGGATGGAGAGCAGCAATGTCGTGGCTCCGCTCGGCATATTCATCAGGTCTGGGTTCTCTGGGCGAGAGTCTCCTAGAGGGGACATGGACTGGGACATTTTCCCCTTTGATTAGTACCAGGTGGGTGTCTCCTGGCCCATCAGCAATGATTTCCCTTTCAGACTGGGTTTAGTCAGATCATGCACCCACACAGCATGCCCTGCAGACCTGAAGCTGTCTGGTTGCTGAGTGGGCTGCAAGGAATCTATTTCCTGGATAGTGGGGACCCCTATCCGCTCACAAATCAGTTCAGCCATTTGGTCTCCCTGCGTACATCGCAGGGGTTGGGATCTGGTGTAGTGCATCACAACCTTCACTGCCTCAAGGTAGTTTGAGTCAATGACCCCTGAAACATTGTCCATCCCCACGGAGAGCTAAACTATGACAGGGCACCAAGCGACCTAATACCCCTGAGGTATAGCAACCACCAACCCCATACTCACAAGATGACGGCTCTCCGGTTCCAGGGTTATTTCTTTGTGTGGCAATTGCAGACCCAACCCTGCACTCCCAGGTGTGGCTCGCACGGGGAGACAGGCTTGGGGCTGCAGCCGTTGCACTCTAAGCACATGTGGCTGCTCAATGGATTCCCCTTTGCAATGAGCATATGGGGTAGAGCCAAGCTGTGGGTGGTCATTGAGGCAGGCAGCTGCCTGACAAATGTTTTTGCTCCAACCCGTGAGGGTACCAGTAGGGGACAATTTGCACAGCTGCTCTTTGAGCAGCCAGTTCATTCCTTCTATCAATCCTGCCCCTTGTGGATGGTAGGTCATGTGATATGTCCAGGCTATTCCTCGCTCTCCAGTCCAATTTTGAACACCATTCCCTGTAAAACAAGTGCCCTGATCACTTTGGATTTCCACCAGGGAACCATATAACCCAATCAAGTCTTCTAATGCCTTAATGGTGTGAGCCTGGGTAGCTGTGGCACAGGAGTGGCTGGACAACAGACCAGAGCAGGTATCTACAGCAGTCAGGACATATCTGCGTTGCTGGCTCTCCAGTAAGGATCCAATAGAAACAGTTTGCCACATTGCCCTAGGCTTTTGTCCTCTGCGAATATAACACTTTTCAGTCTGCAACTGCTGTGGAGTTGAGCGGGTACAACGGGGACAACGCTGCCCGGCCCCTGTTTGTGCCGCTGGCAGCTCCCCCTCTGCACACGCTGCTGGTGGGATGGTGGGTGTTGCGAGTCCCCCCCCCCCCCCCCTTGTGCTCTCCAGGCTGCTCGCCATGTGCCCCCACCCCCGGGGGCGGTGTGCACTGCTCCGGCTGCAGCTACCGCTCGAGCAGCTCTGCGCTGGGTTCGCCGTCCGCCTCCCGCCGTGGCATGCCCGCTCGCAGCAGATCTTGGAACATAGTGCCGCGACTCGCCCTTTCTTTCTGTTTCACATTTACCTGCCTGTTTCCCGACTTCCCATCTCTGTTAACAGAGGACACCTCTGCTAACTGAGCTAGTAGCACTGTGACTTCCCTCACCGTCCCCGTCCCCCACCACCCACAGGCAGCACCATCCATTTAAGATGCAGGGGATGGTTCACAGCGTCTTAGTCCGGATGGTTTTGCTCATGGGGATCTGATCCGGTCCAGTAAACTCAGGGGAGTAAATCCTGAACAACATTCCTAATTGCCACAGCTGGCTTATTCCTACTGTGATAGTAGTCCACTCAGTGAGCCCGTCATTAATGTCCACAGTTTTGCTGCTGCAGGGTACAGAGGGCATTGTGCAGCCTGGAATCCTGGGGCAGAGTCTCCATCCTATTGAGCTCCCCTCTATTAAAATAAGGGGATGGGATAACAGGGCAGTTACAGTTCAACAGTCACTCTATATAACCCTTCATGGGGCTGCTGCCAGTAGCACTCCTGCACATCCTGCAGCTCTGATGGTTTAAAACAGCAAATAATTGTGATCCCTTGCAAATTGGCTGCATTTAGTCCAGTAAGCCACTGCTCTATCACCAGCTGGGCAGCTACCTCCCCCTCATGCTCTGTGTCTGACTGAGCTGGGAGGCTTATCAGAGTCCCAGATATTGCCAGCCAAAGTTTCTGGATCCCAATCTGCTCTTTGCACCAGTGCCTGCATTGCCAGGGGATGGACATCTCACTGCCATCAACGATTTGCAATGCACACAGCCAAAATAGCACACCAGTGCTTCAGCTTCTTGGCTTGATCCACAGTCGTAATTACAACTTCTTGGGTCAGTTGGCAAGCCTCCTTAGCAGCTTCAAGATCACTTTCCAACCGCCCATTTCACTGCCACTGCGTCAACAACACCTCGTCCAGGCTGCAGAGCACAGTCAGTAAGATCCACTCCAGATCCCCTGCTGCCAGCCCTGCTTTTTCCAGGCAGAGCTTGGAAACTAGTTCCACTAACTGCTCTGGGGTTACCCCTGGCTCATCCTCTAGCTCCAGGCATACTGCAGGGGCAACCACCCCCCCCTCCCCCCACCAGCTTGCAAGTCATGGGTGCCCATCAACCCATAGCAGGCCACCTGGGAACACAGCTCCCCACCTCCCCCTTGTCCTCTCACCCCCAAAGAGAGATCTCCACACCAGTATCCTGGTGACTATGCCAAACATGACCACAAGGTGGGAAAGGGAGGGTCAGATACTAGTGTAGAGAGACACTCAAGGTTCCTGAGGGGTTAAACAGGATAGATTTAATAAAGGACTTACACTCCAAGCTGCACAGGGAGCCCCAGGAACCACACAGAGGGGTCACTGATGGGAGGCTACTAGAGGCACAGGTCAGATGCCCAGGAAGGACTCACCTTGTTGTATCCTAAGGGCCCCTTAGATCTACTAGAACTATTTCCTTATCTCAGCTGTGCTAACCTTGGGTAGCTACTGGCTGGGAAGCAGCTAGACACTGTTGACAAAACAGAATATGCATGTCCAGCCTTGACAGGTTTTGATCAGTGTGCAGAGAGCACACTCTGGGGCTGCTATCACATACTCTGCTAGTCCCTGGCTCCTCACCAGATCTTTCACAGAAGTTCTCACTACAGCCCACAACACACACAAAACCAAGACCACCCTTTCAGCTCAACCCAGGCCCCATGGATCATTTGTTAGATCACAAATTGATTTTATTCAAATACCTAAATCTTGTCATCTGGAACATGTTTTGATAATAATTGACATGTTCTCCAGTTGGGTAGAAGTTTGCCCTTCTAAGTGAGCTGATGCTACTACAGTAGCAAAAAAGTTGCTGAAAAATTTATTCCCCAGTTTGGACTACCTTTGGTAATTGACAGCAATTGAGGTACTCATTTTACAGAACTAATTCTTCATGATGTATGCAAAGCTTTAAACACTGAACAGCAGTTGCACTGTGCATACCAAATACAATCAAGTAGAACTGTGGAAAGAAAGAACACAGATTTAACCTGCACTACAAAAAAATTGTGCAGAAACTAATCTTAAGTGGCCAGAGGCCCTCCCCATTGCCTTAATGCATATTCAAATCATGGCAAGCTGAAAACAGACTATCACCATACAAAATTATGGGAAGGCCCATACAGTCACCACCTACACCTCCAATTGAACTGAGAAAATCTGATATTAGAAGATGATCAAATGTTAGATTATTGCAGAGAACTAATTAAGAGTTTTAGGTTTATATACCCACAGGTGTATGATGCTCTTCCAGAACCTTGAGCTGAGCCATGCCACCCATTGCAAATCGGGAGACTGGGTATATGTAAAAGTACACCAGAGAAAGAACATTCTCCAGCCCATTGGTCAGAACCTTATCAAATCCTATTAACCACCAACACCGCTATACGCTGCAAAGGACTGCCCACTTGGATACACACACCCTACTGTAAGAAATGGGCAGCACCCACAGAACCCAGCCCAACCAACCTCTCTTCTGAGAAAGAGGAATGGAGTCAGGAACCCTGTTGTAATCAAGATGCAACTTCCAGTTCCTTAGACTCAAAACCCATGATATAATCTTAGGTCTCAGAAGAACCTTTGAAATCTATTCATGTTGTTGCAGGCAAGAGTGAGCCACAGAATAGCACCCCTATTAATAGAACATGTGTCTTGAAGGTGCCTATGGCCCCTGGTATCACACTGCACAAATAGCTTGGGTACTTGTGTGGTTGCAACAATGCCAGTGGTGTCAAAGCAAACCCACAACTTTAATATTAAAGTTTCTCACAATCTGTAACCAACATTCAAAAAATCAAGCTAATTGTTGGGTATGCCACATGATGCCTGAACTGGTGAGCCCATTTATGTTGGTCCCCCATTACACCCAATTAAGTAAGATCTTGGTAATCCAGTAGGGTCTAATTACAATTTGGGTCAACACAACCTGAGAGTATTGGTTGAACTATACAGGTCCTTATACTAAATTTCATTATTATAATTGTAATATTTCTGCATCCCAATGTTTCTATAAACCTGAGAACTTTGCAGGTGGAGTAACCACTCAATTTGAATTTATTCAAACTGTAATAAGACCTGGTAACTCCCCAAACTATGTATAAATTCACCATAGGTAATGGAACCTGGTGGTTAACTAGAGATGGCCACATAACTAACCAATCCAGAGCCAGCTGTACACAGAAAGGCATATTTAAATCAACAGCTGCCAAACCAGTGCAAACTGGCACTGAAAGCACACAGGTATGATGCTAACAAATATAATTGGACTGTAATGTCTGCCAGGGTGCCAGGATAGTTTTGGCTCACTGACCAATAGGCTTTCAAAGCCCTTCCCACTACCTGGTACAGCACTTGTATGCTCCAATACATCAGGCCCAGTGTTCAAGGCTTTAAAAATTTAAGTGCCTGGATAATACATAATCATTATCCCCTCTGTCAGAGGCAAACTGCCAATAATCTTTTAGCTAAAAGATTGACTAGATTCCATCAACTTACTCAGTGGTTCATACCCTGGTTAGGCATGGAACACCTTGAGAAGGCCATAATTAATATTTCAACTACAATAGAACAAATAGATAATTCAATTCTCAGATGCTTTGCAGGCACTGCATCAGGAAATTAAATCTTTAGGCAGAGTAGCGAGGCAGAATTGTATTACTCTTCACTTTGTTAGCTTCTCAAGGAGGAGTTTGTGCCTTAAAGGAAAGTTGTTGCTTTTATGTGAATCAGGATCAGAGAATTGAAACTAGCTTTGCAAAGATCCATGCAGGCCTACAAGTACTACATGCAGTAACAGCAGAACCACCATTTGACTGGTGGGGATGGCTGCCTAACCTAGGAGGGTTGCTAGATGAATGGTCAAGAGGACTGTTATAACGATTAAAACTCCTATAGTCACTAGTTTTAGTAGTGTATGGTTTTGTAACGCTTATTTGTGGATGAGTATCAGTATGTATCAAGTGCTGTAAAGGTACCATAATCTCCACTGATCAATCCCAACATGAAATGAAGAAAATCTGCAAGCAGATGCTGTAAACACTGCAAGAAGGAACAAGACGACATCAGCTTATGAATATACTATAGTGAGGAGAGTGAGGCTGTAAAAGCCTTGAAGGGGGGGAACATGGAAGTAAAAGACAAATCAATAGTAGCAAGACTAACTATTTTTACTAATCACCACCTTAAGACAGAACAAAGGAAGAACCCCTAAACTTCATATGAAGTCTTCAACTCCTGCCTGGCTTGCCAGGAATTCAAACTAGATAGAACTGGCAGTTTTCCAGTGAAAAATTCCATTTTCTTTGTACTTTACCTTGAATGTATAGCCCATTAAGAGTGTTAGATATCTAAGAAATGTATACAAGTTATAGTTATTATTCACTTGCATGCATCAGGCCTGCAACTGCTACAGTGGGTGGGTATAAGAAAGAATAAAGCCTCTTTCTGAACTAAATTAGTACAAGTAGAATTTTTCTACAAAATAAAAGAGTAGCAGGCAAGTCAGATCTGCTTATGTCTCTACAGTAGCAGAGTTACACTAATGAGGGCCTGCTATGTTAGGGCTAGTAAAGCAGTGCTGGTTTACAAGCTAAGAATCTGACCATCTGCCTTCAAAACACTAGCCATACCCTTAAAAATAACCTAAGCAAACTAGAGAGTTTGCTTGAGCCCCTGCAGGCTTTTTCAGACAGTTCATAAGTTCACTTTATTAGCTCCCCATCCCAGATTATCTGCTTTGTTAGAAGAATAAACAAGCATAAAGACTAGAGAGAAAAAGAAAAGAAAAAACAAACACACACACACCACATCCACATGAAGTAAAAGTTGGAGAAAAGCCTGAAACTTGACCAATGTTATTTACAAAAGCTATCCTCACCATATGAAAAGGAAGAGTAGGTGTTCTCACTAAACTTGAATCGATAGAAGTCATATCACCAGCTAGTCTGCCAAGCTTGCATTCTTCAAGAACAAAACCACGTTCCTTGCCAATATCAGAGACAACATAGAAAAGAACAAGGTCAGTCTTGCAACCAGCCACACAGTTCTGAAGGGTGTGTTTTCTGATGTGACTACCTGAAGTAAACTCAGAACCATTCTACTGTTCATGGAATATTTCTACATGAAATACCTATCCTTGATCTTTCATTCACTCTCACAACATATTCCTCATCAGCTTCTGAGGAGCTGATTAAGACCTCCATTTTCAGCCATGCTTCCCAGAGAGCAGCAAGAGTAGGACTGCTCTACAAAAGATGACAACCCAGAAGCTGAGAGCAAACACAGTGCAAGGGCAATAACCTCACCAACAGGGACCCAACCCTGCAATACCTGAACAAGGTAACTAACAGGCTCTGCTAATGCTCCAGCAATTATTAAACACACATAACAAGACAAGTTTAACAGTAAATCCAAAAAGTAAGTCAACAAGTAGGAAGAAAAAAGCTAAAAACAAACCTTCCTACTACACAACCCAGACAAAGACAGAGAGCCCAGATCACTGCTTAAATGGAGCTCTTAGGCCATGGGCAGAGGGTGTGTGGGTGGAGATCCCAGGTGAGGCTGGTCAGGCCAATTAAGGCTTATTGGTGCACTCAAGGCCCTGACAGCAGCCTCTCCTCTTATCAAGATGTGTCCTTCCACCTTACAAAGGTCTGGTTTCAGAAGAATGCTTGCTGTAAAGAGCCCTAGTCTTAGCTGGAACATGCATATTGTTTACTGGTTCCTGGGAGTGTTCCTCAAGTCCATAGCCTTGCCAATTGATGAGGTAGTGAAGTTTTCCCTAAATGAGTCCAAAATCTGCTTCACTAGATACTCTAGCTGCCCCTGCACTATAACTGGGGGTGGGGAAGCTGGCAAAAAAAAGGGGTCTGGGTGATAAGGCTTCAAGAGGGAAACATGAAAAACTGGATGGATCTTCAGGGATTGTGGGAACTCCAGCTGGTAAGTAATCAGGTTAACTAATTTGATCAACAGTGGTGAAAGGCCCCATATAATAATGGTCCAGCTTGGCAGATAATCAAGTGGTCCATATATGCTTTCTAGGTAGATGCTAACATACTTGCTGATGGAAAAGGCTGTAGTTAGATGGTGCTGTGTGTTTGCTTCCCTTTTGGCCTTGTCCAGCTGGGTTATGAGGAGGGCATGAACCTGTTGGAGTTTTGTAAGCAGGTTGCTAGCTGTAGTTACATGTGAGGTGGCTGGATGATTTTGAGAGTGGAAACCAAAGTCAGCAAAGAATGAAATGAAGGGGAAGTATAAAAAGAAGGAGGCTCAGCAGGTGAAATGGGGAGAGAGGTGTTTCATTCCTCCATAGTATTCCAGGTTCTGGTGGTTGGTCAGCACTGCTGTAATTCCCCCCCCCTTGGGGAGATCTGCCACTCTTCAAAGACAGCTTTGCCTGCCAGGTGCTCCTTGTTCCAGATGTCATAATTTCTCTCAGTAGAGGTGAGCTGCAGAGAGGAAAAAGGTACAGGTGTGGAACTCCTACTTAGGGCTAACCTTATGGGAGAGGATGGACCCTATGCCTCAGTCTGAGGAGTATGCTTCCACAATGAAAGGCTGGCTAAGGTCTAGGTGAACTAGAATGGAAACTGTAGTGAAAGTCCATTTCAGCCATTTGTGCTTCAGGTATCCACTGGAAGTGAGCCCCCTTCTGGGTGAGTGCCATTATAGGAGCCAAAACACACTGGAAAACCCCTTTATGAACCACTGATAGAGGCTGGCAGACCTTTTGAACCTCTGCACTCCCTACATGCTAGAAGGGGGCTGCCAACTTATGACAGCTTCAGCCTTCTTGGGGCCCACCAGGTACTCCAGGAACTACAGCCTCTGCTAGTGGAAGGAGCATTTCTCAAGTTTGGCATAAAGTTAATGCTACTGCAGGCCACTCGGGACCTCCTAGACATGGTGTATGCATGCCTCGTGAATGGTGGAGAGTATCAAGATGTCATCCAGGTATGACACTACATCAAGCAAGTCCCTCAGGATATCATCAACAAAGTGCTGGAAGATGGCCAGAGCATTGCAGAGATCAAAGGACATCACAAGGTATTTGTAGTGGCTGCATCTGGTGCAGAAAGCAGTTTTCCACTTATCCCCCTGCTGGATTTGGAGCAAATTGTAGGCTCCAGCAAGGTGAACCAGTGAGCCTTCTGCGGGGGTAGGACAGTGTGCCTTAACCATGATATTGTTCAGCCCTCTGTAATCTATGCAAGGCCTATCTATGTTTTTTTTTTTTTTTGACAAAAAACCATGGAGGCCCCAAAAGGAAAAGCGGAGGGGGTAGATGAATCCACATGCCAAATTCTCCTTGAGGGTTGCTAATTCAATGCATAAATGCATCCAAAAGACACCCCCTTTCCTGGGATCAAATCAACAGGGCAGTCATGGGCAATAGGGCAACCGTTTTTCTGCCTTTTTCTCAAGGACATCAGCAAAATCACTGTACTCATCTGGAATCATTGTTGGGGGAGGAGGGGCACACTTCAGTAGCCCAGGCATAGTCCTGGGCAGTTCAGGGCTGTAAGCTGTGGGACTGGGCAGAGTTTTTGTGGTGCAGGGATCTCAGGGCTGAGGCTATGTAATACTGAGGGCACAGTCATGATCTGGGGCATCACGCTTGGCACAGCTATTGCATGATTACATTGCTCCATCACAGTCCTCTGGGGGTCACTGTAGGGCTCTTGGCAGCAAACAAGGTCATGGTGTTGGTGCAGCCACACAACTGCTCATGTGGTATAGAGCCAGAAATACAGAAATCTTTCAACCAAACCACATGAGACACTGCTGGGGGAAACAGCACCAAAAGGATCCCAGGACAGGTTCTTGCCCTCAGGCTCTGGGTATCCTCTTCATGCAGGGAAGCACAAGGATCCCAACTGCCAATGATAGGGTTGTGCTTCTGTAACCAGGGCAGCCTGAGGATGACAGGAAAGAGGAAGGTGGGCAGGATGGGGAAGGACGGAGTCAGAGTGTCCAGGTGCCATGGTTACCCTAAGGGGAACAGAGTGATGGGCCTCCCTTGGGTGATCCTTCTATCTATAGCAGTGACAGGGTAGGTCAGGGCTGAATATGAATCCAGGCACTTTGAACAAAATCAGAGGCCACAAAACTATGGCAGGTCCTCGAGTCCACCAAAGCAGCAATTTGGATGGTGCATCTATCCAGGAAGATGATGATAAGGGGTATTGTGAGGCAGAGTTCTACTGCATATGCCCCCGACCACACTCCTTTAGCAGTGATCTGGGCAGGAGGGTTGTTGGGGCAGGTGACAACACAATGGCCTTTTTTGCCACAATAAAAACATGCCTCTACCCTCCACCTGCATTCTAGCTCTCAGTGTAAGGATGAGTGGCACCTACCTCCCTGGGCTCCACCTCTGGGGGTAGAAACAGAGGTGGTGCAGAACATAGTAGAGCTCCTTTGAGGGTCTGAGAACGCTCTCTGGTGTTCCATCAGGCATCTCTCCAGGGTGATGGCCAGGTCTGACAGCTGCTCCAGGCTCTGGAGAGGGTCAGTCCTGGCCATCTCATCTTTGAGGACCTCAGTCAGCCCTAACCTGTAGTGGGCCATAAGGGCTCTTCCCTACCCACCCAGTTTCCACATCCAAGTTCATGAATTGGACTGTTTAGTCAGCAGTGACTGGCTCCTCTGGCAGAACTCCAGCAAGGTAGACTCAGCAACAGCTACATGACTGCAGCCCCCCCTCCCCCCCAAACACTCTAGAACAATGAATAAGTTATTGCAATTTTGGAGCAGAGGGTCACAGAATGGTTGAGGTTGGAAGGGACCTCTGGAGATCATCTAGTCCAACCCTCCTGCTCAAGCAGGGTTCTCTAGAGCATATTTCCCAGGATCACGTCCAGATGGGTTTTGAATATCTCCAGGGAAGGAGACTCCACAACCTCTCTGGGCAACCTGTTCCAGTGCTCAGTCACCCTCACAGGAAAGAAGTTTTTCCTCATGTTCAGATGGAACTTCCCATGTTTCAGTTTGTGTCCGTTGCCTCTTGTCCTGTCACTTGGCACCAGTGAGAAGAGTCTGGCCCCATCCTCTTGACACCCTCCCTTCAGATACTTGTACACATTGATGAGATTCCCCTCTCAGTCTTCTCTTCTCCAGGCTGAACAGGCCCAGCTCCCTCAGCCTTTCTTCATAGGAGAGATGCTCCAGTCCCCTCATCATCTTGGTAGCCCTCCGCTGGACTCTCTCCAGTAGTGCCATGTCTCTCTTGTACTGGGGAGCCCAGCACTGGACACAGGACTCCAGATGTGGCCTCACCAGGGCTGAGTAGAGGGGCAGGATCACCTCCCTCGACCTGCTGGCAACACTCTGCCTAATGCACCCCAGGATACCATTGGCCTTCTTGGCCACAAGGGCACATTGCTGCCTCATGCTTAACTTGTTGTGCACCAGCAGGACTCCCAGGTCCTTCTCTGCAGAGCTGCTCTCCAGCAGGTCAACCCCCAGCCTGTCCTGGTGCATGGGGTTATTCCTCCCTAGGGCAGGACCCTGCACTTGCCTTTGTTGAACTTCAGGAGGTTCTTCTCTGCCCATTTCTCCAGCCTGTCCAGGTCCCTCTGAATGGCAGCACAGCCTTCTGGTGTGTCAGCCTCTCCTCCCAGTTTAGTATCATCAGCAAACTTTCTGAGGGTGCACTCTGACCCTTCCTCCAGGTCATCAATGAATACATTGAACAAGACTGGACCCAGCACTGACCCCTGGGGGGCACCACTAGCCACAGGCCTCCAACTAGATTCTGTGCCACTGACCACAACCCTCTGAGCTCGGCCATCCAGCCAGTTCTCAATCCACCTCACTGTCCACTCATCTAACCCACACTTCCTGAGCTTACCTAGGAGGATGTGATGGGAGACAGCATCACTGTATTCCATATAGAGAGTGACCCAAAATAGGGCCATCCGCAAGAGCCAGGAGATTACTACCATTGCACAGCTAATATCTGTTGGGTAGACAGTAAAGTTCAGCTGCATCTGACTAATAAACCCCCATAGCCTCACATGGTCTCCATTGAAGGGTTCAGGAAGCTGGGTAGCAGGGTACATCATGGATGTAGGGGGTGTTATAGAAGCCTGCAAAGCTGTGACCTGCCTCTGTAGGCTGGCCATAATCTCCTATAGGGTCTGGAAATCAGGCTGTGAAGAAGTCCTAGAGCCAGGCCCCCACAGTGCTCAGCTCAGGACTTGAGAAGGCCTAAGCTAACTGTCAGGGAGCAACAAGAGTAGGGCTGCTTCATGAAAGAAAATAAGCTGGGAGTCAAGGATGACCACAACCAGAGGCAGTGACTTCACCAACAAGGGCCTGATCCCACAGTACCCAAGCAAGGCAGAGTCAGTGATAGTAACAGGTCCCATCAACAGCCCAGCAATCATCAGATAAATTCAAGGTATCAAGTCAGGTCAAAGGTCCATCCAGCCAACAAGTCATGACAGCAGGGGGCAATGCTGCAAACAGACCTACCTACAGCATAATTCATACAGGGTGGGGGGGGAGGAGGGATGAGCAGCCTGGCCTGAGCTTAAATTGAGCTCCTGGGCCATGGACAGAGGGTGTGGGTGGAGGTCCCAGGTGAGGTTGGGCAGGGCCTATTGATACACTTAGGTCCCCAACAACACTGCCTCTATCTATCATGGGTAGGATTCCAAACCATGACTGAAAAATACCTTGAAAAATATAGCCTGAAAGAAAATAGTCCACTAATTGGCTTCTAGCTATAAAGAAAAAACTTCATCAGGATGTTTGTTGTTTGCCCCGAGTAAAATGAGGGACTTACTTAAGAAAACTTAAAACAACAAAGCCTACCTGCTCAGAGATAGTCCAGCAGGTGAAATAAAGCTGACTCAGACTCAGGTGAATTAGGTGATAAGATGCATTCTCTATGAGTAGGTGGAAGATCTGTATGTGCCTCACCTCAGGCAAGGCTTTAAAAGAATAGTCTTCTTATAGAGAACCAGTAGCATAAGATCTCCTCTCTTGGCTTTCAACTTGATAGGGGAATTGCTGAAATGCAGAAAAAACTTGAGCTCTTTGAACATACCCCTTGCTGTCCCATCTGAAGTTTGTCAGGGCAGCCACTCAAGAGTCTTTCATCAGCCTAATGCTGTTATGGAGGGTGAAGTCAACCAATGGCTTTGCTGCCAGTATGAGGGGAGGGCTACTGAGGTTGCTTGTTCAGCATGCTTTGTGGTAATTCTTTTGTGAGAATTCTACTGTAATAGGAAAACAGCAGCCTAACTTGTACTGTTTGTGTAATAGAGGGCTTGTTTTAAACTGTGCCTTGGGCAAACGTGCTTTAAGAGTCTGTCAAATTAACTTGCCTTCTCTCTGCCACCTTCTATGTTATTGAAGAAAAGGGTGTTGATCAGCATGCATTGAAGCTGGCCATTTTTTGGTGGTGGTTGTTTAAGGAGAAAGGAGTATAACTTCATCTCTGGAACCAAATCACAGCTTGACAGCATGCTGATGTTGGAGGAACCTGCTCTGCTAATAGCATATGACACATCTGCTGTTGAGGTGTTTTTAGATTTCTTGCAGTCTTTGTCTTAGAGAGCAGTAGGAGCTATGGGGTAAGAAGTGGGGTACAGGTGCTTATAAATAAAGATCAGAGATATCTTGTTATGACATGCAGTCCCATTGTTTCAGAAAACATTCAACCCTCTCTGGCCAAAGAAAGCAGATAGATATATTTTATGACAGGACATGTTTGTGTGGAATAGTTGTGCTTTTCTGTGTGTTACAGTAAGCATGATCTCTGCTTCTGGAGTGAGTCATTGTATTTATCACTAGTCTTTGCTGAACATGATTTATTTATTTTTTTCCCCATTTTCTGCCCTGCTGGAGCTGTGCTTGGCCTGAACTGTAGCTCAAGTTCCAATCCTCATTCTCATAAATATATGGGAACCTTAGATGTGGATCCAGATCTGAATATATTTCTCTGCTCTTGCCCATCCCATTTTTTCCCTCATGAAAAAGCATCTTCAGAGCTTAATGTTAGTTAAAGGGCTCTTGTTACTGTCAGTGGCTCTGGTGGTATCATGTCAGGGACTGGAAGGACTAAAGCTCTGTCAGCTTTATATCATTGTTTCATGTACTAGCTCTTGATGAGTCTGTATCATCTTACTGGCATTGCCCTTATCCTGCTCATTTCCCACCTTGTCATCTTTTTATGGGATATCTATTTCAGGTCCCTTAAAATGGATTTCTGCCCCTCTGCAGGAATCTTGCTGGAGGATCCCAGTGCAGAAGCAGGGCCTTTAGTTGTAAGCTATGTATTATGATCACACCCATCTGTTATGCAAGGTATGCCTTTGAGCCCTGATGATTGAAGAAATAGGCTGACAGGA
Organism: Struthio camelus; assembly: GCF_040807025.1. Classification (NCBI taxonomy): domain Eukaryota; kingdom Metazoa; phylum Chordata; class Aves; order Struthioniformes; family Struthionidae; genus Struthio; species Struthio camelus. The sequence continues at coordinate 299,461 of NC_090981.1, forward strand.
ACCTCATGAAGTTTAACAGAGGCAAATGCAAAGTCCTGCACCTGGGATGGGATAATTCCATGCAACAATATGGGCTGAGGGTGAATGGCTAGAAAGCAGCTTTGCAGAAAAGGTCCTGGTAGACAAGTTGAACTCAAGTCAGCAGTGTGCCTTTGCAGCAAGGAAGGCCAACTGCAGACTGGGCTGTGTTATCAGGAGTGTTGCCAGAAGGTCAAGGGAAGGGATTCTTGCCTTCTCTTTAGCATGTGTCAGACTGCCCTTGGAATCCTGTGTTCAGTTTGGGGCTTTCCAGGACCAGACAGACAGATCTGGCTGCCTGGACTGAGGCAACGAACGCAAGTTGGAAACATGGGACATTGATTAGGGAGAAGGAGACATTTGGTCATCAGGAGGGTGGTCCAACAGGGAAACAGGGGCCCAGAAAGATTGTGGAGTCTCTATCCTTGGAGATCTTACAAATTAATCTGGGCAGACCCTGAGCAACCTGATCTAGTTGGCCCTGCTTTGAGCAAGGTGGACCAGAGACCTCCAGAGGTACAATCTACGTTACTCTATGATTACTAGTTGAAGCAACTGCAGAGCCTACTGGTGTTTTAGTTCTGTGACTTTTTTTTTTAACACCACAGAGGCATTTTTATTCTTTCTTTCCATTCCTTTCTTGGAAATAAGTATCTTGTAATAATCTTTTGTCAGAACCCTATAACTTTGATATCTTCCTTTAGTGCAAAAATAGTGGGAGAACAGGGATTTTCAAGGAATCCCTACTTATGTTATGGATAATACATTTGAATGCTTACAAAGCATAGCTGCTAAAAAGAATTGTTCACAGTTCTTTCATTTGCAGATGTTTGGTCTCAGCTGTGCAATGATCTTGTGCTCATGTGGCTTCCTGATGACTTCACTGAGGCTTCCCCCAGTACAAATATTCACCTGCACAGAGTTTATTGTGGGATCAGAGTATGTATACTTTTTTAACCTATGGATAGTTTAAAAGATGGATGCTTGCTTATGAGAAAGGCCATTCCGCTGTCCAAGGAGCGTCCTTTGCATTAATTGACAAGTAGGGAAATTGAAAGGTTTCTCCACACCCTCCTTGTTGCAGATTTCTTTCAACTAAGCTTTTTTTATTCCTGATTCTGAGGGACAGACAGAAGATGCTGTAGCTTTTGTTTCAAGGCCTTAGGGTTAGAACTTTATCTCTAGCTGTCTTTAGGTTGCTACATCAAAGCAGGCAATAAGAAATTAAACCCACCAGGATAACATATTAAAAAAGAACAAGCCATTTAGGAAAAAAAAATTGTCTTTAAGGTACCCAATAAGAAATACTTCTTCAGAAAAGACAGAAGGGAAAATGTGAACAATAGTCTTCTCCTATCCTAATTATAAGTATCACAAGTATGTCAAGTGTGTTTTTGAGAGACGGAGGGAAGAACTGCTTTGTAAACAGGAGCAGAGTTGGTGAAATGGAAGAATAATAGCTAAATGTCATTGTTAAGCTATAGCTAAATTGAAGAAACCTTGTTTGAGGAGGAGAACCAGTATAGCCCTATAACTATAATTCTGGATCAGTACAGTTATGTTTCATCTGCTACTAGCTTACCTTGCTGCGTTTTGTGTGAAGCTCAGTCCTGTAAGTGTGTTACATGTTCTGGAAACACACCTTCAGGATTGGGAAAATAGGTAGAAAATTGGCTGATTTCTGGATTCCATTCAGACTAAGCAAAAAGCAGGTGCTGAAGTTCTGAGCTGCTCTAAGTAGGCCAGCTCTGGACCTATCCTAAAACAGGCTTTAGGGGTGTTGAGAGAATGCAATCTAATTGGGCTTCTTGTGTACCCACTGTCTACAGTGGGCTTAGTCTCCAGAGGCAGAAGAGCAGGTACTTTTTGAAATGTCACAGATTTGTATTTAGGTACATCTTCCTTTCTGAGTAGAAGGCCTTTATTGTTTATAGCTGATCTGTTTTATTGATACTGTAGAGTGAAGAGTAACTGCTTTACCAGTCAAAGAAGCTAAAACTATGGTATTAGGAATATCGCTGTTGAGCGTAACAACTGTATAATACACGCACAGTGAAAAGTTGTTTAATTTACAAGAATAAAGTACACAGGCCAGTAGTACAGGTTAAAGAGTATTCAGATAAGTTAGGTATATTCAAGTCAGCAGGGCCTCACAAAATTGACCCTGGAATACTTGAAGAACAAGCTGAAAGGAGCTCTGAACTATTAGCAATTATCTTTGAGAACTCATGGAGGATGGGTAAGGTCCCAGAGGATGGAAGAACAAACACAGTACTTACCTTTAAAAGGAGGAAACAAGAAGACCCAGGGAATTATAGGCTGTAGTGAGAACACCTGCAGAAGATCTGGTGAGGCATCAGGTGACTGGCAGAGTATGTGATAGCAACCCCACAGTGTGCTTCCTACACACTGACCAAATTCCTGTCAGGGCTAGACATGCAAATTCTGTTTTGTCAACAATGTCTAGCTGCTTTCTAGCCAGTAGCTACTCAAAGTTAGCACAGCTGAGATAAGGAAATAGTTCTAGTAGATAAAAGGGAGCCCTTAAGATACAATGAGGTGAGTCCCACCTGGGTGTCTGACGCGTGTGTCCAGCAGCCTCCCATCAGCAACCCCTCCGCATGGTTCCCGGGGCTCCCTGTGCAGCTTGGAGTGCAAGTCCTCTATTAAACCTATCCTGTTTAACCCCTCACGAACTTTGAGTGTCTCTCTTTGCCAGTCTCCGACCCTCTCTTGCCCGCCTTGCGGTCATAAAGGCCATTCAGCTTGACTTTGATACCATACAAAATACTGGAACAAATTATTAAACAATCAATTTGAAAACATCTAGAGGAAAATTCAACAAACTGAAAAAAATTTTCCCAGGGTAGAATATTTTGTTATATAACAAACCATAAATATTACTGTTTGCTGGAAGGGAAAAAACATGCTTGAAGAGCAAGATGAAAACAAAAACCCAAGAAGTGAGTTTTGAATGTATCCTTAATGCAAACTCAGAAACAGTAAATGACAGACCAGACATGCCAGCTGAACTGCTACTCACAAGGATGACTGCCAGTGGTGAGGAACATTGCCCCAATACTTCTTTGTCCCAGTCATTTGGTGCTGATATCTGTGCTCTGAGCTGAGGTGTAAGCTTCTCATTTCTTTCTGCTCCTTCACCTAATCTTTACTATCCACAGGTCCTTCTAAGAATATGCAGTCCCCAGCACTAAATCCTGGTTATAAGCAGAAGCCCAATCCATCTGCAGATGGCATCAACAAAGCATTGGAGAAGTTCCACAGAAAACTAGTTGATGAGAGGGAAAGAGGGGAGGAGGAAATAGAGAAGGGACCAATGAAAGATGGGACCTGGTGGTGAACACAGAGAAAAGAGCAAAGGGAGTAAAACAAGAAAGGGACAAGAGCTTTAAAGAAGGAAGGGGAAATATGAAAACATAGCAGTGACAAATAGCATTCTTGTCAGGAGGCCTGAGTTCTCTTTTCAGGTCTGGGCATGGATTTGTCATGCAGCCTTTGGAAAGTCACATCATGTTCCCACCTGCAAAATGTGTCCTTAGGAACCTAGAATGTGAGATTAGTTATTATTGGAATCATAGACACATAATTTACAAATCTAAAAGTGCTTATTTTTATGATTTAATTTGATTTCTTTGCAACACAAGAAGTAGAACTTCCCCAAAATAATTTCTGCCAAGCTATAGCATCTCTTCTAGGAACATAAAATCCAATCTTTGTGGGGGAAATTCACTGGTAATCTGTAAATCAAAATTTGATATGTTTGTGTAGTGGTTGTCCTGCCTTATTTCTAGTCTGAATTAGTCTAGCTTCAACTTAATCAGACATTGGACCTTGATATGCCTTTGTCTCTAGACCAAAGACTCCTTGGTTATCAAATTTTTATTCTTCATATACGAATTCCTCATATAGACTGTAAGCTGTAATTAAGTCATCCCCTAAATGTCTTTTTCATAGAGAAAGACTTGATCTATTTATCTTATCTTATTTATCTTTATCTTATTTATCAGGCACTTTTTTCAATGCTTTAATCCTTCTTATGGTTCTTCTCTGAATCATCTTCAGCATATTGCCGCCTCCCTGAATCGTGGATTCTGGAACAGCAAACACTATTCTAGGAGAGCTTGTTTCAGTGAGAGACATAGGGAGAGAGGAAAGAGAGAGAGGCTGAATGTAGAACACGTTAATCCTTTCACAAGCTTATAGCACAAAGAGCTGCTTATGGACAAAATTGTAAGAGATTTTCCTGTGACTGGCTTCCATTGCCTTGGCTTGATAAAGCAGGAATGACTGCAGTTGCAGCCTGCAGACATGAGAGCTATTCTTTTTCAGTGATTTCTTGAGATGCCCTTCTCTTCAGCAAGTCAGATTGGCCAAGAGCTGGCCTGGTATCATCCTGCAGAATACTTCTTTGTTCTGGATAGTTTCTGGAAGCATTTTGCTTTCCTGAGGATGGAAATTTTGTTGCTGAGTTTCACTTTTCATAAGTGTCTGACTGCTTTAGTTTGGCCCTAAGCATTTTTTAATTACTCTCCAGCTGTTTCCCACCCACTTTTTTATGTCATCTTTCTATGGATGTCAACTGATTTTAGAATAACTATGTAAAGATTTGTTTGACTCCTTCTGTTTTTCCAAATACATTTCTAAATTTTATGAGACAGACAAAAAAATCAACAGATATGAAATAATTCAAATTCCAGGGAGTCCAAAACTAAAACCCTGAGTCAGGGAAAAAAAAACAGACTCCAAGGGAGCTGGGGCTGAACCTACACCCAAATCCACATGTTATGGCTTATTCTCACTTATACAATGTGCCAATCCATAAGTCTCAATCAGGGCAAACTGGAACATGAGCTGGATTTAGGTCTGGATCTAAATTTTGCAGCACAGGCCCATTGCCAACTGACAGTGACAACATGCATTAAAAAAAGGAACCAATTAAGTGTGTAAAACTTATTACAAATGTAAAACCAATACAAGGCTGCAGAAAGAAAATGTAATTCCAACCTAACTTACAGGGCCAATATGCAATTGTTGATTAACAGGAGTAATTTTACTCACATGCCTCAGTTGTTATAAACACACAGGACAAAATTCACCTCTTGCTGTTTTTACATCACTGTGACTGCTGACTTCAGTGGAGCTATTCCTAATTTACACAGATATAAATGGCCAGAGAACAGGTCCCCTGACATTATCTGTGTCCAATCTGTGTCTACTAAAAATGACTTATTAAAATAACAAATTGTTTATATTCTTATTTTGATAGAGGCCTACATAAAAATTATATCTCACAGACAAAGTAAATAGGAAGAGGCTGCCAAATCTGGCTATATAAATCTCAGTGATCCCATATATTTTCAACATTTAATTAAAAAAGAGAAGTATTCATATTCCATATTAGGAAGGGAGGCAAAAGGTTAGATTATTTTAGCTTTTTCAGAATAGCCAATGATGCAGAAGTATTTGTTCAATAAACAAAATATTAATATGTGATGGATTCAGAGGAAAAAGAGTTGATATTTTAGATTAATTATCATGCCATATCGGAACAATAAGTTATTTTTTCTCTGCTATATGTTACCATATTGGTCTCACTGGCTGTTTTCTTTGAATGAAAAGAAAAGACATTAAAATACAACTTCCATTATTTAATTAAAGGAGAAATAGTATAATTTGTGAGGAAATAGGCATTGATCTATATTACAAATAGACAAGCTATTCATTGTGTAAAAAGGACTTGCTACTTTTTTTGTTCACAACTCACTTTTGAGCTGATCCATGCTTCTGTGAACATTTTTCCCTCATGTTTGTCAGCAAGCTTGCGAGAACAAATTTCTAAGAGGGCATTTTCTTCAGCTGTCTGTTGTGCATGGCATGTGATTGGTCTATTAATTTTGTAGGTTGTGGTTTTTGTTCCCTGATTTGTATCTTTGTGCCTTATCAAACATCAGTCATGATGCAAAGAATATTTCATTTTCGTGTGTGCTGTGCTACTATTTCCAAAGGCTCTGTACTGTGAAATACTGATAGTTTTACCACTTAAAGCCCTCTTTATGTGCTTTTAGCCAGTACCTCATGACGCACCTGCAATGGTAGATGCTGATTTAATTATTAACTTACATTCCAGATACTTCTAGATTTTTCTTAATAATTTTAGATATAAAGACTTGTTCAGTTGTAAGAGGAATCTCAGCACTTCCTACTGTAAGGCAGAGGCACCACCTGCACTCCCGGCAGGGACAGATACACAAACACAAGGCACACTAGGGTCAATACTGAGCGTTTATGACCTCTGCGTCTAAGTGGAGGTTCCCCAGCGATTTCCCAATCGAGGCAATAATGGAGTGGGAGAGTCCCTGGCACTGCTGAGCGTCGGTCCATGGCGAGGAACGCCGGGGGGGCACTATGTGAGGTTTTTATGTACTATGTACATGCACAGTAAGCATATTGAGCTCATTTCTAATCAAAGCTCAGGTGTAGCACCACGCTGGCACGGGCTCAACTGTGTGACTATGGGTCAGCATGCCCTGTAGATGCTCCTTTTCCCATAGAACAGTCTGGCTAGCTTCCATCACCTATCTCCTCGACATTCTTCCGTGTTTTCCCATACAGCATATCCTCCCTTTCCACAGAATATGACTGAAGACTCTCTGACTGGAGAGGGTGCTTGTTAAGAAAATTTCCACTGTACTCTAGTTTTATGCAGACAAAACATGCAAGGTTACATGCCCTGGAAGCAGAACATCTTATCTGACCTTGCCTCAGCTCCTATTTTTCGTATATAGTTGAAGAACTGTAAAGAAACCAGTTTAATCCAACTAGCAGTGTAGAAGTTGTTCAAAGGTAATGCCAGAAGAGGTGCAAATCAGCTAATGAATGATCATAAGATGGACCATTTAAGGCTGGAACGGAACTACTTCATGCTGTAACGTGGCAAGGGGATTGGTAAAACTAAGAATCATGGATAGATCTGATTGGTTATGTAAACTGAAGTATTGAATATGTAACAACTTACCTTGGCTTTAAAACTGTAACAAAAAGCTACTCGGGGTCCCTTCTTGTGCTCTCAGCCAAGAGGCACCTTATTGCTAGCAGTAAAACTTAGCAACTTAGAAATCTGACTCCTGTTGCTCATTATCAGTGCCCGCAAATGAACAAAAGAGAAAAGATTATTTTAATGTGCTGTAAGTACAAATATGGATTCAGCAAGAGATGTTCAGGCTTCCAGGTGAAAAACAAATAGCATGGCTGTAGAGTAGAAATATTATGTTTTAATTAGTTATATATTTGGAATGGGATCTGCACACATAAATCCATACTCAGAACATAACAGTCTGTTGCAACAAAGATGTATGTTGTTGAAAAGAACAAGTAAAACAGACAAAATGAAAACTGCCAATGGAAATCTGTGTGTGGGGTGGCAAACAACCAGATAAACATATTATAGAGAAAGAGCCACCAGTGAGACAAGCTTTTACTCCAGCAGGCCTAGATACAGAGGTATCTGTGTACCATTGTTAAATACAGTAGAAGAAGAGTCCATGCACAATAGCAAAGAACTAGAGAGGGATCTTCTTCCTTGCTTGAGAAGCATAGAATCATAGAAAAGTCTAGGTTGGAAGGGACATCTGAAGATCATCTGGTCCAACTGTCTGTTGAAAGCAGGACCTTAGATTAGGTTATCCAGGGTCCTGTCTAGCCTAGTCTTTGAATGTTTCCTGTGAGGGAGATTCCACCACTTCTCTGGGCAACCTGTTCCAATATTTAATTGTTCTGACAGTGAAACATTTTTTTTCTTATATCCAGATGGAATTTCCCTTGAAGCAACTTGTGCCTGTTGCCTCTTGTCCTGTCACCATGCATCCTTGTGAAGAGAGTACCTCCATCTTCTCTATAACTACCTTTTAGTTATTGGAAGACTGTGATTAGATCCCCACTAAATCTTGTCTTCTCTAGGCTGAACAAACCCAATTCCTTCAACCTTCCTCCATATGTCAGGTTCTCCAACGCTCTAATCATCTTGGTGGCTCTCTGCTGGACCGTCTCCAATTTTTTAGTCTCTCTCTTGAACTGGGGGGACCAAAACTGGACACAGTATTCCAAGTGTGGCCTAACAAGTGCCATATAATAATCACATCCATTGTTCTGCTGACTATACTCTTGCTGATGCAGTCCAGGACATGATTTGCCTTCATTGCTACCAGGGCACACTGCCGTCTCATGTTCAGCTTGCTGCTCACCAGGACCCCCAGGTCCTTTTCAGCAGAGCTCCACCCCAGCCAGTTAGACCCCAACCTGTACTGCTGCTTGGGATTATTCCATCCCAGGTGTGGGACTTGACGTTTATCTTTGTTAAACCTCGTGCAATTCTTGTCAGCCCAAACTTCCAGACTGTTGAGGTCTCTCTATACAGTGGCTCTTCCTTCTGGTGTATCTAGCTCTCCTCCCAGTTAGGTGTTGTCTGCAAACTTGGTGAGGGTGCATTCAATACTGTCATCCAGATCATTTATAAAGATATTGAATAGCATCAGACCTGGTATCAACCCGTAAGGAACTCCACTCCTGACCACCTGCCAGTTTGACTTTGAGCCATTAACTACCACCCTTTGAGGTCAGCAGTTTAGCTAGTTTTCCACCCATCTTATGGTCCATCTATCCAGTCCAAAACTTGCCAGCTTGTCAACAAGGATGTTGTGGGAGATTGTGTCAAACAGCTTGCTAAAATCAAGGTAGCTGTTCACAGGTCTCTTGGTACTTATATGAGCTCACATATCCTCACACACATGCACACTTTGTGTATCCAGTCCACATCACACCAATTTGGCATCATGTCAAAATCCTTCCTAAGTCAAGGTATGCAACATCTACTGCTCTCCCCTCATCTACTGAGCCAGTCATCTAATAGTAGAAGGCAATCAGGTTGGTCAGGCATGATTTGCCCTTGGTAAATCCACATTGGCTGTTCCCAATCACCTTCTTGTCCTTCATGTGGCTGGAAATAGCTTCCAGGAGGAATTGCTCCATAATATTCCCAGAGATCAAGGTGAGGCTGACTGGCCTGTAGTTCCTCAGATTCTTCTTGCCCTTCTTGAAGATGGGTATGACATTTGCCTTTTTCTAGTCATCAGGAACCTCCCTTGATTACCATGACCTTTCAAAGAGGATAGAGAGCGGCCTCACAATGACATCAGCTGGCTTCTTCAGCACCCTCGGATGCATCCCAACTGGTCTCCTGGACTTGTGGATGTCAAGTTGACTTAAGTGCTCCCTAACTCTCTCTTTCTCTACTGTGGGTGATGCTTCACTCCCACTGACTCTGCCACTAGGCTCAGGGACCTGGGAGGCCTGAGGGCAGACCTTATCAGAGAAAACCGAGGCAAAGGTGGCATTGAGTACCGCAGCCTTTTCCATGTCCTTGGTCACTAGGTCTCCTGCCCAATCGAGCAGTGGGTCCAGTTTCTTTACCCTTCTTTTTACTACTTTTGTACTTCTAAAAGCCCTTCTTGTTGCCCCTCATATCAGTCACTGCTTCCATCTCAAGCTGAGCTTTGGCTTTTCTAACTCCACCCCTGAATGCTCAAGCAATGTCTTTATATTCCTCCTGGGTAGCCTATCCCTGCTTCCACTTTCTGTGTACTTTCTTTTTGCATTTGAGCTCAGTCAGGAGGTCCCTGTTAATACATACTGTCCTTCTGCCAGCATGCCATGACAGCACGCCTATCCTGTGAGCTATCCCCACCCACATCTCTGTGATCCCAATGAGGTTGTAGCTCTGCAAGTGTGTACAGACTTCTACTTTCTCCTGTTTGTTTCCCATGCTGCATGCATTTGTGTACAGACACTTGAGATGGACCCCTAGTTGTGCTGCTTTTACAAGGGGGGGTGCAAGAGCCTCCCCCATCGTGCTGTTCCCCAGGCACTTCCTCACTGCCCCCTATGCCTTCTCTTCAGATTATGATAACCCTTCTCTGATGCACTGAGTTTAAAACCCTCCTCACAAGGTTAGCAAACCCGTTAGCAACAACATTTTTGTCCCACTTTGTCAGATGGATCCTGTCCCTGCTCAGCAGTCCTCATTCCTCAAAGAGGGTCCTGTGTTCGTAGAAGCCAAAACACTGCCTGGGACACCAGCCATGCAGCCAGGTATTGACCCGCTGGATGCATCCACCCCTACCTCAGACTTTCCCCCTCATTGGCAGGATTGAGAGGACACCACCTGGACCTCCATGTCCTTCATCCTCCCCCCCTCCTGCCCCCAGAGCTCTGTAGTCACTTCTGATATGCTCAAGGTCACCCCTGGCAGTATCACTAGTGCCCATGTGGATGAGCACCAAGGGGTAATAGTCCAAGGGCTGGATGAGCCTCAGCAGTCTCTCTGAATCTTCCTGGATCTGGGCACCTGGCAAGCAGCAAACCTCCTGCGACATCAAGTCAGGTCAGCAGATGGATGCCTCTGTCCCCTGCAGGAGGGAGTCTCTGATAACTATCACCTACCCTTTCTTCTTCATGCAGACACTTAGTTCAGGCTCACCTGGCTCTAATGCCTCCCCTGATGGGTCTTGTTCCTCCTCACCTGTTCCTAGGGCACTGTATCAGTTCTGTAATTGCAGCTCTGCAGGAAGAGAAGGAGCCTTCCTCCTGTTGGCACAAGTCACAAGCTTCCAGCCTTCCTCATCTGGAGAGTCCCCATCCACTGCTCATTCAAGCTTCTTATTGTTCCTTCCTATGTGTTAATCCAGCTATACTCTATCAGTCTGTGAGGGAACTACTCACTTTCTTAGCACTAGGCGTTGTTTGTTTTCCTTATTCCTTGTTACTGTCAGAGGACAAAAACAATTGCTGTCACTTAGAAAAATAGGATTTTGCCTGTTTTGCTTGAGAAATCTTCAGCACCAGGCTGATTGTATAGATTCCAGAAAGTCCTCTTGTAAGGCTGGGATTCAGATGACTGATCTGTAGCTGCAAACATTCACTGCTTTACTGCACCAGCATAAAATGGAAACGTTGTAACATTCCCATCTGTGAAAGACTTGCCAAAGCAGTTTAGCATTTTAAAAGCCATGTACTGAATGAATATGAGATCTCACTACAAGCTGTGGTAGCTGGGAGAGTTTATGAAGCAGAAAGTATGGGCTAAGGGAGAGCTCAGACTAGTGATAGTGTACTGGCCTTGCAATTCTTTTAAGAGGCACTAATGGTAGTGGACTGCTACAACAGAAGCAGACACTGACTTGTTTAAGGCAGTAGCATGAAATTGGTTGTAATAAAACTATGCATTAAATGTACATTATGTTTAATAAGACTGTATTGCAACCCCAATGTTTATTCTGTGCCCACCACTGACGCTGATCTAATTTTCTAAACTTCTCCAATTGGTTCACTATCAGGTTTTCAGTCAGAAGGTGAAATTTCACTTGCTATTAGTACGTCTCATTTACTTTCCTAAGGCATTTACACTCCATATTCATTACCTCTTCTTTTTTATCTATGTTCTATAAATTGAGTGCTCTAAAATGCTCCCTATAAGTGGCATGTTTGACACAAATGAGATCAGTCTTTAATAGCTGATAACTCAAGAACATATACATGCACACACACATAAAGAGAAACAGGAGGAAAGACTATTTCCAAACCCATGTTAGAGGTAATTTTATGTTTTTTCACTCAAGGTGTTCAGGGCCCTGAGTGTACCAATAGGCCTTAATTACACTGACTAGCTTCACCTGGGACCTCTACCCACACACACTCTGCCCATGGCCCAGAAGCTCCTTTTAAGCTCAGGTCAGGCCCTCCCTTGCCTGGGCTATGCTGAACTGTCCTCAGTTCTATCTTCTGCTGTCCTAATTTGTTGATTGGACTTCCCTAACTGATCCCAGACCTGATTTGGCACCTTGCATTTGTCTGATGATCATCAGACTGTTGATGGAGCCTGTTACCCCTGTTACTATTACCAACCCTGCCCTGCTTGTCTTGCTTGCTCACTGTGGGACTGTGCTCTGGTCAGTGAGGGCACTGCCCCTGCCTGTGCTGGGGTCACCCTTGGCTCCCAGCTCATCTTCCCTCATGGAGCTGCCCTACTCTCACTGTTCCCTGACAGTTAACTCAGGCCTTCTTGAGCCCTGAGCCAAGCACCATGAAGCCTGTCTGACAGGCGCCACACAGGCAAGCATGGGACTCTGGATGGCGCAGCCCATAGAAGAGGCGTTTGCTCTGGGGGGCTCCCCAGGAGTTAACGAACTCCGGGTGCACCACGGCTGGAGTCACCACACTGTGGGGTTGCTGTAGCCTGGGGGCACACCAGGCTCCATGATTGACGAGACCAGACAAAGAAGTGACACCGCAGACCCACACCATAAACATCTCGGTGCTGTGGAGCCATTCACCGCAGAACGACCTGTTAATGGGCATATTGTTACCAACTGAGCAGTGCTGCGGGCTGAGCACGAGGTTACCTGGTGATGTGCGCACTGCTATCGACTTTGGTATAACTGTGGGCTGGCATTGTTCTGACTGGCTATAAAACAGAGTAAGCCACATAGACTTGTGTGTGGACTTGGACCCACGGTCAGCTGGCCTGCGGACCCGAGGACCCACCTGTCAGCGGGGATGCCCCTGATTTCAATGTCAGGTTGCGGAGAATCCGGGAAAAACTATACCTGGAAGGGTGGCCCATAAGGGACGAGAGCAGTCATTGTACTGTGCACCTGTTTGCTTGAGAATCTGGGGAAACCTATACTGGAGGGGTGACACTCAAAGAAAGGGTGAGAGCAGTTGTTGTACCGTGCACCTGTGATTGAACTGTAGAGCTCTGCTACGTATATATATTTTCAGGTCTGTTATATTTCTAGCTTTGCTATGCTTTTAGCTTTGTTATAACCTCTTATCTCTAATAAATTCTCACACTTGACAAATGACGATCTCTCGAGTTCAGTGTGACTAACCCCCAGAATCCAAAAGAATCCCGGATGCCCCTCCAGTGGCGCGTCACACTGGCCCTTAGGCTGTGCAGGGGTTTGCTACCATGACTCCCTCACAGTTTCAGATTAACCTCCAAACCCTGCAGGAAGCTATGGTCAGCCTACAGAGGCACATCACAGCCCTACAGGTGGCTTGAACAACCACAGCAACCTCTGCCACCCACCTCCCTGAACCCTTCAATGCAGTTTGGGCAAGGGTACAGGGGGTCATTAGTCAGCTGCAGCTAATCTTTACCAATAATCTTTACTCAGGGCCTTACCCAACAGACAGTAGCTGCTCAGCAGTAGTAATCTCTCAGGTCTTGGGGGTGGCCTTATGTTGTCCCAAAAGAAGGGTTCTTTTTACCTGGTGTGCAATGAGCTGAAAAACACAGAGTCGAGATATTTGTTTAATTCCTATCTGTGCAGAGATGGGTGCTAGGTGGTAATTCCACAAAGCTAGCACACCTGGTTACTACACAGGCGACACTTTCTGTTTGAGCAACAGTTATCAGTACATTTTACAACTACATTGTCACCCTCGTTCCCATTGGTTCTGCTAGGTCTCGTCTTCATTTAAAGTCACTGTATCTTCTTTTTCTACTACGCATGCTCTATGGGGAAGGGGCTTTGGTTGGTAGGGGGTTTCCCTGCTCGTGGGTGGGTTTTTTTACTATGCTAATTAGGATAGTTCACCTGTAGTTCAAATAGTTCTCTTTAGTTTATCAGCTGTTTTGTTCTCTTATTTTGGTACTCCCTTATCTGGCTGATTTTTGGTGTCATCTTGTTCCTTCCTCCAGGACTATGTTTTGTTAACTATCTGTGAAAGACTGAGTAACGCCCTATTCTCCTCCCCCCCCCCATACCTCCAACACTTAGATTGCATCACATGCTGTATAGAGCACAATGACCCCTTGCTCCAGAACCCTGATGCCTTATTCATTGATTTGGAGCTGGGTTTTGGGGACCATAATCATGAAGCTGTGGCTGAAGCAGCTTTGCTGGAGTTCTGGCAGGGGAGTCAGTTGGCACCTAACTACACAATTTAATCCATGAAGTTGGCTGTGGAAACTAGGTGGGAGGAATGAGGCCTTATGGTGCACTACAGGTTAGGGCTGACTGAGGCTGTCAAAGATGAGAGATGGCCAGAGTTGACTCTCCTCAGAACTTGGGAGAGCTGTCAAACCTGACTGGCATTCCAGAGAGGCACCTGACAGCATGCCAGGGAGCATTCACAAAGCCTCCAAGGAGCCTTGCCATGTTTTGCTCCACCTCCCTTGCTACCCCCCAGAGAAGGAGTTCATGGAGGTAGGTTTGGCCCAACCTCACTCCTTACACCAAAAGCAAGAATGCAGGCGGAGGGAGGGGACATGTTTTTATAATAGTGAGAAAAGCGACTGCATTGCCACTTCCCCCAACAAACCCCCTGCCCTGAGTGCTGCAAAGGGAGTGCAGTCAGGGGCATATGCACTAAACCTCAACTCACAATACCTCTCACCATCATCCTCCTAGGTGGGCACACAATCTGAACCACTGCTTTGGTGGACTGAGGGGGCCTCCTGTAGTTTTGAGGCCTCTGAGTTTGTCTAGAATGCCTGGATTCCTATGCAGCCCTGACCCAGTTCAACCACAGTCACTGCTATAGATGGGAGGATCACCTGTATGTGGCCTATCACCTATGAGACCATGACCCTTAGGGTAACCATGGCACCCAGCCACTCAGAGACTCTGCCCTTCCCCATCCTGCACATCTCCCTCTTTCCTGTCATCCTCAGGCTGCCCTGGTTACCCTGGTTACTGAAGCACAACAGTTTAGGGAGTCCCTGTTTAAATTGGAACAAGTTACAGCCCTTCTTTCTCCTCCTCCAAATTCCCTGCAGGTTTTTTTTCCTCCTTCCTTTCACTTGTGAATTCCCTTTCCACACTTTGATAAAGTTTCAGGATTTTTGTCATTAACCTTCTGATGCTGGGTAAGGCACTATTTTGATAGTGCAGCTGTCCAGCTTTGAATCAGAGAGCTCTGAGAAGCCTCAACGGGGCATGCCCGCCCCTGCCTTTGCTTAGGAGCTGCATTTAATCTGGGCTCTTGGCCTTGGGTCTTATCTGAGCTATGTGGCAGTTATGCCTGTACCTGGCCATGTACCTTGCTGATCTGGACCCTGATCCTGACCCGCTAACTTGACTTCCCGGCTTGGCCTTGGACCTGCCTCATCACTACAAATTCGCCTGGTGAATTCTGGACTGTGGCCGACTCTGGTCACTGTCACCAGACTTGCTCTGCTCTCCTCATTCAGGTACTGTGGGACTGTGCCCTGCTGGTGAGAGCACTGCCGCTGTCTACCTTGCTGTCACCCTCAGCTCCCAGGTCACCTGCCCTTGTGGAACAGCCACACCTGCTGCTCACTGAAAGCATTTCGTTCAGGAGTATGGGACCTATTTCTTGTCAACTGTACACTCATCCAGATTGACTTGCTCTATACCTCATCATTCACTGACTTCTTAGACTCTGCTGTGGGAATAGGGGAAGCTGGCTGGTGTTCTCTGCTCATTTTCCCTGTCCAAATGGTACTACTCTTCCATTTCTTTGGTTCCCGTAATTAGCTAAATCCTGCATTTCTTATGCTTTTTTACCTTCCTGGAGAATCTCATGAATTTGCACAGGAACAACAGGTAAGCCAGTCCACTTTCATAATACTTAGACTTGATTTATTTATTTAATTTTTAAATGTTCTGAGCAGCATGAGAGCATTGACTTGAATTAGGGTTTAGAATGCGCTATACTTCTACCATACATTGAATTAATTTAAATTAAATAAAAAATAAACAACAGAACCATCAGGACAGAGATGAAATGCTCTTTTCACTTAAGGCCATTCAATCCACCTAATCCCTTCTTTTTAAAAAATAATATTTCTCCTAGATTCATTTGCAACCTCCAAAGAGAAAGTCCATGTGTTGTTTCTTTAGCTGCCACATGTTTCGATGGCATTGCATATCTTTTCAGAAACCTTTTGGATGTGTAATACACATCACAATAAGAAGCTAATTATTAATTATAATGTGTGACGCAAACCCACTATAGTGAGGACACCTGCAGAAGATCTGGCAAGGACTCAGATAACCGGCAGAGCATGATAGCAGCCCCAGAGTGTCCTTCATTAAACCTATCCTGTTTAACTCCTCATGAACCTTGAGTGTCTCTCTATGCTGGTATCCAACCCTCCCTTTACCGCCGTGCAGTCACAGAGTGGCCTCTGGGCCACTCTGTGAACATGCTCACTCTGTGAGTGGGTGACTCTGCCAGTCACCTGGCTCCTTCCCAGATCTTCCACAGGTGTTCTCACTACACACTCCCATGCAATTGAGATTGGCAATGGGCAAAGGACCCCCCCCTCAGTTAGAGTTGTTCTGTTGGTGGCCCCCATCCAAGAGTATATTTTAGGCATCGACATACTCTGAGGGAAAACAAACAATACTCTTTGGGATCCTTTTTCTTTTGGGCAGCCCCTATATATTAAAACAGCTATTACTATTCTGAGAGGGCACCCTAAATGGGACACAGTGGAACTCCCTGTGCCTACCACTATGGTTAACACTAAACAGTACCGTATACCAGGAGGACATGATGAGATAACGGATACCGTCCCTGGCCTTTTGGCACTGGCATCATTTGTCCAGCAGCCAGTGCCTTTAATAGCCCCATCTGGCCAGTGAAAAAGAAAGACAGTTCCTGGAGAATGACAGTGGATTACTGCAATCTCAATTGCATAACTCTGATGTTGAATGTGGCTGTGCCCAAAATGGTGTCCATCATGGAATGATTAGCCACCAGAATAGGACACTGGCATGTGGTAACAGTTTTGGCAAATGCCTTTTTCTCTATTGACATCGCTCAAAAGAGTCAAGATCAATTTGTGCTTGCCTGGGAAGGCCACCAATATACCTTTATGGTGCTGCCACAAGGTTACAAACATAGCCCCACTATTTGTCACCAGCTGGTAAGCAGGGACCTTGACCGGGTGACCCTGCCCAATAAGGTAGTAATGGAAGACTATATTGATGACATTTTGCTAAGCAGTCCCACTGAAGCAAACCTTGCTGAAGCAAAGGCCCAAGTCCTAGATGTATTAACCAATAGAGGGTGGGTGGGTGGGTAGTGAACCCTAAGAAAATACAGGGCCCCAGCAATGAAGTCATCTTCCTAGGCATACTCTGGTCAGGTCCCCAGAGGAAAATACCACAAAAAGCCATCGAGACCATTACACGCTTCCCTGAACCAACATCAATAGGTCAGGCCCAATCCTTCCTAGGGCTTATGGGGTACTGGAGAACCTTTATCCCGCATCTCGGGTACATTCTACAGCCTATACAAGCCACAGTGAGGAAGAAAGCCACCTTTGAGTGGAGCCCTAAACAGAAGGCAGCCTTTGCTCAAGCTAAAGAAGCCTTGAGTCAGCATGCAATTCTGAGCCCAGGAAGATGAGGAACCCCTTTTGAGCTGGAAGTCACCATAGTAGGTGACACAGCCTCATGGGGTCTGTGGCAACAAGCCTCGACCTGTAAAGAACCAATCGGATACTGGTCCAAAACATTATGGGGTTCGGCTGAATGATACACTCTGATGGAACAGCAGATAGTGGCTGTAGTCTTGGCTCTTCAACAAACAGAAGCTATCACAGGTCCAGATCCAGTGGTAGTACGGACTCCTTTGCCCACAATGGGATGGATCCAAGATGAAAGACCACTAGCTAGAAGTGGTACTGCACAGTGTAGCCCTCTAGCTGCGGCCCCAGAATCCCCATGCATAGAAGCTCTCCCCCCCATACAGTCAGCTAACAGCAGAACAGCAAGAGCGTGCATGGTTCACTGATGGCTCAGCATCATATAAAGGGGCAGCGAGGGATGCCGTATGAGACTGGCATGGGACTATCAAGCCAGTGGGCTGAAATTCAGGCAGTCTATCTAGTGCTCACCGAAAATAAAGAGCCCTTATTTATATACACTGATAGTTGGGCAGCATACAAGAATCCTACTGTATGGATGGCAGGATGGTATACATTGTGAGGAGCTATCCATGGCAAGCCAATATGGGGACAGCCCCTATGGCCTAGTATCTGGGAAGCCTGCATGTGGATGCCCAAGCAACTAGTAATTCTGAAGAAGCCAAGTACAATGGTGAGGTAGAAGCTATGGTGGCTGTTAGTGCAATTATTGCTCCCAGATTAGCAGCCTGGATACCACAAAAGCAGCCATCTAGGTGGAGCTAGGGCCACCCAATGGACTGGCGATCAAGCTCTTCACACCACAATCGTGGCACAAACAGGGGCCACACAGTGTTGCCCCTGTTGTACCCGCTTAGCTCCACAGCAGTTTCAGACCAAAAAGCGTTACATCTGCAGAGGACAAAAGCCTGAGGAACTGTGGCAAATTGATTCTATTGGATCCTTACCGGAGAGCCAGTGGCACAGATACGTGCTGACCACTGTAGGTACCTGCTCTGGTCTGTTGTCCAGCCACTCTTGCTCCATGGCTACCAAGGCTACGTTGAGGCTGTGCGACGATGGGCCAGAGGCGGTTCATTGTACTAGAGGGGAGCTCGATGCGACGGGAGCCCTGCCCCAGGATCCCAGGCTGCGCGGCACCCTCCATCCCCCGCAGCAGCAAAGCCGAAGTGTTTCCCCCTCCCTAGTGGAGCGGGTGCTGGGCGCGGCACGGTTAACCTGGCTGGCTGCCGCGGACATCGATGACGGGCTCACCGGGTGGACTGCTATCGCGGCAGGAATGAACCGGCTGCGGCAATCAGGAATGCTGTCCGGAACGTATTCCCCTGCGTTTACCGGATCCGATCCCCGTGAGCAAAACCATCCGGACTAAGACGCTGCGAACCGGCCCGCCCATCTTAAAGCGATGGTGCTGCCTGTGGGTGGTGGGGGAAGTCGCAGCGCTGCCATCTCAGTTGGCAGAGGTGTCCTCTGTTAGCAGCGGTGGGAAGCTGGGACAGAGGCGGGTAAACGTGAAGCGGGCAGAAAGGGCGAGTCGCGGCACTATGTTCCGAGAGCTGCTGCGAGCAGGCATGCCATGGCGGGAGGCGGACGGCGAACCCAGCGCAGAGCTGCTCGAGCGGTGGCTGCAGTGCACACCGCCCCCGGGGGTGGGGGCACATGGCGAGCAGCCTGGAGAGCACAAGGAGGGGGGGACTCGCAACACCCACCATCCCACCAGCAGCGTGTGCAGAGGGGGAGCTGCCAGCGGCACAAACAGGGGCCGGGCAGCGTTGTCCCCGTTGTACCCGCTCAACTCCACAGCAGTTGCAGACTGAAAAGTGTTATATTCGCAGAGGACAAAAGCCTAGGGCAATGTGGCAAACTGTTTCTATTGGATCCTTACTGGAGAGCCAGCAACGCAGATATGTCCTGACTGCTGTAGATACCTGCTCTGGTCTGTTGTCCAGCCACTCCTGTGCCACAGCTACCCAGGCTCACACCATTAAGGCATTAGAAGACTTGATTGGGTTATATGGTTCCCTGGTGGAAATCCAAAGTGATCAGGGCACTTGTTTTACAGGGAATGGTGTTCAAAATTGGACTGGAGAGCGAGGAATAGCCTGGACATATCACATGACCTACCATCCACAAGGGGCAGGATTGATAGAAGGAATGAACTGGCTGCTCAAAGAGCAGCTGTGCAAATTGTCCCCTACTGGTACCCTCACGGGTTGGAGCAAAAACATTTGTCAGGCAGCTGCCTGCCTCAATGACCACCCACAGCTTGGCTCTACCCCATATGCTCATTGCAAAGGGGAATCCATTGAGCAGCCACATGTGCTTAGAGTGCAACGGCTGCAGCCCCAAGCCTGTCTCCCCGTGCGAGCCACACCTGGGAGTGCAGGGTTGGGTCTGCAATTGCCACACAAAGAAATAACCCTGGAACCGGAGAGCCGTCATCTTGTGAGTATGGGGTTGGTGGTTGCTATACCTCAGGGGTATTAGGTCGCTTGGTGCCCTGTCATAGTTTAGCTCTCCGTGGGGATGGACAATGTTTCAGGGGTCATTGACTCAAACTACCTTGAGGCAGTGAAGGTTGTGATGCACTACACCAGATCCCAACCCCTGCGATGTACGCAGGGAGACCAAATGGCTGAACTGATTTGTGAGCGGATAGGGGTCCCCACTATCCAGGAAATAGATTCCTTGCAGCCCACTCAGCAACCAGACAGCTTCAGGTCTGCAGGGCATGCTGTGTGGGTGCATGATCTGACTAAACCCAGTCTGAAAGGGAAATCATTGCTGATGGGCCAGGAGACACCCACCTGGTACTAATCAAAGGGGAAAATGTCCCAGTCCATGTCCCCTCTAGGAGACTCTCGCCCAGAGAACCCAGACCTGATGAATATGCCGAGCGGAGCCACGACATTGCTGCTCTCCATCCTAGCTCTCTGCACTGATGATAGCTGGGACACCAACAGAGCTGCAGTGAGCACATCGAATCCAACATCCACAAGATAGAGAGCCTACTCCAACTCCAAGTACTACATGATGTAAAGGCTGAAGAATCAGCACAGGACAGCCCCTGGCAGTGACTGTCATCATGGCTGTTGAATTTAGGACTACGGGGAAAATGCATTATGCTCCTGGTCTTCTGGGCTGATTAGTTTTGTGTGCATATATGTTATAATTTACTATATATATATATATATATATATATATATATATATTCACTATGATTTAGTTTCTTGTACACCTCAGCTGTTAGTTAGGCTAATACCAGAAAGGCATGTCTGAACCTTGTCCACACACTGGTGGCACCAATACCACATCTCTGTCAGTCAGGGGGTGGAGTGTAGTGAGTACACCTGCAGAAGATCTGGCGAGAAGTCAGTGACTGGCAGATTACGTGATTGCAGGCCCAGAGTGTGAAACTACACACTGACCAAATTCCCATCAGGGCCAGGCATGCATATTCTGTTTTGTCAACAATGTCTAGCTGCTTCCCAGCTGGTAGCTACCCAAGGTTAGCACAGCTGAGATAAGGAAATAGTTCTAGTAGACTTAGGAGGCCCTTAGGATACGAGTCAAGTCCCGCCTGGGCGTCCAACCCATGCGTCCAGCAGCCTCCCATCAGTGACCCCTCTGTGCGGTTCCCGAGGCTCCCTGTGCAGCTTGGAGTGCAAGTCCTTTATTAAATCTACTTTGTTTAACCCCTCATGAACTCTTGAGTGTCTCTCTATGCCAGTATCTGACCCTCTCTTGCTCGCCTTGTGGTCACACTCTATTAAACAAGTCATCATGCAAAGCACTAACTAGGCTGCCAAAGTCAACCATGAAATGGCATGCTTGTATGATGCAAAATACACGCAGAGTAAACAGTGTCTGCTATTGAAAATGAAGAGCATGCATTCATAATCAAATAAATAACCTACATGAAGACATTTGAGAAGTAAATGAGAAACGCATACTAATTTGGAAATAAAGTCAGGCAGGTTCAAAACACGTAACACAGATTAGCCCAAATGAAAAAGGGCATAAAGAACAAAAGACTCAGAGAGACAGAGATTACATGACCCACAGAGAGAGAGAGGGGAGAAGAGAAGGGAGGGAGGGAGAGAGAGAGAGAAAACATGCAACATGGGGGGAGAGAAAGAGAGAGAGACTACATGACTCAAAGTGGGAGAAGGGGAGGGAGAGAGATTATGTGACCCAGAGAGAGGGGAGGGGTGGAGTGTAGTGAGCACACCTGTGGAAGATTTGACAAGGAGCCAGGTGACTGGCAGAGTACGTGGTAGCAGCCCCAGAGTGTGAAACTACACACTGACTGAATTCCAATCAGGGCCAGGCATGCATATTCCTTTTTGTCAACAATGTCTAGCTGCTTCCCAGCCAGTAGCTACCCAAGGTTAGCACAGCTGAGATAAGGGAATAGTTCTAGTAGATTTAAGGGGCCCTTAGGATACAATGAGTCGAGTCCTGCCTGGGCGTCCAACCCGTGCGTCCAGCAGCCTCCCCAGGCTTTGTCCTCTGCGAATATACCCCTTCTTGGTCCGCAACTGCTGCAAAGCTAAGCGGGTACAACAGGGGCAATGCTTCCCGGCCCCTGTTTGTGCCACTGGCAGCTCCCCCTCTGCACACGCTGCTGGTGGAATGGCGGGTGTCGCGGGTCTCCCCTGCGCTCTCCAGGCTGCTCGTCGTGCTCCCTCACCCCTGGGGGCTCTGTGCGCTGCTCTGGCTGAAGCTGCAGCCACCACTCGAGCAGCTCTGCACTGGGTTCGCCGTCCACCTCTGGCCATGGCATGCCCGCTCACAGCAGCTCTCGGAACATAGTGCCGCGACACCTTTTATATTTCTTTTTAACATTTACCCGCCTGTTTCTCAACTTCCTATCTCTGCTAACAGAGGACACCTCTGCTAAATGAGATAACAGCGCTTTGACTTCCCCTGCTGTACCCACCCCTCCACCAATCACAGGTAACACCATCGCTTTAAGATGTGAGGTGGCAGTTTGCAGCATCTTAGTTTGGATGGCGTATGAGAAAATGCGGAAGAATGTTGAGGAGGCCCCCATCTTACCCTTGCAGATGGCTTTACTCATGGGGATCTAATCCGATCTGGTAAACTCAGGGGAGTAAATTCCGGACAACATTCCTGTAAGGGTAAGGCGGGGGCACAGCCTGGTCTCCCAGCAGGGACAGATACACAAACACAAGGCACACTAGGGTGGATACTGAGCGTTTATTACCTCTGCGTCTGAGCGGGGGTTCCCCAGCGATTTCCTGATTGAGGCAATAATCGAGTGGGAGAGTCCCTGGCACCACTGAGCGTTTGTCCAGGGCGAGGAACGCCGGGGAGGAGGGGTGCTATATGAGGTTTTTATGAACTACACACATATGCAGTAAGCACATTGAGCTCATTGCTAATCTTGATTCAAAGCCCAGGTGTAGCACCACACTGGCACAGGCTCAGCTATGTGACTATGGGTCAACATGCCCTGTAGATACTCCTTTTCCCACGTAACGGTTTGACTAGCTTCCATCGCCTATCTCCTTGACATTCTTCCACATTTTCCCATACACTCCAACTCTGCGATGGAAAGCTAGTTACAGGCCATCCCAGTCTTCAGAAGGGCATGGGGTATGAGGGCAAGGGAGTTTACAAAGCAATGAAATCAAAACATAGCATAATACAAAGCAAAAGGTAAACAAGAGTCCTCCTTGTATGAGGTGGCCCAGCCGTCCCATTAGGGAGTCAAACCAATTAGCCAGCCAGGCGTCTCCGTTGTTCTGCCGGATGTGTTGGATAATATCTTGCAAGTGGCTGATATCATTCTCAATAAATGCCGATTCATCAGTGATGTTAAAACAGCACATCCCAGCAAAGTCATAACATCCTGGTTATGTTGCAGTAGGAGATAGTCGATCACTAGACGACTTTGCAGTGTTCCTTGCCGTACTGCTCCCAACTCTTTATTTAAAGAGGCAATGGCCCTAGATGTCCAATTTAAGCCTTGAGCTAAAGCACAGGCCACATGCTCTAACTGTTTATAATTATGCGCCACCACCCCCAGGATCCCAACCAGGCTTAACAATAGGCCTAAGGCTTCTGCATGAGAAAATAAACTTATATGGGGGGTTACAAGTGGCATCCAGGACATGCCCTGGGGTCCTTCGCTGCTCCATCATAAAGGGAAGGATGCTCAAAAGTAACATGACCCACAGTGCATGGGCCACCTGTGGTGTTGGCCGGTACATATGTTTATGCTGTAGTGCCCCACAGAAGGAACCATCCTAGTGGTAGCATCAGGTGAGCAGACGCATAGGCAATATTCATAGTGTCATTACAAATTAACTGGGTATTGGTTACATTCCGCAGAACAGAGGTAGCATTTACAAAGCAAAAGCAAATATCTGCTTTAGATAGGTTAGCTATACAAAAAGAGTAAGTCCAAGGTGTCAGCTTTTGGGAAACAATACCCAAATCATATAAATTCATGGGAGTAACAGAAATATCAAAAATTTTTTAGGAAAGTGTAACTCTGCAATACCGCGAGTGGAGTCGGTACACCTATGTAACACGTAGTTAAGACATCATCCACTGATCGTCCTCCTGCAATACAGAAAGCAGAGAGGTTAGCTGATCTTTGTGCGAGCCACATCCATGTATTTACATGGCAAGCTGGATGGTCTTGTAGGTCAATGGCATCTGTCATGGTCAGCAAGAGGCAACGCTCCAACAGGAACTTACAGCTGCTGGCGTGCTCACCTGTCGATGGGAAGATAGAAAGGCATGGTATCGCCATCAGGAAGAACTCGAGCAGTGGCTCCTGGACCATCTGCTAAAACAGTGCCAGGCCATTTTGCCTTCTGAGGAGTTAGTATCCACACACTGGCTAGAGAGTGTACTGAGGGTGTTTGCTGAACTTGAGGCACTCCGGCACTGTGCATCAGAATTCCTCGCAGCATTGGTGCTCCCTGCGAGACATCCACTGGTGTGGATACGGATACCTGGAAGAGAAATCTTGAGGAGAGGTCAATAAGAGTGGGGCTATTTGAACAGGTATTAAAGGTGTAAACAGCCATACACACGGTGAAGGGCAGTCAAGTCTCAAATGTAAGCTGATAACTCTTTGTTCAGTAATCATCAGTTGCTCAGGTGCATAGACTTCTACCTCCTTGGAGGTGAGTATGCGGGGGCAATTCCCCCTTCTGTTACAGATATCCGAGCAGGGATTGCTAGGGTTGCTTTGGCTTGTACTCGCTCGTAGGGAGGAAGCATTCCCACACGCCCGTTGTTAAGCATAAACAGCGCTTGGGGGAGCATGCTCACCCACACCCTTAATGTCTGCGTGGTGGTAAGTTTCCAAATTTGTTCCTTCAGCAGGCCCTTCGTTCTCTCTCTTAATCCAGTAGCTTGAAGGTGGTACAGTATATGCAAGACCCAGGTGATCCCCAAGTCCTTTGCCCATTCTTGTACTACATGGCTGGCAAAGTGGGTACCTTGGTCACTCTGTATTTCTTTTGGTATACCATAAGTATACATGAGCTGCTCTAAGCCCCACGACAGTAATGGGTTGATTCGCATGGGAGGTAGGCTATGCATACATAAGGCCTGTGTAAGTGTCTGCAGCAGGTAATATATACTTTCGCCCCTGTGAGGGGGGCAACGGGCCTACATAATCCACTTGCCAGGTTGCAAAGGGTTGTTCGCCTCGCTTGATGCGACCGTATGTGCTGGTGAAAGGCACTTTTGTCATTTTCATACAAACGGGACAGTTAGCATGTGCTGTTTTACATCAATGTAATGCTAACATGGGATGGCCTCGTGATAGATCCCAAGCCTGAGCTGTGATGGGGCCACGATGCCCTGATCGTTCATGCGCTTGCCAAGCTTGCTTTAACTCTGAGGGAGTTGCCATCTGGTCAACTGCTGTATTATGCTGAGTTTCGAGGGTCTTTCGTAGCTGTGGCAGGACTATATGCTGCAGAGCACCACACTCGCTCTCCTGCCCAGCAATACACTGCACTGCCATCAGAAAACCAGGCCCGCTCTCGTTGCTCAGGAGCTAATGTCTCAAAAGGAGGCGCCTCTTGGACAGGCAATGGCTCTATTGGGGGAGCAGGGAGGGGGAGCCACTCTGGCTCCGACAATAGAGGCATGTGCTCAAAATGTACTTCCCCCAACAAGGTTGCGTGTGGGGTACTCATGTCCTTTCTCCCCCACCCTATACTGGGCTTGTAAATAGTGTTTCCATTTCCATTGAGTTGCACCTTGGGCCACCCCTACATGGGCCCTGACTGTATCATCAGTCACCCATGCCTGGATGGGGATGGGGGTGTGTACAGTCACCGGGTCACGTCCTGTAACTCGTTTGGTATCCTGCAAAGCCCACACCACAGCCAAAAGCTGTTTTCCCAGAGGTGTGTAATTTGCTGTGGCCCCTTGCAGGGAACGAGACCAGAAACCTATAGGTTCCCGCCTTGCATGGGCACGTTGTCGCCACAACCCCCAAGACACAGTATCCCCCATAACCGGTACCTCCAGCTCCATGCCTCCATAGTATTGCGCACTTTCTCAGGGACAGCTTTCGTCTGCCCCCTCCAGACTATCCCTAGGAATTGCACACTAATGTCCGGCCCCTGCACCTTCTTAGGGTTCACAGCCCACCCCCGCTCCTGTAGGGTCTGTACTAGTAACAATAGCTGTTCATGGACTCGTTCTTTAGAAGGGCCCATTATTAAAATATCATCAATGTAATGATGGATGGTACCTCCTGCAAGGGGGAGAAGGGAGATCAGCTGAGACCAACTGGTGGCAAATCGTGGGGCTGTTTATAGCCCTGAGGAAGGACTTGTAACATATATTGCTTGTTTTCCCATGTAAACACGACTTGAGCGTGCGATTGTGGGGATATAGTGATGGAGAAGAATGCATTCACCAGATCAATGACAGCTCTCCATTCCTGCAGATGTTTCCCCACTCCTTCTAGTGGAGTTACCATGTCAGGTACTACGGCCGCTAATGGTGGGGCAACTTTATTTAGCTCCCTATAATCCACAGTCCATCAGGCTTCCATCATGAACCATCAGGCTTCCGAACAGGCCAAATAGGACTACTGAAAGCTGACAGGACAGGGCGTATGATTTGGGTATGCAATAAAGCGTCTAGAGTTTCCTGAATCTCCTTTTCCCCACCAGACATCCTATATTGCTTCACTTGCATCACAGTTGGGGGAACCGGTAAATCCACGGGGGGGGTCCCATTTTGGATACCCTCTAATCAAAGTGATGGATCGCAACTGTGGTAACGCAGGACTTTTTCCAAAGGAGAACAATCCCTGCAGGGTCTGAATATCTCTGCCCAGTAGAACGTCGATCCCCAAGATGTACTCATGAATCGGTGCTAATAAAACAGGGGTAGAAAATGTTTTTTTTTTTTGCCAATTGCTAACGTAACTACAGCCCGTACCGCTGGGGTGGCCGATCCTCCCAACCCACACGTGTGGGTAGTGGCCTTCCCCGGAGCTACCACGCAATGTAATGTGGAAACTTCTGCCCCAGTATCTACTAAAGCCAGCACAGCAATTTCTCCTCCAGAGCGCCAGCGAATTCGCAGGGGTACATAAGGACATCGGTCCCCCCGATGGTAAGCCGCAACTGGCGCTTGTATTGTGGGGGACCCGCCTCCCCCTCATTGTCTTTTGGCTGGCGTTTTCCACGCTGGGGCTGGGGCGAGTGGGGCAGTAGGCTGTGTCCGATATTGCTGATTCGCAGGTAACCGCTGCCACCACTTAAACAAGTCAGCAGTAGAAAGACTGTTTATCTCATCACATAATACCCCTGCCTGCAGCAAATCAGTCCACATCTGTCACCTCGTTCCCTTTCCACTCAATTTAGTAGTCCCTGCCAATTTTCTTGCCTTGGAATTCTGAGCTGCTCTCACTTCCTTAGTATCTGGTCCATCAACAAGTGCCAAATCCCTCATATTGTTTACCAATGCCCCTACTGTCCCGGTTGCAGGCATTACTGTGCCAAGTAGTAACGACTTTAAGGCACTTGAAGCCCCCTTTAATAATTGGGTTTTCAATTGCTGTGTTATTTCCACACCATCCAGTCCGTCCGCATCTGCTAACCCAATTGCTACCCCGAGCTGCCGCAACGCATTAATCCCTTCCTCAAAAGGCCCACTGTAGCGGCTAATTCACCTGTGGATGTGTAAGCACCTACCACAGCGGGGCATAACCATTGACAAAATGTTGGAGCTGGGGCTTTACCATAGCGCTCCCCCCCCCCCCATTATTGCCTTGATCAGGAAATCGCTGGGGAACCCCCACTCAGACGCAGAGGTAATAAACGCTCAGTATCGACCCTAGTGTGCCTTGCATTTGTGTATCTGTCCCTGCCGGGAGTCCAGGTGCTGCTTGTGCCTTACAGTTGGCAAAACTGAAAAGGGTCTGAATATCTCTGCCCAGTAGAACGTCGATCCCCAAGATGTACTCATGAATCGGTGCTAATAAAACAGGGGTAGAAAATGTTTTTTTTTTTGCCAATTGCTAATGTAACTACAGCCCGTACTGCTGGGGTGGCCGATCCTCCCAACCCACATGTGTGGGTAGTGGCCTTCTCCGGAGCTACCACTCGATGTACTACGGTAACTTCTGTTTCAAGCAATGGGCTGATTTGTGGTTTTTTTTTTTTTGCAGCTTTTCATGGATTTTTAAGACACAAAGGGACCATTATGATCATCTACTTTGTTTCTTTTCCATTAAACAGACCATGGAATCTATCCCAATAAGTCTTTTTGGAAAGAAAAACTGCTAAGACTAAATCACTAAGACCAGCAAATTGCTAAAATAAATCATTCCACTGGCTAATTTCCTTCCCCATATTTCTAGTCTAATTTTGTCTAGCTTCACCTTCCAATCATTTTATGTTGCTATTTACCTTCTCTGCTGCATTAAAGAATCTTTTACCAGAAATCTGTGAAGGCAGACCTGCCTACCCACTTTATTGCACAGGTAAATCAGAGTCATGATGCTGCCTTCCTTCAGAGTTGCTGTACCTCCATCTCAGTGATTCACTAGGTGAGTGAAGCAAAATAAATAAATACATCTATTTTTCTCCCCATGGCTAATTTTCTTCAGTCGGGGGGGCAGGTGGGGAGGAACCACAGAGTTGATTCTTCTTTCTCCTTGGAAACAGACCAAGTTTTAATGCCTTCTCTGCTGGTTTCCCAAGCAGAGGCTTAAAAGTGGCTGTTCTATGTCTCCTGTTCACCAACTTATGAAGTCATTCTCTCTTTTGGCCCCATACACAGTGAGCTATTCACAGAAAGCAGAACAGCTTTGGCAGAAGAAATCAAGGTCATACTTTGATGAATGCTTCCTTCTACTGAAGAGGACAACTTGTTCATAGTCCATGCTTTACATCTACCCCTTGCCCACTCGTTTCTGCCAGCTAACAGAATTACAGAATCACAGAATATTTGGAGTTGGAAGGCATCTCTGGAGATCATCTAGTCCAACATCCCTGCTCAAGCAGGGTCACCTAGAGCAGGTTGCCCACTACCCTGTCCAGTTGGATTTGAATATTTCCAAGGGTGGAGACTCCACAACCTCTCTGGGCAACCTGTTCAACCAGAGTGTTCAACCATCCTTACAGTGAAAAAGTGTTTTCTTATGTTCAGATGGAATTTCCTGTGTTTCAGTTTGTGCCCGTTGCCTCTTGTCCTGTCACTGGGCACCACTGAGAAGAGTCTGGACCCATCCTCTTGACACCCTCCCTTCAGATACTTGTACACATTGATGAAATCGCCTCTCAGTCTTCTCTTCTCCATGCTGAACAGTCCCAGCTCTCTCAGCCTCTCCTCGTATGACACTTTCTCCACTCCCTTAATCATCTTTGTGGTCCTTCACTGGAATCGCTCCAGGAGCTCCATGTCTCTCTTGTACTGGGGAGCCCAGAACTGGACACACTATTCCAGATGGGGCCTCACCAGAGCTGAGTAGAGGGGAAGGATCACCTCCCTCAACCTGTTCACAATGCTCGTCCAATGCAGCCCAGGGTACCGTTGGCTGCCTTTGCCAAGAGGGTGCATTGCTGGCTCATGGTCAACTACTTGTCCACCAGGACCCCAGGTCCTTCTCTGCAGAGCTGCTCTGAAGCAGGTTGTCCCCCAGCCTGTACTCGTATATGGGGTTATTCCTCCCCAAGTCCAGGACTTGGCATTTCCCTTTCTGGAACTTCATGAGGTTCCTCTCTGCTCATTTCTCCAGCCTGTTGAGGTCCCTCTGAATAGCAGCACAACTGTCTGGTGTATCAGCCACTCCTCCCAGTTTTCTATCGCTTGTGAACTTGCTGAAGGTGAGTTCGGTCCTGCCATCCAGGTCATTAATGAAGATTTTTAAACAAAATTGGCCCCAGTATTGACCTGTGGGGGATGCCACTAGTGACTGGCCTCCAGCTGGACTTTGTGCTGCTAATCACAATTCTCTGAGCCCAGCAGTTCAGCCAGTTTTCAGTCCACCTCACTGTCCACTTCTCTAGCCTGTACTTCATCAGCTTATCTATGAGGATGTTATGGGAGCTCAACTTTGTTGAGACTGAACAGAATGAGGAAATTGATCTGGGTTAAAAATAACGTCCCCTCCCTTTTTTTCTCCCTTACCTGCTTGTAGTGAGAACACCTGCGGAAGACCTGACGAGGAGTCAGTGACTGGCAGAGTATGTGGTAGCAGCCCCAGAGTGTGAAACTACACACTGACCAAATTCCCATCAAGACCGGACATGCATATTCCGTTTTGTCAACAATGTCTAGCTGCTTCCCAGCCAGTAGCTACCCAAGGTTAGCACAGCTGAGATAAGGAAATAGTTCTAGTAGATTTAAGGGGCCCTTGGGATACAACGACTCGAGTCCTGCCTGGGTGTCTGACCCGTGCGTCCAGTAGCCTCCCATCAGCGACCCCTCTGTGCAGTTCCCAGGGCTCCCTGTGCAGCTTGGAGTGTAAGTAAGTTCTTCATTAAATCTATCCTGTTTAACCCCTCATGAACCTTGAGTGTCTCTCTTCGCTGGTATCTGACCCTCTCTTGCCCACCTTGCGGTCACACTGCCAAATAGTTGTACTAGCACAACTGGGGAAGCAGCTGGGAGGAAGAGGGAAACAGCAGTCTGGTAGGTATTGGGCTTATTTAAGCCAGCATTACCACTGAAAGAAAAATCAAACTATGGCCTCAGAATCCTCCACCTAAACTATCCTATAGCTTCGTAGACAGACCATTCCTCCAGACTGTCAGCTAGCAGTGAGGGCTGGCTGCTCTGCAAGGGAAGATGAGCCAGGACTGGAGTGTGATAATATGGCAGACAAACAGTGACCTCACCAACAAGGATCCAGGATGCAGAGCGGCAAGTCTGGGTCAGGATCAGGGCCAGAGGCAGTGGTCAGTCAGACATAGTTCAGTGATCACCCGGTAAGTCCATAGTGATGAGTATAGTGCACTGGGGCTAGTGTTCATTATGATCCCAGTAAGAAAGGCACTTGGATTGAATAAGGTATTGATTAAAATACCACTTATTGGAGCTAACCCTATAAGGAAAAAGAGGATAGTATAGCTAATCTGATATCCCTTCAGATGCTGGGAATCCCAAGTTGTGCAGCATCAGATGGTCTTTCAATCAGGGCATGACATACTGTGCAGAGCCCATCTATGGAGCAGTTTGCTTGCATTCTGGTCTCTGGAGCTCTTATAGGATTTTTCTTAGAAGAGAACAATTCTAGTCATCATTTCTACTGTCAAGCAAAAGGATGTTCACATGAGAACTTGCTGCTTCACTTTAAGATAAAGATGAGGACATGCAGGTGGTGTAATTGCCGGTACCAAGTGGGAGCTCCCCACAGGGTCCTCCATTACGATTAGCCAGCTAAATTTATCTTGCAGTCAAGGGATATGTGCAACACAACACAGGCCTGAAGGCCAAGTTATACATGCAGTGCAGCATAGCACAGCACAGGCCTGTGCCTACTCAGGTCAACTGTTATGTGGATCACTAACTCCTCAATGTACAATAGTCTTCCAGTTAGGATCACTACAACAAAGCAGGTCCAAGGTCAAGTCTGGAAGCTGTGGTGGTGGGTCAGGGTCAGAATTATGGCGGTATGAGACAGCATGAAAACATAGCTGCTGCACAGCTGTGATGTAGCACAGGTGGGGGGGCAGTGGTAAAGCCTCAGCTAGTAAGCAGTTCCCAAGGGAAAGGAGGGGCAGGCCAGGCCCTTGTTTCTATCTTTCTTCTCAACAGCTCTTATCAGTGGAGGAGCTGACCTTGGACTCAGCTGGTGAAACTCCTAGAAGGATGCTCTGGGCCCCTGACAAAGGATTAGAGAAAGGTGTAAAGACCTTAATTCCTCTGTTTGCTCTCCTGAATCCAAGCACTTCATCTAAAAATAAAAGGGATCTGCTTCCTTAGTTTTGAAAATGTGACAAAACCCCTGAAATTCAAATAAAATGTTTTCTGCTGAAGTTTTTCATTCAACCTGAACAGTTCCTTCTCTTCTCCCCCGCCTCCCACCCTTGAGTTACTGAAAGGCAGCTATCTTATCAGATATGCTACTCTAGACAAAGCAAGTCTGCCTGCCCTGAAGTCCTCAAAGTTCCTTCAAATGGAGTACAGGCACAAAGTGAAAATTATTGTCTTGGTGAATATCACTCAAGTCAGATCTGAAATCTATCTTCATTAGAAAAGTTTAATGTTAAAAAGCTGAAGCAGAATTCTGGTGGTTAGTGGCTTTGGATTAGCCAAAATGCATCTGGAAATGACCAGCTTACAGTCTTACATAAACAGTAAACATTTTTGGATTCCAAAGACACTGTGCTGTGATTAGGAAAAAAATGTAATTCTTTTAATTATTCATTGGAATCAATGGAAATTCCTTTCATTACCTCTCAAAATAAGGGCCTCTCTGATGCAGAATCAATGCTTTGTAATTTAGTTCAAAAAATAGCCAGAGAAGAAATAAACTTCACCTTCATTAGATGTAGAAAAAGGCATTTGATCATGTTGGGTGACTCCTTATTTGTTATAAAAGTTTTTTGTTTTTTTTAACTTTAGCTTTAGCAACCAAAACTGCCTCTCTTTTAACAGTGAACAAAACCAGAATGAGAGCTTTAAGCATAACTGTGTTACAGGCTCTCCAAGGACACTGCAAACACGTTCTCTGAGGATTAACACAAGGCTTTGTCATGATCCCTGAGGCAGAGCCAAAATGTAGTTTCAAACCCAGAACCAGCTTTTGAGTCAAAGAAATGTCTTGTTTTTCTCTGTGTGCACCATTCCTGTAACTCTGCTGGCACTGCTGTGTCAGGGCCCTGAGTGCGCTAACAGGCTCTGTGACCCTCTCCACTGGCTGCCCATGCTCAAGGCCACTGCTGATAGGGCACAGCCTTGTAACCTGGGATCAGAAAGAGCTGTGTGAGGAAAGAGCTGGGAGAAGCCTCAGCAGGTCCATCCCCGCTTTGCTTGGGAGCTGCATTTAAGCTCAGGCCCTTGGGCCTTGCCTGAGCTACATTGCAGCTATGCCTGTGCCCAGCCTTGTACCTTGTTGATCCTGACCCACTGACTTGACCTTGGTCCTGCCTCATCACTATGGCCTTGCCTGGCCATCACTGGACTGTGACTGTGGTCACTGTAACTGAACACGCTCTGCTCTCCTTGTTCAGGTACTGTGAGACTGTACCCTGTCAGTGAAGTCACTGCCCTGCCTGCCTTGCTGTCACACTCGACTGTCAGCTTGCCTGCCCTTGCAGAGCAGCCACACCTGCTGCTCCCTGAAATGCTGGCAAAGTTAAGCCTGGCTCATTCCCTACTTTCTGCCTAGCAAATTCAAGAGACTAAGAGCCCTGTTGCCCTCTGCAAGTCTGTCAAAAATGTTGCAATCTGGCCCCAAGTAGACCAAATTGCAGGGGTGAGATTCTGGTACTGGACAACTTTTTTGATGGCTGATATCTGCTGGAGGAACAACACAGTAAGGCACAAGCAATCAAGGAGGTTCCTGCAGAGCATTGAGGATAACTTTCTGAAACAGGTGATGGAGGAGCCAATGAGGAGAGGTGTGCTGCTGGACCTCATACTAACAAACAAGGAAGGGCTGGTTGGAGATGTGAAGGTTGGGGGCAGCCTTGGCTGCAGTGACCATGAGATGGTGGAGTTCAGGATCCTGAGAGGAGGAAGCAGAGCAATAAGTAGGATCGCAACCCTGGACTTGAGGAGAGCAGACTTTGGCCTCTTCAGGGACCTGCTTGGAAGAATCCCATGAGATAGGGCCCTAGAAGGAAGAGGGGTCCAAGAGAGCTGGTTAATATTCAAGGATCACGTCCTCCAAGCTCAAGAACAGTGCATCCCAATGAGCAAGAAGTCAAGCAAAGGAACCAGGAGGCCTGCATGGATGGACAAGGAGCTCCTGGCAAAACTCAAACAGAAGAAGGAAGTGTACAGGAGGTGGAAACAGGGACAGGCCACTTGGGACAAATATAGGGACATCATCCAAGTATGCAGGGATGGGACTAGGAAGGCTAAGGCCCATTTGGAGTTAAAGCTGGTAAGGGATGTCAAGGACAGCAAGAAGGATTTCTTCAAATACATCAGTAACAAAAGGAAGACTAGGGAAAATGTGGGCCCGCAACTGAATGGGGCAGGGGCCCTGGTGGCGAAGGCTACAGAGAAGGCAGAGATACTGAATGCCTTCTTTGCTTCAGTCTTCACTGCTAAGGTCAGCCCTCAGGAATCTCGGACCCTGGAGACCAGGGAGAAGGTCTGGAGAAAGGAAGACTCCACCTTGGCTGAGGAGAATCAGGTTAGAGATGTGCCAGTGTGGCGCTACATCTGGGCTTTGAATCGAGATTAGTGATGAGCTCAGTATGCTTGCTGCACATGTGTGTAGTCCATTAAAACCTCACATAGTGCCCCTCCGGGGTTCCTCGCCATGGATCGATGCTCAGCAGTGCCAGGGACTCTCCCACTCCATTATTGCCTCAATTGGGAAATTGCTGGGGAACCCCCACTCAGATGCAGAGGTAATAAATGCTCAGTATCAACCCTAGTGTGCCTTGTGTTTGTGTATCTGTCCCTGCCGGGAGTCCAGGCATTGCCCCTGCCTTACCCTTACAATTGGCATAGTCGGCAGGATACACAAATGACAATGCCATGGCCAAGGAGAGCGAAGAGGGAGGGCGAGAGCCAAGGAGGGGCTGCTCGCCTGAGGCTGCCAGGATGGACCCAGACTGAGCGGTGGGGACTGGTAGCTGCATTGCTTGCTACTCTGGCAGTCCCTGAGGACTGGCCAGAGTTGGCACAGGGGGAAAACATTACCCCGAAGGTGATTGAATCCATTTTCCAGGCTATGCCCTTCTGCGTCGCTTCGGAAGCAGCTTGGAAGCTAGCCGGATGATTAGGGTGGGCGCTGCTGATGGGCATTCAAGCCTTAGATAATGAGGTATCATCTTTGCAGCAACGAGCAAAATATCTGGAGAAGGAGAATGGAGATTTGCGTGATGCGAAGGTGGTAGCACAGGAGTTGATTACAACCCAAACTAAAAAGAGTCAGGAATTAACCCATAGGGTAGAGTGATTGGCTTTTTGAGTGGCTAACAAATGCTGTGCGCGCTATAGTAAAGCCCCGGCTACGGTTGCCCAGGTGCAAGCAATGATAACTAGACCCTCCTGGGACCCTGAGGAGTGGGATGGTACTATTTGGAGCACTTCATCTGACTCGGAGGTTGATTTTGGATTAGAAGGAGAACCGGCTACTCCCCAGGTCCGACCTCTTGTGCAATTGAAGTGGGAGAGGCAAGTAGATGGGAATACAGTGGAGCAATCTCGGACGTAGACCCCCAAGGAATTACATGAATTTTTAACTACTTTCCAGCAGCAGCCCAGGGAGTCTTTGTGAGCCTGGTTAGTGAGGGCATGGGATGCAGGTACCAGATCACTTATTCTCTTAAGAGAGGAGCTGAATTTAATGAGCCCCTTATCAACTGATGCTCAAGTACAGTATTATCTTACCCAATTAACTTCTGCACAGGATGGGGCAGGAAATGTTATTGAAGCTCCAACATTATATCAGTGGTTAAAAATCCATGAAAAGCTGCAAAAAAAAAAAAATCAGCCCATTTCTTGAAACAATAGGAAAAAAAAAAAGAAAAAGAAAACTTTTCAGTTTTGCCAACTGTAAGGCACAAGCAGCACCTGGACTCCCGGCAGGGACAGATACACAAATGCAAGGCACACTAGGGTCGATACTGAGCGTTTATTACCTCTGCGTCTGAGTGGGGGTTCCCCAGCGATTTCCTGATCAAGGCAATAATGGGGGGGGGGGGGGAGCGCTATGGTAAAGCCCCAGCTCCAACATTTTGTCAATGGTTATGCCCCGCTGTGGTAGGTGCTTACACATCCACAGGTGAATTAGCCGCTACAGTGGGCCTTTTGAGGAAGGGATTAATGCGTTGCGGCAGCTCGGGGTAGCAATTGGGTTAGCAGATGCGGACGGACTGGATGGTGTGGAAATAACACAGCAATTGAAAACCCAATTATTAAAGGGGGCTTCAAGTGCCTTAAAGTCGTTACTACTTGGCACAGTAATGCCTGCAACCGGGACAGTAGGGGCATTGGTAAACAATATGAGGGATTTGGCACTTGTTGATGGACCAGATACTAAGGAAGTGAGAGCAGCTCAGAATTCCAAGGCAAGAAAATTGGCAGGGACTACTAAATTGAGTGGAAAGGGAACGAGGTGACAGATGTGGACTGATTTGCTGCAGGCAGGGGTATTATGTGATGAGATAAACAGTCTTTCTACTGCTGACTTGTTTAAGTGGTGGCAGCGGTTACCTGCGAATCAGCAATATCGGACACAGCCTACTGCCCCACTCGCCCCAGCCCCAGCGTGGAAAACGCCAGCCAAAAGACAATGAGGGGGAGGCGGGTCCCCCACAATACAAGCGCCAGTTGCGGCTTACCATCGGGGGGACCGATGTCCTTATGTACCCCTGTGAATTCGCTGGCGCTCTGGAGGAGAAATTGCTGTGCTGGCTTTAGTAGATACTGGGGCAGAAGTTTCCACATTACATTGCGTGGTAGCTCCGGGGAAGGCCACTACCCACACGTGTGGGTTGGGAGGATCGGCCACCCCAGCAGTACGGGCTGTAGTTACATTAGCAATTGGCAAAAAAAAAAAAACATTTTCTACCCCTGTTTTATTAGCACCGATTCATGAGTACATCTTGGGGATCGACGTTCTACTGGGCAGAGATATTCAGACCCTGCAAGGATTGTTCTCCTTTGGAAAAAGTCCTGCGTTACCACAGTTGCGATCCATCACTTTGATTAGAGGGTATCCAAAATGGGACCCCCCCCCGTGGATTTACCGGTTCCCCCAACTGTGATGCAAGTGAAGCAATATAGGATGTCTGGTGGGGAAAAGGAGATTCAGGAAACTCTAGACGCTTTATTGCATACCCAAATCATACGCCCTGCCCTGTCAGCTTTCAGTAGTCCTATTTGGCCTGTTCGGAAGCCTGATGGTTCATGATGGAAGCCTGATGGACTGTGGATTATAGGGAGCTAAATAAAGTTGCCCCACCATTAGCGGCCGTAGTACCTGACATGGTAACTCCACTAGAAGGAGTGGGGAAACATCTGCAGGAATGGAGAGCTGTCATTGATCTGGTGAATGTATTTTTCTCCATCACTATATCCCCACAATCGCACGCTCAATTCGTGTTTACATGGGAAAACAAGCAATATATGTTACAAGTCCTTCCTCAGGGCTATAAACAGCCCCACGATTTGCCACCAGTTGGTCTCAGCTGATCTCCCTTCTCCCCCTTGCAGGAGGTACCATCCATCATTACATTGATGATATTTTAATAATGGGCCCTTCTAAAGAACGAGTCCATGAACAGCTATTGTTACTAGTACAGACCCTACAGGAGCGGGGGTGGGCTGTGAACCCTAAGAAGGTGCAGGGGCCGGACATTAGTGTGCAATTCCTAGGGATAGTCTGGAGGGGGCAGACGAAAGCTGTCCCTGAGAAAGTGCGCAATACTATGGAGGCATGGAGCTGGAGGTACCGGTTATGGGGGATACTGTGTCTTGGGGGTTGTGGCGACAACGTGCCCATGCAAGGCGGGAACCTATAGGTTTCTGGTCTCGTTCCCTGCAAGGGGCCACAGCAAATTACACACCTCTGGGAAAACAGCTTTTGGCTGTGGTGTGGGCTTTGCAGGATACCAAACGAGTTACAGGACGTGACCCGGTGACTGT
The DNA here is from genome assembly GCF_040807025.1 of Struthio camelus. NCBI lineage: Eukaryota > Metazoa > Chordata > Aves > Struthioniformes > Struthionidae > Struthio > Struthio camelus. The sequence continues at coordinate 337,256 of NC_090981.1, forward strand.
ACACACCCCCATCCCCATCCAGGCATGGGTGACTGATGATACAGTCAGGGCCCATGTAGGGGTGGCCCAAGGTGCAACTCAATGGAAATGGAAACACTATTTACAAGCCCAGTATAGGGTGGGGGAGAAAGGACATGAGTACCCCACACGCAACCTTGTTGGGGGAAGTACATTTTGAGCACATGCCTCTATTGTCGGAGCCAGAGTGGCTCCCCCTCCCTGCTCCTCCAATAGAGCCATTGCCTGTCCAAGAGGCGCCTCCTTTTGAGACATTAGCTCCTGAGCAACGAGAGCGGGCCTGGTTTTCTGATGGCAGTGCAGTGTATTGCTGGGCAGGAGAGCGAGTGTGGTGCTCTGCAGCATATAGTCCTGCCACAGCTACGAAAGACCCTCGAAACTCAGCATAATACAGCAGTTGACCAGATGGCAACTCCCTCAGAGTTAAAGCAAGCTTGGCAAGCGCATGAACGATCAGGGCATCGTGGCCCCATCACAGCTCAGGCTTGGGATCTATCACGAGGCCATCCCATGTTAGCATTACATTGATGTAAAACAGCACATGCTAACTGTCCCACTCAGTGGTGCCAGGGGCTCTCCCACTCCATTATTGCCTCGATTGGGAAATCGCTGGGGAACCCCCGCTCGGACGCAGAGGTACTAAACGCTCAGTAGCAACCCTAGTGTGCCTTGTATTTGTGTATCTGTCCCTGCTGGGAGTCCAGGCGGTGTCCCCGCCTTACCCTTACACCCAGTAACTTGGAAATCTAAGATGTAGATTGAGTTTCCATAAAAGCAGCTTAAACTCTGACACTGAAATGATGCTGCCAAAGAATAGCAAAACAAATCCAGGCAGGGACTCCCAGGACGCCCAGGCAGGACTCACTCTGTGTATCCTAAGGGTCCCTTTTATCTACTAGAACTATTTCCTTATCTCAGCTGTGCTAACCTTGGGTAGCTACCAGCCAGGAAGCAGCTAGACATTGTTGACAAAATGGAATATGCATGTCCGGCCTTGACGGGAATTTGGTCATTGTGTAGAGAGCACACTCTGGGCCTGCAATTACGTACTGTGCCAGTCACTGACTCCTCGCCAGAACTTCTGCAGGTGTTCTCACTACACACATCAATACAGAAACTTTACTGTAAACTGCCTTAGAACATAGGTTAGAATGGCTGTAGGTTACAAAATATCTCTTGAAATCTATATTTTGGCACTTGTCTTTTAAATATACAGTATCTTTTGTATTTATGTAACTGCCTACCTCTTAACTAGCCCAATGTTTCATGGCTAATAGCATAAATATGATTCCACCATTAAAATAGTGTTCTTTGTTTCACTTCCAGAAAACACAACAGCTAGCTGTAAAGAAAATTGAAACACAGTTTCCTCCTAATAAACAGCATAGTAATGATAGAGATGAGATATTACAGAAGAAAGGCAACTTTGAAATGTGGCAGATTGAAATAACACAGAAACTCAGTAATGGGCTATAGTTTAAAAGGTAGAAAAATAAGATTATTAGAAAACCGAATAAGCCCAAGAAGTAGAGCAGTTAAGGGAAAAAAAGGGACTTGAATAACTAAATAGACTATAGAAAACACCAATGGAGGAAATCATGTAATTTCAGTAAGTAACCACCTACAAGTATAAGGGGAAATATCTAAACTACTTAAAGCATCTGGTAAAGCTTATTAACCCAATTAGATGCAAGAGTGAGCCAGTCAGATGGTGTAAAGTTATTATCAGTATATCCATTGGAGTCAATGCCAGCCAAATTATTTCAGCTGAGGATTTGGCTAATCATGTGGAGATGTGGAATGGAAAAAGAGTGTCATAAACGCATGGGAGTAGAGCAATTTCAATCTTTAATAAGATAAATGGGCAGCCAATGGATAAGACCAACCTTGATTTTGTGTTGATCACAAACATAACATTGTGAAAGAGTATAGTCTTCAACTGTATTTATAGAAGTGTGTCTAGATCAACAGCAAGAAACTTGCAGATGGGAAAGGCATGCCCCCAACAAAAGCAGCTGGGGCGGGGGGGGTGGAGCAGAGATTCAGCATGTACTTTAGCAGTGTGCAACTTTCCAAAGTGGGCATCTCTATGCTCACAGATATCACAGATAAAGTGAAATGGAATCGAGCTGCATATACAACTGATGACTAGAACAAAAGCTGAGGAAGAAACAACTTCATTAGGAAATAATCTGAAGCTCTAGTAGTTCAAAAGCAGGAGATAAAATGCATCATTTCCTTTCCATAACTGCAGAGACATTGAGTATAGTTGTTTTCCTATACCTGAAATGCTTTCGCAGAATGTATCTACTGGTGTTGCTTTTAAAAGTTAAGCTTGGGCTAAAATTGTAATATATCAATGAAAACGTAATCTAATTTTATATACCAGGCACTTCCCTGCAAAGGCCCAAAGATGGCCTTGCTTATTTTTATGGTGGGCCTAGAAAATTTAGATAGCAGAAATATTGGATGGAAAATGGAACTCAAATCTGCTGGAGGCTGTATATTATAGTTTGAATAGGACATATGGAATAAAATGTTTTGAATAGTATTGGGAGCATAACTTTTTAAAAAAATACTGGAGTGCTAGAGGGAGATGCAAGTGTTGCATCCAAATATTAATTTTAAAAAAGGAGGGAGGAACTTCATACTTTTCAAGGATAGGCAAGCAAGGACAATATTGTATTGTATATAACTAGTAAAACATACAGTAAAATATGTCTATCTTTGTAATTTCAGGATGAAAGTAAAAAAAAAAAGACTTTTAGATATAGCCAGAGACCATGAATTACACCATTAAATAATAATAAAAAACCCCACACTTTGGTTAAAAAAAAGTTCAAGTCTTCTTGCTAGCAAATGTAATATAATGTTGGGATATACTGCTAGAGTAATGGAGCATTCAGCAAGGAATTGCCATGATCAAGAAGGCCAGGTTTTGTAAAGAGTGACCAGTTCCTATCTTACTGACCCCATCTAAAACCATTCAAAAGTTAACTGAAGTATAGCTGTGTGGCTGGAAGGATTGAATTTCACAATAATTACTTTGAACTTACAGCAAGGAATATTTTGCATCTAAAGATGTCAAGAGTGCCTAGTGAGTTAGTTTCAAAAACAAAAACAAAAACTTAAGTGAAGTCAGAATGTGTTTTCAGTTACTTAGTAAACCCTTGCCATGGTAATTACAGATTTCCCAGAAATCAGTTTGTTGCTTTGCTACCTCCTTAAGTCCAACTCTCTCCCTTTAGATTAGGAGCTTGAGACTTAAGTGATCGGGATGGTTGTAGTGTTTAAGTGATTCACCTTTAAAAAACTGATACCACCTTAATTGTGTTAAGGGATGTTATAAGGGCCTCTGGCAGGCTCTGGGACCTGGGGATTCCTCCCACCCAGCTACTGGAGCCCAGCCTGGTGTGCCCAGAGACCCGGGGGATCTATCTTTCGCAAGCCAACAGACATTGCTGCTTTCCTGTTTGCAGGTTCAACCAGTAGTAAGCATGAGCATGTATCCCAGAGGCACACACGCATGCACGCACGCGCGCACACACACACACACACACACACAGGACACCAACATGGCCAGCTACACAGATTGCTACAGACAAGGCACTGCCTTCAACAACACCCACATATAATGCTACCAGAACTTGCATAAAACATAAGTATAGATAGCAGAGTCAAATCCTGATCAGCTGAAGAGGAGGAAGGGAAGTTCGCTACTGAAAGCACACATGCCCTCACTCTCTAGATTCACAAGCACATGCACATTTGCAGAGCCCTCAAATATCAGCACAGCCCCTCTAATATCCCTGCCTGGATCCTAAGCCCCCTTGCCCACTATATAAGCCTCCTACTTGTCAGCTAGCCCAACGATGCTTGCTAGCAAATAGATGCACACACTCATCTCACAAGCACCCCCACACTTGTGGATCTCTCAAACATCAGCACAGGCCCTCTGTCTGATATCTCTGCCCAGACCCTGGGTCTCCTACTCACTGTCTAGACCAGCTTGAAGTTTGCTAGCAAATCACACCCGCCACGCACATCAGCGCCCCCTCCCCTCCAAGTAGCTGTGGTCCCCACTCAAACTGCTGATGCAGAAACCCTCACTTCACTCTTCCCCAGTCCCTCCAGCAGCTGGCATGCAGGACACAGACCCTATGACCCCTGGTCCTGCTCCAGTGGCTGATGCTAGGACCCTACAAAGGCCCCTTCACCCGAGGTCTGACTTCAGTTGCTGGCCTGAATTCACTCACTCTACTCTCTTCAGTTGCTGGCACTTAGCCCTTACAGTACTTACATACAGGATTTAATAAGACAGGATAGACTGCAGTGATCAAGCGCAGGGCTCGGTCAGACAAGCATACTGACCAGCAACTGCTTACATGCAAGCAGCCCTTTTTATACCCCCCCCCTCTATTCCCCCCTCCTTGTTCCTCCCCGATCCCCTTCCCCCAAACATTCCTTAGGAAGCTTCACATAGTGCCACAGGCCCACCTCGAATATCCAAGACCCTCATGTTCCTCTTGTTTCCCCCTTCTTATCAGTTACAAAGTCCAGGTTGGCCCTCTCCAAAACTATGCCTGTAGTTTCCAAATGGCCCATCAACTAGTGACTGGAGACTTTTAGTCTTTGTCATTGTCTTTGTTTTCCCTTGGCTAATAAATTTGTGTCTCCATGTTTTGTTTTTCATTTCCCCCTTTACTTATCCCTTTCACACTGAAAAGTGCCTGGATATAACAACTTCAATGGAGCAGAGACTCTCACATTTCACATACCCTTACAAATTGGCTAATAAACACACCACTACCATTATTAGTATTAATTTACAATTATATCACTGCAAGTAAGTTACAATTCTGTTGCTTAGTATTATTATTGATACACAGTTATATTACCATAAAGAAAACTTAATCGCACTTGTGTATGTGACTTAAGTTGCAATTCTATTGCCTTTCCTCCTGTACTTAGTAGGAAGGTACAATTTTATCCCTTCTTACTCCACCCTCCCACACCAAGTCTTTTGGACATAGATCTGATTGAAAGTCCAGCAGGTTGTCCAAGGAAGTTCCCTCCAGTGTCCTAGGGGTAGACTTGGGTCTGCAGGTCAGCTTCACCACTGTCTGTAGGCATCTGCACTCCTACCATTGCAAGATCCCCTCCATTCTTCATTCTCCACCTGATTTTATACCTTATTCCCCATTTTTTCTTTTCCTGAACCCACATTTTCACCACCCATGCACCTCCTTTTCTCTGCCTAAACTCCTCCCACATAAATAACCCACCTCTAATTACTTTTTCCTCATTGGTCCCAGTTCTGTTACATCTGCACCCAAATTCAAAGTTTCCAACACTGCTACCTGGGCAATTTTGGCCTAACATGGTATTACTGATACAGTTTATTTACATGATCTTTTCAACTGACTGCATTTCTTTTCTTTCTTAAGATCAAGTTGATCACTTCAAACTGTATCCTGTTTTAATTACTCAATAAAGCTCTGGAGCCACTTGTGATTCATATTTCACTAAGAGCATGCTTTGTTTAGTTACAATTCAATTAACTCTAACACTAGAGAGAATTTTTTTCCATTAACTTTGACCAGGTTGTAATTCCAAGGTTTCTTAAATGGTATTCTGGGGAGGAAAGAAGTGATGGTCTGTGATACTTGCCAAATTCAATCTATAGCTTTTCACAGAATCACAGAATGGTTGAGGTTGGAAGGGACCTCTGGAGATCATCTAGTCCAACCTCCCTGCTCAAGCAGGGTCCTCTAGAGCATATTTCCCAGGATCGTATCCAGGCAGCTTTTGAATATCTCCAGGGAAGGAGACTCCACAACCTCTCTGGGCAACCTGTTCCAGTGCTCAGTCACCCTCACAGGAAAGAAGTTTTTCCTCATGTTCAGATGGAACTTCCTGTGTTTCAGTTTCTGCCCGTTGCCTCTCATCCTGTCACTGGGCACCACGGAGAAGAGATTGGCCCCATCCTCTTGACAACCCCCCTTCAGATGCTTATACACATTGATCAGATCCCCTCTCAGTCTTCTCTTCTCCAGGATGAACAGGCCCAGCTCCCTCAGCCTTTCTTCATAGGAGAGATGCTCCAGTCCCTTAATCATCTTGGTAGCCCTCCGCTGGACTCTCTCCAGGAGTGCCATGTCTCTCTTGTAATGGGGAGCCCAGAACTGGACACAGGACTCCAGGTGAGGCCTCACCAGGGCTGAGTAGAGGGGCAGGATCACCTCCCTCGACCTGCTGGCAACACTCTGCCTAATGCACCCCAGGAGACCATTGGCCTTCTTGGCCACAAGGGCACATTGCTGGCTCATGCTTAACTTGTTGTCCAACAGCACTCCCAGGTCCTTCTCTGCAGAGCTGCTCTCCAGCAGGTCAACCCCCAGCCTGTACTGGTGCATGGGATTATTTCTCCCCAGGTGCAGGACCCTGCACTTGCCTTTGTGGAACTTCAGGAGGTTCTTCTCTGCCCATCTCTCCAGCCTGTCCAGGTCCCTCTGAATGGCAGCACAGCCCTCTGGTGTGTTAGCCTCTCCCCCCAGTTTAGTATCATCAGCAAACTTGCTGAGGGTGCACTCTGTCCCTTCCTCCAGGTCACTGATGAGTACATTGAACAAGACTGGACCCAGCACTGACCCCTGGGGGACACCACTAGCCACAGGCCTCCAACTTGACTCTGCGCCATTCACCACAACCCTCTGAGCTCGGCCATCCAGCCAGTTCTCAATCCACCTCACTGTCCACTCATCTAGCCCACACTACCTGAGCTTACCTAGGAGGATGTGATGGGAGACAGTGTCAAAAGCATTGCTGAAGTCCAGGGAGACAACATCCACTGCTCTCCCCTCATCTACCCAGCCAGTCATTCCGTCATAGAAGGCTATCAGATTGGTCAAGCATGATTTCCCTTTGGTGAATCCATGCTGACTCCTCCTGATCACCTTCTTGTCCTCCAGATGCTTAGTGATGATCTCCAGGAAGAGCTGTTCCATCACCTTTCCAGGGATGGAGGTGAGGCTGACAGGCCTGTAGTTTCCTGGCTCCTCCTTCTTGCCCTTTTTGAAGACTGGGGTGACCTTGGCTTTCTTCCAGTCCTCAGGCACCTCTCCTGTTCTCCAGGACCTTTCAAAGATGATGGAGAGTGGCCTTGCAATAACATCCAACAGCTCCCTCAGCACTCATGGGTGCATCCCATCAGGGCCCATGGATTTGTGGATGTCAAGTTTGCACAAATGATCTCTAACCTGATCCTCCTCAACCAAGGGAGAGTCTTGCTTTCTCCAGCCTTCCTCTCTTGTCTCCAAGGTCTGGAATTCCTGAGGACTGGCCTTAGCAGTAAAGACTGAAACAAAGAAGGCATTCAGCAACTCTGCCTTCTCTGTATCCTTCGTTACCAGGGCACTCGCCCCATTCAGCAGCGGGCCCACGTTTCCCCTAGTCCTCCTGCATACTCTGACAATGTCCCTATATTCCTCCCAAGTGGCCTGTCCCCTTTTCCACATTCTGTAGACTTCCTTCTTCTGTTGGAGTTTTGCCAGGAGTTCCTTGTTCATCCATGTAGGTCTCCCGCCCGCTTTGCTGGACTTCTTACTCAGAGGGATGTACTTGTCTCGAGTCTGGAGGAAGTGATACTTGAATATTAACCAGCTCTCCTGGACCCCTCTTCCTTCTAGGGCCCTACCCCATGAGATTCCTCCAAGTAGGTCCCTGAAGAGGCCAAAGTCTGCTCTCCTCAAGTCCAGAATTGCGATCCTACTTATTGCCCTGCTCCCTCCTCTCAGGATCCTGAATTCTACCATCTCATGGTCACTGCAGCCAAGGCTGCCCCCAACCTTCACATCTCCAACCAGCCCTTCCTTGTTTGTTAGTATGAGGTCCAGCAGCACACCTCTCCTCCTTGGCTTCTCCACCACCTGGGTCAAGAAATGATCATCAATCCTCTGCAGGAACCTCTTTGACTGTTTGTGCCTAGCTGTGCTGTCTTCCCAACAGATGTCAGGGTGGTTGAAGTCTCCCATGAGAACCAGGGCCTGTGATCGTGAGGCTACTTCCATCTGCCTGTAGAAGGCCTCATCAACTACCTCTTCCTGATCAGGTGGCCTGTAGTAAACCCCCACAACAGTGTCACCCATGTTAGCCTGCCCTTTAATCCTTACCCATGGGCTCTCAACTTGCTCTTCATCCACCCCTAGGCAGAGCTCCATACATTCCAGATGCTCCCTCACATAAAGGGCAACTCCACCACCTCGTCTTCCTGGCCTGTCTTTCCTAAAAAGCACATAGCCATCCATTACAGCATTCCAGTCATGTGAGCTATCCCACCATGTCTCTGTAATTGCAACAAGATCACGGCCCTGCGACCACACACAGATCTCTTAACTCTTCCTGCTTATTCCCCATGCTGTGTGCATTGGTGTACAGGCATTTCAGAGAGGTAATCAAGCATGCAGGTTTCCCAGGAGAGGTGCAAGAGGATCCTCCATGGCCATGTCCCTTGCACACTTCCCTGGCTGCATGCACCCGTTGGAGGCATCCTGACTTGAGTGGTGTTTTACTGACTACCCTGTCTCTATAACACTCCCCTTTTCAATGCTCTATATCCATTACTCTTAACTTAAATTAGAGTTCCTGAAGCAGGACTGGTTCTCTCTGTAAACTGTCTGACTGACTCCTGGAATGAAGTTTCCAGGCACTCCTAGCGATACGCATGCACATGCACACACACAAAACCCTACAGCCACCTGCACTTTCATTTTACCCAAACATCTGACAACTGAAGAATCAGTTTTTTCAACAGAAGGGGGGGGGGAAGGGAAATTATCAGTTGCTGCCTATAAGTTTGTTAGCTAGTGAACTGACTTCAAACACCAGTACACATTCTCACCAGTATGTTTTCCCTAATCATTTTCAGTCTGCTAAAACCCTATTTTTCCATGGGCCTATAGAACGCTTAGTATATTTTGGTGTGTCCTTATAGTTAAGGAAGTGATCTTATACTTAGAGAGCTTGCTTTGAAATTTCAGTCTCAACTCCCCCAGAGACAACATTTTAGGTTTTATTAGAATGCTGGAAGTTTTAAGTTTAATTAGGAATATCTCCAAGAGCTCTCAGGAGTTGGAAGTCAAGTTACTTACATGCATATCTCTGCAAATACATTGGTCTCTAAAAATGGGTTTGCTAAAACCACAGATCTCTCCACAGATCTGAGCAGGATTTGGCTGTTTTTAACCAACCAGTCTAGCAGGGAACAGCCAGAGCAGAACTGTTCCACAAGGGAAGATGAGCCAGGAACTAAAGGTGACCATAACACAGACAGCACCCTCATCAACCAGAGCACAGTCCTGCAGTATCTAAACACAGCAGGCAGAGTAGAGCACTGGTAACACAGTCCATCAACAGTCCTAGACAAAGTGAAGTAATCAACCAGGTCTAAGGTCCATCCAGGGGTGCCCAGTCAGGATCAGCAGAAGACAGACATAGAACTAGAGACAAAACTACAACATTGGTCCAAGGGGCCCATCTAGGAGATACAGCTGGAAACATGCTATCTGCAATGTAAGTCCAGGGTCTATCTAAAAGATAGAGCTAGTCCCAGGATTTGAGACAAGTACACCAACAACCCAGCTTAAACAACAACTAAAGGCCTAGGGCTGAGCTTAAATGGAGCCCCTGGGCCCATGGGCAGGGTGTGTGGGTGGAGACCCCAGGTGAGGCTGGTCAGGGCCATTAAGACCTATTAGTGCCCTCAGGGCCCTGACAGTAGCCTCTCCTCCCCATCAAGGTGTGTTCTTGCACCTTACAGGGATCTGGATTCAGAGGAGTACTCCCTGTGAAGTGATCTTGTTGCTGTGGGTTGTCATGGGGCTATTTCAGGGACACAGAGCCAGGGGAGGGACAGGGAACTGGGAAAGGGATGTGGCATGGGGGACATGGAGCCCCAGGTCAGGATCATAGTAGGGATATGGAGCCAGGGTAGGGACATGACATAGGAGACTTGGAGCTGGGCTGGGGGTGTTCTGGCTGCCATTGAGGAGCCCCAGAGGCCAGGCAGGATTGGGGGAGGGGGGATTTGAAGCTGCTATTGAGATAGGAGAAATTCTCTCAATAGCTGCAGAACATAATGTTCTAGGGAAAATCATTATTCAGTTCTCCAGTGAACTGAACTGATCCAGTGCTCATTTGTTGCATAAGGGCAGAGAAGCCTTGCACTGGGTTGGATAACATAACTTCTATTCTCCATTTTTTTCTATGGTTTCCTCAAACTTATTGCAGGAAAAAGAACAATTCTTCCAAATCTAGAAATAAAAAAGCCATTCTCAGTTCTATGAGGGGACATTAAAAATGGTGCTGTCCTTCTGATTACATATAAAGAAGCATGCTTTCAACACGTTATTCTCCATATCATTTTCCTAAGATATAAGATCTCTAAGATCTGTACCTAAGTTTTCCATCCTGAGGAGCTAATCAGAGCTTAACAAGAAATAGCTTTGGCTACAAAAAAAGTGGGAGGGGAGTACAAGGTAGCACCATCTTGAGCAAAGGAGTTGAGATCTACCACAGGTTCTGTCCAGACTTTCATACTCTCCCCCCCCCCCCCCCCCCCCCGGCCTGCAACTAGTCCTGCCTGGCTGAGGAGATAACAGTGCCTTTGTTTACACACTGATGTCCTATTGAGTCACCAGAGATCAAAATTCCAGCACCAAGAAACGTGCAGACTATCTTCATTCCTCTTAATGGACTGGTGAGGCTAATTCAGGATCATGAAGCTGTCAGCACAGTTAACATCTTTATTGCTGGTCACCACACCTGGAAAGTAGCGCTAATATTGCCATGGAGCATGAACCTTGTCATCTCTTGGCACTTTTGCTCCCAGGACTTGTGGTGGGCAGGCTGTGTACTCTGACCAGGGCGCTGCTCTGAGCTGTGGGGCCATCTCCTCTCCTTAGCCATGGACTTACAAGCTCAACAGCTAAAACTGTTGGGACTCCGAGCTGCAGTCTATGGAAACTGCCTGCATTTCTTCTGCAGCTGCTTAATCCGGGAGCAGTAGCTCTCTTGAAATTGTTAATACCTCTATAAGAATTGAGGTGAGCAGAGCAAGTATTAGAAATACAGGTTTCCATGTAAAATCATCTGCATGACTCTGGCAGAGTCTCGTAGAGACTTTTATTTCCTGTGACTGCTCTTTGGTGGAGCTCGGGCTAACAGTGTTCAGAACTAGCAAGAGATGGAGGAAACTCTCCAAAAAGAAGTTATGGATTAATTTACCCATGTTGAAAAAATTTCCTTCCAATATCCACGAGGCAGCGCTTAGCTTCTGTCTTCCAGCCGTGAGGGTTTCTGTCTCTGCTAAAACTTCCTCTTGAGAGAAAGCTCCTTGCAAAACTTGACTACTTGTTAAAGGGGAGCTAATGGGCAGATCACGACTGCATTTGATTCCCTGAAAAGTTTCCCTTTTGTCCCTCTCCCTGAGGTGAGGGGGGAAAGCGAGAG